>NW_003852400.1:8040702-8052964 GCF_000181295.1 Otolemur garnettii | reverse complement strand
TTTTTTTTTTTTTTTTTTTTTTTTTTGCAGTTTTTGGCTGGGGCTGGGTTTGAACCTGCCACCTCCAACATATGCGGCCAGCATCCTACTCCTTTGAGCCACAGGCACCGCCCAATTTCCTTCCTTCCTTCCTTCCTTCCTTCCTTCCTTCCTTCCTTCCTTCCTCCTTCCTTCCCCTCTCTCCCCTCCCTCCCCTTCTTCCTCCACAAGGCAATAAATGTGGAATTTCAATTTCAACATAAATTTTCAACTCCACACAGTGGCATAGGAACTAAACAATTTTATGCTTAATGACAGTTTGTCAAAGAGAAGATAAAAATAATGAAATTATTAAATTCCTCAAACATAATAATAATGAGCAACAACCTACCAAAACCTGTGGGCTACTGCAAATGCAGTCCTAAGAGGAAAACATATCCCATTAGATAACTACGTCTTAAAAATAGAAAGAGAGCACTTCAATAACCTAATAAAGCATCTCAAGGAAATAGAAAAGGAAGAAAAATTCAATCCCAAACCTAGCAGAAGAAAAGAAATAACCAAAATCAAATCATAAATAAATAAAATTGAAAACAAAAGAATCATTAAGAAAAGTAATGAAACATAAATTTGGTTCTTTAAAAAGATAAACAAAATCAATAAACCTTTGGCCAGATTAACTAAAAACAGAATGGTAAGATCTCTAAAAACCTCAATCAGAAATGAAAAGGGGAAAATAACAATATATAACACAGAGAGACGAGAAATTATCTCTGACAGACCAATATCAAGAACAGAAATTGAAGAAAAAATAAAAAATCTTCCAATAACAACAACAAAAAATGCCCTGGACCAAATGGCTTCACACCAGAATTCTATCAAACCTTCAGAGATGAGCTTGTGCCTATACTGCAGAACCTTTTCCAAAACACTGAAAAGGAAGGAACCTTCCCCCAACATGTTCTATGAAGCAAACATCACCCTGATACCAAAACCAGGAAAGGACCCAGCTAAAACAGAGGAGTATAGACCAATATCACTAGTGAATACTGATGCAACAATACTCAATAAGATCTTAGTCAATAAATTATAGCTACACCTTCAAAAATATATACATCACAATAAAGTAGGCTTCATTCTAGGGATGCAAGACTGGTTTAAGACATGCAAATCCATAAATGTAATGCATCATATCAACAGAAGCAAAAACAGAGACTATATGATCCTCTCAATAGATGTCAAAAAAGCATTTGACAAATATGGCATCCTTTCCTAAAAAGAACACTTAAGAAAATAGGCATAGGTGGCACATTTCTTAAACTGAATGAGTCCTCTATGAGAACTTCATAGCTAACATCATACTGAATGGAAGAAAACTGAAAGCTTTTCCACTTAGAACTGGAACCAGACAAGGACGTCCACTATTGCTACTACTATTCAACATAGTTCTGGAAGTTCTAGCCAATGCAATTAGGTAAAAGAAGGAGGGCATTCAAATGGGGGCAGAAGAAGTCAACCTCTCCTTCTTTGCTTATGATATGACCTTATTCTTAGAAAGCCCCAGAGACTCAACCATGAATATCCTAAAAGTGATCAAGAAATATAGTAAAGTTTTAGCATATAAAATCAATGCCTACAAATCAGTAGCCTTTGTATATGCCAACAACAGCCAAGTTGAGAAACTTATCAAGAACACAATTCCCTTCATAGTAGCTTCAAAGAAGATGACATACCGAGGAATATATCTAACAAAAGAGGTGAAGATCTTCTACAAAGAGAATTATGCAACCCTAAGAAAAGAAATAGCAGAAGATATTAACAAATGAAAGAACACACCATGCTCTTGGCTGGGAATAATCAGCATTGTTACAATATTTATTCTGCCTAAAGTGATCTACAGATTCAAAGCAATCCTCATTAAAATTCCAACATCATACTTCGAAGAACTGTAAAAAATAGTACTTTATTTCATATGGAACCAGAAAAACAGCAATTCTTAGTAATAAAAACAAAGGCAGAGGGGGTGGTGCCTGTGGCTCAAAGAGTAGGGCACCAGCCCCATATACCAGAGGTGGTGGGTTCAAAACCGGACAAGGCCAAAACCTGCAAAACAAAGCCAGAGGCATCACTCTACCAGTGATCACCCGGGTAGGCATCACTCTACCTATACTGTAGGCTATATTACAAGTCCACAGTGATCAAAACAGCAAAGTACTGTCATAAAAATAGAGACAGAAATATTTGGAATTGAATAGAAAACCAAGAGATGAAACCATTCTCTTATCACCATTGATAAACCAAACAAAAGCATACACTGGGGAAAGGAATCCTTATTCAATAAATGGTGTTGGGAGAACTGGATAACCACATGTAAAACATCAAAACTATACCCACACCTTTCACCACTTAGAAAAATTGACTCAAGACAGATACAAGATTTAAATCTAAATCCTAGAAGAAAATCCTAGAAGAAAGTATTGGAAAAATCCTAGAAGAAAGTATTGGAAAAATTCTTGACCAGGGGAAAGACTTTATGAAGAAGATTTGATTGGCAATCACAACCACAACAAAAATAAACAAATGGCACTTAATTAAGTTGAAAGCTTCTGCACAGCTAAGGACACAATAATTAAAGCAAATAAACAGCCTTCAGAATGGAAAAAGATATTTGCATGTTACAAACTGACAAAGGAGTTACAAACTGACAAAAATTTAGAGAGAATCAAATTAATTGACTATAATAGAGCAAACAATCCTATCTGTCACTGGTCAAGAGACATAAACAAATCTTTCTCTGAAGATGAATGGTTAACAAACATACAAAAAAAATGCTCATTGCCCCTAATCATCAGAGAAAAATAGAAATCAAAACCACCCTGAGGTATCACCTAACCTCAGTAAAAATAGCCCATGTCACAGAATCTCTGCACCACAGATGCTGGTGCAGATGTGGAGAGAAGGGAACACTTTTACTCTGTTGATAGGACTGTAAACTGATACAACCTCTTTGGAAAGAAATATGAAGAATCCTCAAAGAACTCAAAACAGATCTTTCATTTGATTCCTCAATCCCATTACTAGGCATCTACCCAGAAGAAAAAAAAATCATTTTATCATAAGGGCATTTACACTAGATTGTTCATTGCAGCTCAATTTACAATTGCCAAAACAGTCTAAATGAACAATATCCAGAAATGGATTAATACACTGTGGTATTTGTATATCATGGAACACCATTTAGCCATAAAGAAAATGGAGACTTTACATTATTTCTATAAAGATGGATGGAGTTGAAACACATTCTTCTTAGTAAAGTATCACAAGAATGAGGAAGCAAGTATCCAATGTACTCAATACTAATTAATATGAAGCCAGCAGATGAACAAATACATACCCACACAAGAGAAAAACTCAAATTAATTCAAGACGGGAGGAGATGGAGGAAGGGAGGAGGGAGAGGGATCAGTGTGCTCCCATGTAATGGGCACAATGTGTGGGTATATGGCACACCTCCTGGGGGCGGGACACAACTATAATGGGGACTGTACCTAACAAATGCAAACATTGTAACCTGATTCTTTGTATCCTCAAATTAACCTGAAATTTAAAATAAATAAATAAATTCTACTGTGTTTTTCACATATTCTTCCCTCTCACAGTAGTTTCTTGCTCCTGTAGTAGTTTCTTGTCTATAGAATTAATCCCTTCCTTTCAGTAGCTGAACCTCTAAGACGCGGTTCTTCACGTTGCTACACTCTCTGATAACTAATACCTTATTTTTGTTTAACACTGAAATAAATTTAGCTCAGCTAAATGCAATATTAGTTTCAAATCCTTTTTCTTGAAAACCCTCTTACATTCAGTACTGTTGTCAAGGTTAATAATAGGTATTAGATTTAATTTCTTTGTGGATAATTTAATTTTTCTCTTTGAAAATCATAAGAGGTTTTTCTTGGTCTTTCATAATCTTAAAAGTCACTGTACTATCTAAATGAAGATATTTTTCACCTGTCTCCTATTCAGTTCTGTATGTGCCCTTCTAATCTTGTCTTACATCTTTCATTAAATTTATCAACTTATCTGTAAGTTTTTTTTCTCAAATATTTTCCCTATAGTATATCTTGTCTCTAGTTGGGAATTGCATTTTCTCTTCTCCATATCTTTTAACTTCTGTTTCTATGCTTTCTTTTTATTCTCTGCTAATGCCTTCAGAGAAACTTCTTCAACCTTATCTTCTAGCTCAGTAAACCATACTTCATGGTTTATATTCAACAAGCATATTCAACAAGTCTTCCCCAATATAAGTAACCAAAAAACTAAATGGAAAATGGATGCCATTTGTGATATCAACAAAAGCTATCAATTGTCTAGGAATTAATTTAGCAAAGATTTCTTCAGAGGCTTATAAGACTTTTTTGAAAATTCTATTTAAAGGTATCAAAACAGATTTGAATGAACAGAGAAGTCTAATATGCTCATGAATACAATGAATAAAATTTGAAAGATTTTTAATTATCGTTAAATAAGCTATAAATTCAGTTATATCCCATTTGATACAACAACTAGATTTGGGGAGAAACTTGACAATTTATTTAAATTTTTATACAGAAAGATAAGTTTCCTTGAACTGCTAAAGTAATTTTCAAAAACTATAAAATGGGAAACCCATCCTAGTAAATGTTAGGACATTGTGGTAACAAATGATAAAATTACCAATATGGTACTAGTTCATGGACAGACTACTTGCCTGAAGGAACAGAAAAATAAAAGTTGAAGCAGATTACTTGTTACATGATAAAAGATCTATTATATAATTTTAGAGAAATGATAGAAATTTTTGTAAATAAAAGTAGATGCTTGATTTACCATTTAAAAATAATTTGGACTTCTGGCACATTCCATTATAAAAATATTAACTTCAAATGGATAAAATCCTATATATAAAAGTAAAACAATCAAGCTTACTAAAGATAATCTTTATTTACTGAGGCAAGATAGGTGCAAAAAGGCCCAAAGCACAAGAGAAAAGCCATCATAATTTGACTTTTGATTAACAAAACAATTGGACCGTGTAAGTAAGAATTTCTATTTAATAATGAGTCACTCATGCAGATAATTTCCCTGGGAAGCAGACCACAAGAATGGAGATTTGTGAGCCAGAGGTATATTATGGAGCATTCTTAAAATTAACACCTGTAGAAGGGAAGAGAAGAAACAGAATTGTTTTCTAGAACAATTAAAGGGAGAAGCAATGCTGTGGAAAGGCGAGGCCCAAATGTCCTTGGGTTGAGGAGTTGCTGGATGCAGGCTGCCCTGGGACGGGAGTGTGAATTCAGTGAGATGATTATCTTCAACCAGGGCATTTACTGATGAGATGGTTATTAGAGGCTGTCTTTAAACATCGCTTCTCATCACTAAGGGAATAAGTTCCTAAACAGATACCAGAGTGGTACATCAGAGTTCATTTTAGTTACCAGACTGAAATTAAATGACAGCCTGGGAGTAAACACAATGAATAAATACCAAGAATAATATATACAATATACAGTCACTTCCATAGAACCCAGCAAAAAGAATGCAGAGAAGGTAACAAAAGGAAAAACTTAAATGATTAATAAGTATATAAACTTATCCTAACTTTATTAATAATGAAATAAAGAGAAAAATGAAGAAGTGTATATGAAGGATATTGACCAAAGTATTGTTTGTTTTAGTGAAGAACTGGAATAATTCAGATGTAGAATGCCAATGAGATGGCTAGATAATATATAGCTAATGTATTTCTAGTTATTCCTTTAAGAGCATCCTATAGGAGTTGATAATGTGGTACTTTCATTACTTTATAAATACTTCATATTTCCATTGCACTTTTTACAACTTAAATTGTTCCTAAACATTTATTATTTTCCACATAGTTTTTCACATTAATAGTTGAATTTAATTTTGTTTTCCCATGGTTATAGAAAGTGGTCTTTATTACAGCACCTCTTTGGTTTATTCCCAAGAGAGGAAACACAAGGCCGATCAATCACAGGGTCTCCCTCATGATGGTTTCCACATTCAAGCACCAACAAATTTCATGGGATGATGGTTAGTGAAATAAGCAAGGGTGCCCACTGCGGCAACTAGTCACCAACTCTTTTACATTTGTTTCAGCCTTAGCCATCTCACTGGCTGATCTAGGTGGCTTGCTTGCCAGGAAGAATCAGAACTTTACACCTTATAGGTCAAAACTTTACCCCTTAGTTTTCCTTTCCTTGTGTGGTAGACGTCTCTCAAGATGGACCCCCAAGGACTGACATCTCCCAGTACTTAAGCTCTGGCATAGTATGCTCATGCATTGAATAATGGTCTCCCTGTGTGACTGATAGAATATGGCATAGAAGCAATAATGTATGACTTCCAAGACTACATTAGAAAATATGTCTCAGCTTCTGCCTTGGCTTCCTGGAACTCACACTGATGGTTCTCTGAGCTGCTAGGTGAGATGTTCTAATACCTTGAGGGTACGAGACCCGTCATTACCTCATTCAGAGCCCTTGAATCACATGAGCCCCTAGGACTATACAAAGGGAAATAGATGCATAAACAGCAGTTCCTAACCATTTCAGCCCTCATGCAATCAAGTCATCCCAGCTGAGACCTTAGTCATTTCATGTAGGAGACAGGGTGCTCTGCTGAGCTTTGCCCAGTGAATTCTAAAACAAAATAATTTATTATTTTAAGCCACTATATTTTACATGTACATATGTGTGTGTGTGTGTGTGTATGAAAACACTTTCTCCAACCATGGTTGGTGCAATTATCCACTTACAGTTAGCATAGGCATAAAAGCTCATAAATTCAGTCGGTCCTAAACAACATCCTAATATACCCAAATTCTCTACTGTTAACAAAAAACAGGACAGTTAGAATGTCCTTGGAATACAAAGTAAATGGGTACTGCTGTTCTTACCATATGAATAAAAACAGAATTTGATCCTCCTTATTAAAGAGAATTGGAGAGAAAATGTGTCTGCAAGATCAGTGGTCCTATAACTAGTGCCAAAGCCTATGTTAATCTATTGTCACTTAGCCGAGTGGTAGCCTCAATAGCAGCTTCTGCAGCAGATGGTAGAATATAGCAGCTGCGAAGCTGTGATTGGGACTGCCACTTGGATAGATTTACAGTAATACATTGTCATCTTCAAGATCCATTTCATTTCTGCTGGGTACAGGGTACACATATATATGTGTATTTAATGTAAATATGATATAGACCATCACCCCTATGTCCTCTGCATTTTTAATAATGGCACCAATCTCAGCATTTATTCATATGATACAATATTACTTCTGATGTATAATTTCCTCAGGATGGGAGTGTGGTTTCTGAGGTTTCCACTTGGCTCATGATATGGCTTATATCCCACAGACCATAACATATGAGTTCTACCAGCTGCTAAGAATTTCTGTGTCCATCATGCACATGGGGACCAAGGAAATAACCACAGGTTAGGTCCAAATACACTTGGATGCACTGTTTAATAGAATTGGGCCAAACTCCACCTGGCCTCCATAAGTTCTCATTTAACCAAGGGAACCATGATGGTGTTTCAAATCCTGTGACATCAGTGTCAGCACAAATGTTATATCTAAGTTTCTAAGACATTTAGAAATATCTGTGTTTTCCCATTCACACTAGAAATTGTTCCAGGTCCCTCTGAAGAATAATCAAGGGAATATTTAGTATATATGCTTGGGGTGGCATTGTAGGCTTTTTTGTTTTTCTTCTTAAGGAGACCAGGCTCTTCAATCAATTCATTCTAAATTTGAGAATGGACTTATAGATGGGAATTGGATGAAGTACCACAGTTTTGCATTTGAGCAACTGATTTTAGCCTTCTTCCTATCATTTCTTTTTTCTCTTTCCCTCTCTCATAGGCAACTACCTATTGACCTCATGTCTAAGAACACCACGCCTATGAACTATTAGCACAAGTCTCTGAAGGTCAAGGCAACTTAGTGGCAAGTGTGATAATTATAACTACTTTGCCTTTGATTATTTCATCTCAGCCTCAGCTATTGTATCATGTCTATCAAGACTAAAGAGTTCAGTGCAAAAGCCACAACACTTACCACCAACCACAACCAGCAGAGCACAGCTACCACCAATCCAGCTTCTCAAAGATATTGGTGCTCTTGCAATAGTTTACTGTTTATAGAATATCCAGTGAGCCCACATAGGGAATTATATCAGGGTGTGGGTTCTCAGGTCTGACAAAATAAATCCATTCCAGCATTTCCATCTCTCTAATTGTTCAGGCCTCTTCCTCAATATCATGTTAGGAAATTTGAAATTTTCTTTGTCTTTACTATATTTGAGTTTGAAGGCACTATCCCAGCAATTTTGGGGGTTAGACATCAGTGTTTGTGAATGTTTCCATTCAAGAAATTCTTCCACACCTGGCCTTGTACTCTACCTCTTGTAGTATAATTCTGAAGGTTCTCTTTCCCATTGGCTTCTCAGGTTCCTACTGGTACTTACTAGTCAGGTCTGTCAATTCCTTTGGTCCGTAATATATTTTCTCTTGGAGATGAACTATGTGATTAGGTATGACAATTGAGTGTGTAAACTAATCCTAGAAAAAAGAGCTACATACCTCATTGCTGAATATCACTATGGTCACTTTTGAAGTACTCCCCCAGGAAGCAAGGCACCAATGGCAGCACCTAGTCCACCCTTCAAAGCAATTTTGGAACTCTTTTTCTGCAATGACCACCAGAGCTGTCATTATCTTACCCTTGATGTCCTTAATATCATCAAAATGTCTTCCTTTCAATATTTCCTTTACCTTTTGCTAAATAAAAAGTCATTGAGGGCCAGAGGTGGGATGTTCCAATATAGTTATTTGTTTGCTGGCTAAAAGCTCTCTCACAGTATTTTGTGAGCTGATGCAAGAGGCAGAGTTTTCTCATGCCAAGACTTTATGTTATGATTTTCCTCTTTTTCTATTGAGTTTCACTTGATCTGCTATGCTTCTCACAGTCAGCTGACAATTTGGACACACAATTCAATGAATTTTTGTAATGCTTCCATGAATTCTGCTCATTACTGGCCATCCCAATCTCTTTTCATCAGTGACATTTTCTCACCCCTCGGAAAAATGTTTAATTCATTTATACACTGTAGTTTTCTTCATGGCATTATCACCATAAACTTGGACAAACACGTCCCTAATTTCACTTCCACTCTTGCCAAGTTTAACAAGACATTTAATGTTTGACTTTGTTCCAACTCAAGCTGACATTCTCCTGATGGAACACAAAACATGCAACAGCAATAAATGCCATTCAGCAAGATACCAGCACACATGGGCACAAACACAACTGTGATATACTGATATACAAAGGTTATGAAAACTTACTGAGTTGTTTGCACAGTGCTGCCAATGTAAGCACACAGTAGCCAAGTTTGTGAATTTAATTGTCAGACCTTATAGCCATCTGCTCAGGTTGTCTGGAGGCCTAACCTAGCTATTGACTAGCAGTGATGAAGGCAGGTGAATAGATCATAAGAGAAATAATCATCTTGAGAGTCACTTGTCTCAGATTATGTCTTTGTTTAGTTTCCTGTGGTTAGGAGAAGGGGGCTTCTTCTGCCACCCTGGAAATTTCAAAAGATTCTGGAGTTCAGTATTTTTAGGTGTATTTAGTGTATTTAACCAAATAACCCTGTTTCAGGTCCCATGTCTCATCCCTTTCTTAGCATAAGGACCCTATATGTCTGTGCATTCAGGAAGCATCAAGGCTCTGCCACATTTTCACTACACCCTGGTTTTAGCACATCCTGCCGTAATACAACAGGAGATCAAAGTTTCCCTAAAAACTTCCTTGGAAGCCTTTTGGATTTCACATTGTTCCTTGTTTTGATGTTTGGCTGACTTGAGATAGCATTTTATTTTTCAACATCTGTAATGCTATTAAGAAAAGCCACTCCACACATTCTTTATAAAGATTGCTGACTTTATATTTTAAAAACTACCACTATCGTATATTCTAATCCTTCTCCTTTTACCTGCATTTTATTCCAATACAAGAGAGGCAAAAACCTTACTAATTATGCAATTACTAACAAGGAACTATCATTATTCTACTTATTACTAGCCCTGAAATTTTCACTGCTGTCAAACTAGTAGACAGGCCAGCTTTAAAAATCCCATCTTTATGGTCTACTTTCTAAGAAAACTCCTATTATCAGGTGCCTTGCCCTGAGGTCTCCAGGAAACAAAGGTTAAGGCAAAGATTTAAGTAACACTAATTTTTTTTAAGGGGGGGGGATTCACCTTTACTTTTTCTACTTTCAAAATATTATGTGGGTAAAAATGGTTTGGTTACATGTATTACTTTTGGAATGCTTGAGTCAGGGCTATATGAGTGTTCCCATGACCCAGACAGTGTTCAATGAATCTGCTAGGCAGGTTTTTACCCATCCCCTTCTCCCCCTTCCCTCTGTTTGATTTCCACTGAGTTTTACTTCCCTCTGTGCACATGTGTGCTCGCTGGATATTTCCAACTTAATAGCAAGTACATGTGGTGTTTGTTTTTCCTTTCTTTAGATACTTCACTTAGGATAATGGTTTCCAGTTCAAACCAAATTATTTGCAAAAGGCAATAATGCTTTCTGATAGCCAAATAGTATTTCATAGTATATATATATACCACATTTTGTTAATCCAATAAATTGATGGGCGTTTGGGTTGATTCCACATCTTTGCAATTGTTAATTGTCCTAGTTTTAAAGGAATGGAGAAACTAAACATTTGAGTGTAGGTGTCTTTTTGATAAATGGCTTCTTTTCCTTGGGTAAATACCTAGTAGTGGGATTGCTGGATCAAAACACAGATCTACTTCTAGTTCTTTAAGGAATTTTCATCCTGTTTTCCACGGAGTTTGTACTAATTTGTAGTCCCACCAACAGTGGAGAAGTTTTCCTTTCTCTCTGCATCCATGCCAGCATCTATTGTTTTTGTACTTCTGAATAAAAGTCATTCTAACTGTGGTAAGTTGATATCTCGTTGCATTAATTTGCATTTCCCTGGTGATTAGTGATAGTGAACATTTTGTTCATATGCTTATTGACCATTTACTTTCTTTTAAAAAACTTCTGTCCATGTCTTTTGCCTACTATTTAGTGGTTTTCCTTGTTTAAATTCATTTGTTTGGATTTTTATAGATTCTGGTTATTAGCCCGTTAGTGGATATGTGGCTTGTGAACGTTTTCTCCCATTCTGTCAGCTTTGTACTAGCTTTGTTGTTTGTTTCCTTAGCTGTGCAGAAGCTTTTTAATTTAACAAATCCCATTTATTTATGTTTGTTGTTGCTGTAATTGTCATTGGGGTCTTAGTCATAAGTTCTTTGCCTACACCAATATCTAGAAGAGTTTTTCCTACATTTTTCTAGAATTCTTATGGTTTCATGTCTTACATTTAAGTGTTTTATCTAGCCTGAATTAATTTTTGTGAGTTTTGAGAGATATATGTATCCTGTTACAATCTTCTACATGTGGCTATCCAATTTTCCCAGCACTCTTTATTGAATAGGGCATCTCTTCCCCAGTGTATATTGTTGTCTGCTTTGTTAAAGGTCAGTTGGCTGTGTGTGGATGGTTTTATATCTGGGTTCTCTGTTCTGTTCCACTGGTCTACACGTATGTCTCTATTTTTTTTGTGCCAATACCATTAAGTAGCACTATCTTTTAAGATAATATGCTACATTTCCAGGGGACAGCGGTGAGGAGAAAAGAGGAGTGAAGAGGGAAAATAGCCAATCCAAAGAAAAGTCACAATGCTGGCATCTAGTATATATACGTGGTGTAAATGCTTGCCCATGTTACTTTAATTTTCCAAAAGTTACATAAATGAGTGAATATTAGGGCCTTTTATCCAGGAATAGAAAGGTAAAGAATTTGTCCAGTCTCTTGTCTCCCAATGACTAAGGTCACAGCTCATAGGACGTTAATACCCTTACCCACCTAGGTTACACATGAATGAGGGGCCAGGAAGACACTGGTGCACCTCATAGCTCAGCCTCCACATGAAAGCCTGAGACAGGTGGTAAAAGATGCACAGCACAGCATGAAGCAAAATACTATGGACTGTTCCTGCATGAAGCTGACTGGTGTACATGCAGAATGGTAGTCTGTTTGAAACTAGTAAGAGATGCACAGCATGGCATGAAGCAAGATACCACGGACTGTCCCTGCATGAAGCTGACTGGTGTACATGCAGAATGGTAGTCTGTC
>NW_003852400.1:8027341-8040669 GCF_000181295.1 Otolemur garnettii | reverse complement strand
ACATGCAGAATGGTAGTCTGTCTGAACTAGTAAGAGATGCACAGCATGGCATGAAGCAAGATACCACGGACTGTCCCTGCATGAAGCTGACTGGTATACATGCAGAATGGTATTCTGTCTGAAACTAGTGGCCAAATGTCCCAGGACAGATAAAGCCAAAAACTATAACATGATACACATTTAAAATTTTCATTTCAATTATGGTTCTAGAAGAAGCACATAATTGAACTTGTTGCTAATTAGTTCTAATATCCTTCACCTGTCGATGTTGAAACACTTTATACTAACTATAATGACTACGTTTGCATTAACTTCTCATCAGGCTGTGTTCTTTGGGCTCTTTTGCTCTTTGTGTTCAATAATGTGCACTTGGTTGGCTATTGTATTCAGCAGTAGTTTTAAAAGAATGGAGAATTTTTTAATTTTGCTCTGGGTTTACTCTATATTCTTTAATAAAGTTCGAGTTTATATGATTTTTCTAGCTTCAAATATAACAAGGAAATGTAACTTTTAATCTCAAGCTATGTAAAACAAGAAATTTAATGTGTTTTACAGCTCCACCCCTACACTTATAGAACTTTCTTAATTTAATATGAGACACAGATTATATGTTAGAGGTATAGATTATTATTCTTTAATTATTTGTATAATTACAATCTTCTTAAAGTGACATTTATGATACTGTAGTAAATTATGTTAACATTTGTACAGAAATTAATTGGATTCACACATACAAGGCTGGGCATAAGAACATTTATTCCACATTTTTTATTTCTCAATTTCAATTAATTTTTGACCCTCTGGATAACATGTTTGAGTAAACTTTTCAGCAGTATATGTCATTGCCATAAATTATGAATTGTTATATATCAGCAAATAAAAAGAATTCATTCACCATCTACTTCCTGGCCTTGTCACTCTGCAGAGAAAAAAAAAAAGGGAAAATCTCTGCAAATCCTTCTCCGTTAACTTTGTGTTTAGGGTTGCAAAAGTTTAATTTTAAAGCCAGTCCATCATTGGGATTAGGTTTCCTGTATTTTTTAGGATCGCTAGGGAACTTACTCATTATATTTTGGGACTCAGTTTTTTAATATAATCATTTCTTTATCCTTAACATTTCAAAAAGTTTATCAGTTTATTGGTGTTACTAAATATTTTTAATTAGGTTGTTGGTTTCATTTATGGATGTTTCAAAGTCATTTATTCTGCTTCATATACTCAAATCATTTTTGAGAATGTTTTAGGGTAATTCTTCCCATGTCATAAAATGAAGATTTTTTCTTCCTAAGTCAATTTGTTTGCATCTGTATTTTTGTTCAGAATAAGTCTCTTCTTAAAGTGGAAGGAAAATACATGTGTAACTTTCAGCATAATTTCTAGCTTTTAACAAGTTTTACTATAGTGGAAAGGATCTTAATCTATTGCCTGGTTCTCTGTCTTCTGAGATGAGAATTTATTTTTGAATTTTTGAGGCTGTTTTTACTTAAAATTTTCTTTTTCCTGAAGCAAATTTTATAATCTTATATACATCCCAAGCATTGTTTAAAAGCAGTGTCATCACCTAGAGTTGACACTACATTGCAAGCTTCTATGCACCATTTTCCCCCTCTCTCTCTTCATATTGTTTTACTGGGAAATGAATTTTCTGAGTGTTTAGTGTCTACAGGTATACAGAGGGCAGTAACATCTGAGAAGGCAATGTCCCTAGCTACCACTAAAAGTAAATTATATTTCAGGAAATGGGTGGCTGTTCAAATTGGTGGTTGGCAAGATCCCTGCCTCTGTGCACTCAGGACAGGTAGTGGGTGTGAGTTGCAGCCTCACTCAGCCTGCTTCCTCCCAGGCACTCTTCACATTTGAGTAGAAAAGTAGGTAAAGGCATCCCATTGATTTTCAGTCCTGACAGTTCCCAGATAAACAGTTCCTAGACACAGGAAAAGTTGTTTTCCTTATTTAAAATACTATTTTTGACTTAGTAAACTTTTCATATTCCATCATTATAAAATGGGAAGTTGACAATATGTATTTCATAGATGGCTTATGTGATGTCTAAAGTGATCATTTTGATTCCCAGAGCACAGAGTATCTGCATCAATAATGACTTTGAACAAAGAAGTGTCACAGGAAGCCTTAAGTTACTAATAACGTGAAACAGTTGTGTTGCTTTTTCCTTCAACTTAAAGATCGCTAGATATTCATTGTTGTCAATACTCAGAGTGGCTGAGTGACAACCTGCATGGAAATCCAGAAGTCAGAATACTGCTGGGCTCCATAAAGAAATACCTCTTCAGGAGACAGTCAGAATATACACATGAGATCTAACCTCCAAAGACGATAAGTTTAAAATAAATAAATCATTTTGAATAGGATACATTTGGATCCATAGTAGAATTTGGATGGGGAAATTTAAAGGAGTTAGAGATACCTATTGCTGAGTGGCCCAGAAAAATCATGGCTTCTTTAGGTTGCCTAAATAAACATCCCTGTGTGCCTGTGTGGGTGTGCACACACACACACACACACACACACACACAAAGTGAGAAAGTAATAGAATTCATCCGCAGTACTTATAAAAATTGAAAGTACAAATATATTTAACAGTTTGGTTTGGTAACTAAAAAATCATATTCAAAATCACAATGAAATAAAGAATTCAGATTGATTACATCTCTGTGAGCCCCTCCGACTAATCCTTTAAAATGGATCCTCTTATCAATTTAATGGTCAGTGTACAAATTGTGATGCATTTAAGGGCTTGAAATAGAAGTCCATTACTGTGGTTTAACCTTATAATAGCATTTTGTTATCTTACAACATAAAGTGTGAAAATAGCAAATTTGGGTCCCTTTCTATTTTTTTTTCTTGCTCCATCATTCTGATAGAGAAGACTTTGTCTTCATGCTTGTCAACTTATGATGGCAGGATAGCTTCTCCCTCAGCTGTGGGGTAGTTTGGAGACACAAAGAGATCAGGGTGTCTGTATTAGAAAAGTCAAAATATTCTCAGCAGTCCTTAGTGGGTCATGCCTACATCTTATTGCCTACCCTTATGTTACATGGCCACCTCTGATGTCCAGGCTAGTTTTAAACACCTGACCTCAGGTGATCCTCCTAGCTCAGTCTCCCAAAGTGCTGAGATGACATCACATTCAACCTTTAAATAACACTTTTCAATGCCCAGATGCTGATAGAATGTCTTAGTCTTTCAGCTAATTTTAGAGTATTCATTAAGGAAACTCGATTGTGTTTGGATGTCTGTTTGCCTTAACATCTAAAATTCAGTATTTCACCCAGGTGTGGTGACTCATGCCTGTAATCTCAGCACTTTGACAGGCTAAGGTGGGAGGATTGCTTGAGGCTGGAAGTTTGAGACCAACCTGGGCAACATATCAAGATGCCTTCTGTACAAAAAAAATTAAAACTTAGATGTGTGGTAGCACATATCTGTAGTTTTAAAAATTGGGAAGATCGAGGTGGGAGGTTTGCTTGAGAAAAGGAGTTAGAATTTGCAGTGAGCTCTGGATAACAGAGGGAGATCCGATACCTAAAAATGAATAAGTCAATAAATAAATAAATACAACACATCTCCACTACATTTTTTAAAATTTAGTATTTGATTGACTAATTTTTAAGGTCTTAAAAGTGTCACCTCTTAAGATTTTTCTACATTTATAAAAAGAATATATTTAATTATATTCTATCTTATACAAAAATGTAACTCTTAGGTGCTCTGCATTTCTCAAAATCAATCTCTAATGTCAATAATTAAGATGGACAGATTTTTTAATGACATTTAGGTGACAGGCAAGGAGTAGGAAGGGTGAAATTAGAATATCTGTTTTAATGTTCTAAGTAGTATAATGTGTGAACATAGTACGTTTTTCTGAATACAAATTTAATACTAATTCATATCTAATGTAATTTAATATTACAGATTTAAATCTAATTTCAAATCCTCTGTGAATTCCATTAGAATTAATTCTATCTCATCTTCCACATCTTATTGAACACATTTTTCAAATATAATCTGATCCTGTTGATTTGAAATGATTTGTGTTTCATAAACATTTATAGACAAGTATGATAAGGTGTCAAATATATCATGTGACACATGGGGCGTGAATAAAATAAGATTTTCTCTAATTATAAAGGATACCATGTAGCATCCTACAGACAGGCTTTACCCTTATTCGCTTGCAGCTAAAGCATTTAGCACGAGAGCAGGTGTAGAAATTCAACTGAGAGAATTATCCCAATAAGAATTAAAAAAAAAAAAAAAAAGAAGAAAGCTCTACAAAAGATAATGTGCTCCATTATGATACGTGCCCATATATAGATAAGTGTATAGTTTAGATATGTGACATGTGAACATATAAATATATGATGATATTCTAAAGAAGCAAACCAGCAAAATGAAACCACTAAGCAACTCTGTTTTCTCTCCTAAGGACCCTTGAAATCTGCTCTTACAGGGTAATTCTTTTCTTCCCCTTAATAAAATCTTGCTCAGTCTGCCGAACTATCTTAAATGATACAAATCTTCCTAGTACTTTAGTCATTTAAATTGTTCCTGATTTGAAACTGATAGGTGTAGCTAAAGCAACAATCAAACCCCCAAGTTTCATTCAAAATTCAGGCTTCTGCACTTGCCTCATCAGCCATGCTACGGAGGGCAGACCTGCAGTAAGAAAGGAGAGCTGGATAGATAGTCTGTCCTCTGTGTTCCCCATTTACCTTTCCTTTCTTCTGGGTTGTTAACTCACAATGTTTTTGACCACACCAGGATTCAGGATGGTGCAGAGAAGAAATGTGAAGGACAGGAAAGCTCCTAGGTGCTGGTACCTTTGTGAGCTACAGTGCTGCTGCCTGGGTTTGGCAGGCTCAGAGGGGATACCTGGGCTTCTTTCCCCTGCTGCGTGTTTCAGTGCCCTGCAGGGTTCTTCAGACTGTTAATTCCTCTCCCATTCTTGGCTAGTGAGTCCTTATCTGTACTTCACTGACAGTGATTTGGTCTCAGCCATCTCTCTCCCCATATACACTCTCTCTATTGGGATTCTACTGCCTTTTATGCGTCCTTTGGGACCAAGTCCATTTGCCATGACTGCAGGCTACCTTCGCCCACCTGTGTGTAGTCCACACATTCGGTATGTATCTTTGGTCTATTTGTCATTATAATTTAAGTTACTTTAAAAAAAACAAACCATCTATGTTGTTGTCACAACTGCTGTTCTTCAGATGTATGCAGATGTTTTAATCAATAAAATCAAAAGTATTGAGTTATAGTTTCTTAAAACCTTACAATCATGAAAACAAAACATTCTAAAAAAACTATCACATGTAGTGTTCATATTTGTGGATGTTCAAAACATTGTGTGTGTGTGGGGGGGGTCACCAAAACAGGCCAATATTTTTCTTTTACACATGAGCAAAGCAAAAAATCAATTTAGCAAAAGTTGTTACCAGCCAGAGATAGAGGAAATCCTTATTATGTAATCACTTGGTGGACCCTGGGGTCTGAAGTAAAACTCAAATGGGTTTGAGCTCTATCACCACTAGGTATTAGCGATAAAAAGTTGCCCAAGTTGAAAAGGTATGGAGTCTCAGTGTCTTCTATAAAATGGGGACACAGCTATGGTAATTGTTTTGATGATTAACTGAAATGTAATGCATATTGTGTATATTGCATAGTGCTACATAATTTTTCCTTCTAAGACTCAAACTTACAATTCTTTTCTTTTTTATTTTTATTATTATTCTATTTTTAAAGATAATATCTCATTATGTTACCCAGGATGGAGTGCAGTGGCTATTCACACATGATCATAGTAGTACTGATCATACTACTGATCAGTACAGAAATTTCGAGCTGCTAGATTTCTTTCCTGGGCTGGTTTACTCGTCCTTAGGCAGCCTGAGGTCTCTTGCTCCAGAGAGGTCACCATATTCTGCTGAAGTTACTGTGGAAACTCAATAGGCACAGTGCACTACAGTCCAAAACTCATGGGCTTAAGTCTCACTTCAACCTTCCAAGTACCTGGGACTACAGTGTGTGCTACCATGCCCAGCAAATTATTAATTTTTTATTACAACAAATTATTATGTTTTATTTTTTACTATAATACAATTACTATAATTTTAAATGTTATTTACATTATTTTAAAATTATATATTTAGATATTTATTTTATTATTTCTAAAGTTAAAAATAACATATGAACATATATAATTCATAAATATTATAATTTTTCAGGTTATTAAATTACTACTATTAAATATATAGCAAGTGTATGTGGCGATCTTTGTTTTGTTATGCTATAAAAAAGAAACTTTAAACTATTAAACTTTTTTTTTTAATATTTATTCATTTATTTATTTTTTGAGACAGAGTCTCAAGCTATCACCCTGGGTAGAGTGCTGTGGCATCATAACTCACAGAAACCTCAAACTCTTGGGCTTCAGCGATTCTCTTGCCTCAGGCTCCCAAGTAGCTGGGACTACAGGTGCCCACCACAACACCCAGCTATATTGTTTGGTTGTAGTTGTCATTGTTGTTTGGCAGGCCAGGGCTATATTCAAACCTGCCAACTCCAGTGTATGTGGCTGGCACCCTACCTGGTTGAGCTACAGGCACTGAGCCATGTTTTATTTTTTAGATAGAATGAACCAGTAAAAATAGGCCTGTACATCTATTGAGTTTCTATTTGGGATTAGTAAAAGAAGTAGAGAGGTATTGGCAGGGGAGAGGCAGACCATTACACAAAAGTTCTCCATGTCCAATGGTATCCTGGGAGAAAACTCTAAGGACTTGGATACATAGTCACAAAACTTTTTGTTATAAATTCTGATTATTTCGATATTCAAAACTCCTCATCATCTTTTTTGAACAAGTTATCAATGTTGCTAATGTAATGTAATCGATGTATTCACCCAAAGGGAGGGCATTAGTATGGTTCCCACGTAGTGTCACTACTTCTTTGTTTATCTCTCTCCTTAAATATGAATTTATTTCAAAATTCTGAATGCCTAATTTGATTTTTCCATGTGGGTAGAAGTGTTGGCAGGATTAGGATGAGCTTTTTGTCCCCCATCTTATTTTCCTATGCCAACCCAGATCCAAAAGAACACTGCAAGGGTCTGATATTGAATAAGTAGATCACAGCTCTAGATAACATCTCCTTCCAATATCTAGGATTCTAAGATACAATATGTTTAACTGTTAATGGAGCCTACTTAGGATTTCTCTTTTCAAGATCAGTATTAGTACTACTTAGGCCCATTGTGTGTAGACAACAACTATCTTCCTTCAAATATATGAAAAGTAAAAGGAATTAGTTGCTGTTAATTAGGAGTATTATCATGAACTAATGATTTTTAATATATTTAAATGTATTTAATAATATGTTACATGTAAATACATTTGAAATATCTCTATATACATTTCCCAGCTCTGTCTACTGCAAGGGCCAAGATGCAATGGTCCACTCAGAGCAATATACAAAACAAATATCCAGATGTTGGTTTCTAAATATCATTAGAAGAACCAGAGTTCTTTCAAGGAAAAGCAGATTCCAGAGACAGGAAATAATAACAAGAAGATAAATGTGCAACATCTAATTATATTAGAAAGCAAAGACATGCTTAAAGAATCAGAGACACAAGTTAAAAGGGTAAGGGAACCAGCTGAGGGGCCCCTGCTAGCCAAACCAGAAACAATTTGAGCATCCAAATGAATGTTAGTAATAGTTTCTAGCCTACTAAAGTAAATAAGAATCTAGGTAGGGGTCTAAACTGATAGAAACTTTAAAAATAAATAAATAGACTAATGGTAAAGCTTCATGCATTTATTTATTAATTTAGCTCATTCAGTAAATTGTATCATGCCACGTTAACACCAGTGACTTCCAGGAGAAGGTGTACAGTGTAAGTCTCCCCCTGTCTGCAGATAAAGCCCAGAACACATACCATTCACTTAGACATTTACCTCCTTAGACATTGAGCAATTGGCAATGTATTATAAATACTGTTGGCAAAAACAAGCAATGATTTTAATGTTATATCTGTCAGTATAATGCTATAATTTTTCCCAGGTAAAAATTGTCTTTGACTTGGCTTACCTAACATCCATTATGATATATTGATCATATGGTCAGTAAACTGTATATGGCATCTTATCTACTAATTTGTTACCCGAAAACTTATCAAAGCAAAAGGTAAGTCATATGTACCTGGGTAAATACGAAAGTTATTTGAAGGAAGAAGAATCTTTTGGGAGCACTACAAGGGCCTAATGTCTGTCATATGAGTTATCATTTGAGGAATGGTATTAATAACCAGTTACCCTAAAGTATTATTTCTTAACATTTACCCCCAAGTCAGGAGGATATCAGGGTTTTGTGGGGTCTGAAGCTTGTAGAATTTGTCAGGGCCTCCTTAAGAATAAGAATCCAAAATTATGAACACAAAATTTGGTCTACAAATAAGTATTCATTTGGAATGAGAACTGATGTCATAACTAATTACTGAACTTACACAACAAATTGTGGAAATTACAATAACATTTTTATAACAAATACCAAAAATGACATGATTCATAAAATAGTATAATGTTATCTTGTTAATTAACAACCTGCCACACTCTATTAATACTTTTTATCTTACATAGTTTTGCTTTGTACTCTTTGCTCAACTCATTATAGAACAATAGTTTTACAATATCATTTTCTATAGAGAGAATGGAAAAATAATCTAGTTTTTCTTCTAATGCCATTTAATAAAATGTATTTTTCATTGTTGCTAACTTAGAAAAAGATTTTTTCAGCTTTGTAATTTTTTATTGAAAATATCATTTAAAGGCTTGGGAGTGTTTTTTAACTTGCATAGATAATTCTATCATGGTTTCTTTATACGTGAGATATTATATTAAATGTTATTCCAAGTTCTGTGGTATAGTAAATAATCTTACATGTTCTTTGAAACATCAGTTAATCAACCAGTTTATAGATCACCTCATGTCACCTCCTGACTGATGAGCATGGAGTTGGAGGAATGTTCCCGGGAGCCACCTCATTATACCAGGACAACTAGCCATAACCTACCTTTACATAAAGTGACACTGGCCCACATAAGCGTATGTCTGTAAGCTTATATCAAATGTATTCTGATTCTTTATTTACATTTAGTAAGGTCAGAGTAGAAACAGCAGTCTCAACAGATCAGGGGTAAAAACAGTTTGTTTTCTCCAATCTACAGAATCATGGCCACATGAACAGGTTGCTGAAGCCCTTCCCCTGGCCATGGAAAGGGCCTTTGTGAATGGGAGGTCCTGAAGCTTATGTTTACCTAGGGCTGCAAACAGAGACTGAGGCCAGGCTCTATTACCGCTGTCCTTTTTCCCCAGGTGCATTTGTCCTTCTATAGAAAGCAATGGAAAGGTTCAGTTCACCACTTGGTCATTCAGCAAATATTTCTCAAGTTTCCTTGGATGCAGGCCTGTTCTAGGCAAGGGAAACAGAGCAGAGAACAGACAGGAAAAGTCTCTTCTCCCAGAAAGCTTACATCCCAGGGAGAGGAGGAGGATAAGCAATGAAAGGAACAAATGTACATAGGTGATTTTAAATCGTCAGGGTTCTTAAGGAAGCAGGGTCACGGATAGAGAAGAGACCTGTAGAAGAGGGGTGGGAAGGGGTGTATTAGATAAGGGGGTTACAGCACGTCTTTGTGAACTCTTCTGAGACCTAAAGAAGACAGATATGTGAGGAAATAATGCCGTATCAGGCGTCCTCAAACTACGGCCTGCAGGCCACATGCGGCCCACGGAAGACATTTATCCGGCCCACCGGGTGTTTTTGCCACTGCTGCCTGTCCTTTTAAACTACAGTCTGGCCCTCCAATGGTCTGAGGGATAGTGAATTAGTCCCCTGTTTAAAAAGTTTGAGGACCCCAGAGAGCACATACAATAGAACCTCCACAGTCGACCACCTCCCTACACTAACCACCTCCTCAGGTTGACCTACTTTTCATAGGCCAGACATGCACTACACGTACACTGGAGGCCTAGTTCCTTATGTTGGCCACCTCTGTATGTTGACCAGTTTGTTACAGTCTCTTGGGTGGTCACCTTACAGAGATTCTCCTGTATTTGGCTTGCTGAAGGGTTAAAAAGAGAGGTGTAACTGGAATACACTAAGCACAGGAAATCCAATAACTCATTATCTTACATTTCTAGTTTTTTTTCTATAAAAAGCCCTTTAAATGCATCTTTCACTGAAATTTTTTATGGTTCATGTATAGACAGGTGGATATGAAACAAAGGTTAAAAAAATTACATAAACTTGAGCAACTCTGTGGTGAAAGCAAGTAAAAAAATTGAAGAGAAAGAAGAATCTTTAATTCTTTTCTTCTCTGGTTCCCTGGATCTTCTTGTCTCAATTCACTGTGGCAGTAACTGCAGCATTTCACTCATACAACTCCATAGAATTAGAAACTACCACAGAGATGTTTCTAAGTGAACTTCCTGAATTTCCTCAGTTTACACATATTGTCTCAGGGAGTTTGACACCCTGAAAAGAGACCAGTGGAAAAATCTCATTGAAATCAAGTCACTTTTCCCACATCGTCCATCATTTCTCCTCCCAGATCCTCATCCAGCTAATCTATTTCAGCGGGGCACGCAGGAGCTGGAGAAGCCCACAAGTTCCAAGTTAACAACCCACGTTCTGCTTATCGTAATGCAAAGAATGCCTCAAATATAACTCTACTACTCTCACTTAAGACGATAAACAAACAGACCGCATAAAGCATGCTATTAAATCAAGACTTTAATGAAGTAGAAACCAGCTCTCAATGCCAATGTATTTAAAAGTAGGATGAAAATATATCACAAAGTATGCTAAATGAAAAAGTTTAACTGAAATTATCGGTCAAAAATTAATCTTTTAATAAATATAATATGCATCAAATAGGAATCACATGTCATGTTTGTTTTAAATGAAATAATGATAAAAATTCCAGTGGATATGACACTGTTTTTTAACTAGAATATATCACAGAAGATGTTCTAAAAATATTCTATCTTCAGAAAGAAAAAGATACTGCATTCCTTTATTTAACAATGATTCATTGATTAACTACCGTACTAGTAGTACTGTGTACTACACAGTAGTAGTAATTTGTAGTACTACTTTATGAGGCCATAAAGGGATGAATCAGTAATGTCTCTGACCTACAGAAACTCACTAGTTGAAACTCACTTACTAGCAGAATTAGTAATTGCAAAGCAATGTGCCAAATGCACAAGACAGTGGCAGCACAGAGATGGAGGAATTCTGAGAATGGGCAGGAAGACGGTGAGAGGAGGCTTCCTAAAAGAGGGACTGTTTATGGTGCCATTGAAGAGATGAGTTACAGTTTATCAGGCAAGAGGAATGAATGAGAATACTAAACAAAGAAAACAGCATAGACCAACTCACAGAGGCACGGATTAGCACTCTTTATGGTAGGAAAGAATTAGGGAAGAATTAAATTTTAAGTAGAGACCAAATTGTGGAAAGCCTTATAAACTAATCCAAGGGGATGTAATTGAATGCATAAATTAATGAAAGTGAAAATTAGCTATTCTCTGATGAGCCAACTTTCCAATTCAGGACCTACATACTTCCTTTTTCTTGTGCCTGAAAAATTTTTCCTCCAGATTTTTATACTACTGGATACTGTTCATCACTCAAGTCTTGGTTTAAAAGTCACTTCCTAGGGAGGATTTCCCTCATCATCCACTTAAAGGAGTGGCACTCTACCTCATCCACTTCTTAACTTTCTACTTTTTTGTTTGAAAGCTTTCAGTATAGATGGAATAGAAACATACAATAAATATCAAATTTACAGCTCTATGTATCATACTCTCACCCCCTCGATTCTTGCAAATGAGACTGAGAAAATCGTGGAAATTGCTAAGCAACGTTTGGTGTAGTGCAGACTCTGGGGATTTCTTTGCTGGCACTCTTCCCTTTATCCTGGAACGAACATGTTTTGTTCCCTGGTAGCCATATGAGTATCACTAAAGCAAAAGAGACCCTTTCGGAGAGATTTGCATTTTATCTCAAAGGGATAAAGCTCTAGTACAACATTATCAGCCAAAATGACAAAATATAGTGACACATTTTGCAAAGAATGGTAAAGATGCTTCTAGCCCTTTAAGTCATATCTCATATGCAAATCTCTAGCCTTGAGGAGAGACCTACATTTGTCTCCAGAGAAAAGATTTGTGAAATAAATCTCCACTAATACTGGGAAAATTTAAACTTCTTTTAATTCACTTTTCCTGATAAAGTAGCTTATCAACTGATGCCCTTTAAAATATTTGGGGCAGGCTTAAAAACGTAATATATTTGTTATCATTGCAGTCAATAAAATATTTTGATGAACTTTGAATGTCATACAAAGAGACTAATTGTATATTACCTTTTACCTCTTGAGCATTGATTTAAAAACCTCAAAACAGCTGTTCCTTAGTTCTAGTTCTTATTAATATATTGTTGATAACAGAAATAACATTGATTATACTAAAATTATACCCATAACATTTTAAAATTTCATTAAAATGGGAGTCCTTATACTATAAAAGACCTTACAACAGCCAAATAATTTTTTTTGCCAAATAATTTACCTAAAACTCTAAGCTAGATGAGAATCATTTATTTTATAGACCATATATAACTAGTAATTGATTAATGTCATAATTGACAGGTTAAAAAATTCATAAATGTACTTAAAAAGTATGGGCTATGTTTTATCACACATTTATGTAAAATTTGGAATTGTATCACATTTGTTTATTCATAGTATATTTACCAAGTTTGAATATGAAAATTACATTATAAAGTTACAATATTAAAATTGTGGTAGTAGTCTTCAAATACTGACTACTTTAGGGTTAGTGAATTGTTCAAGAAAAAGCTTAGAAGATGTTTTGTAAAAGGATCAGGTACTAGTCTACAAATCCAGTATGAAGCACAACTGGGGGATGTTGTTTGGATGAACATGTGAAATACTAGGAGTGCTTATGAAGGGAGGCAGCGATTCTGTCCAGCGCAGCGCAGGCCAGGCTGCATATGGAGACTGTGTTAAAAGAGCCTTTGCTAAGTGAAGTATGACTTGATATTAACTAGAGGGATGGGGTCTCAGTCTTTGAGTATTAATTACTGACATACACCTCACAGTGATGGCATTAATGCTTAACGATTAAACTACCATGAATTCACAATGAGCAAGCCATGCTTTATGAAGAAAAACATGGGCTCGGTGCCTATAGCTCAACCGGCTAAGGCGCCAGCCA
>NW_003852400.1:7943468-8026912 GCF_000181295.1 Otolemur garnettii | reverse complement strand
CCCTGGGTAAGTGCCGTGGTGTCATAGCTCACAGCAACCTTAAACTCTTGGGCTCAAGAGATTCTCTTGCCTCAGCCTCCCAAGAGTTTATAATGTAAGCTCATTTGCTTTTCACCTGTTTTCTACCAAATCCCCTTTTGTCCACTTTTCTTCAGAAATTATATACAATTTTTTTTCAAATCTCTGATTCTTTTATTGCCGTAGGATCTAATAGAGAAAAGTTGGAAGATTATAATACTCTAAAGGAATTGAAAGATTTCTAATTATTCCATGACCTGTATTAAACAAAAATTTTCTCTTAAAGAATATTACCCCGTTTTCCCTTCTAAGATTATTTTTTTCAATAGATAAAATGGGAGACAACTGTCGCAAAACTTTAAATACCTTTCCTAAATTCTGACTTGACTTTGCTAGTGTTGGTTGATTTTGTGCTTTGTAGATATATTTAACCTTCCATATTCAGTGATTGTTATGTGTCCTCCTTTTTCCTACTACTGTGGTTTTCTTCATTTATTCAGCTTCTGAGAGGAGTAAAAATGTTAAGTCACGGTCCCAAAGAAGTTACAGATAGCCTAGAAGTGAGGCTGAGATATATCTAGAATGTTATAATACAAATCAGAAAAAAATGTGATGAAAAGCTTCAGGTAGCATGTCGCCAGAGTTCAGTAGATAAGATTACCTTTAGCTGATTATATATAAATAAAAAAGTGGCTGGGTGTAGAGGCTCCTACATATAATCCTAGACCTTTGGGAGGCTGAGGAGAGAGGATTGTTTGAGGCCAGGAATTAGGGACCAGCCTGAGTAAGACGAAGACCTCCCCTCTATAAAAAGTAGAAAAATTTGCCAAGCAAGTAGTATGCGCCTATAGTCCCAGGTGCTCAGGAAGCTAAGGCGAGAAGATCTCTTAACCCCAGGAGTTTGAGGTTGTTGTGAGGTATAATGAAACTATTGTATTCTAGCCTGAGCAGGGCAACAGAGCAAGGACTGTCTCAAAAATAAAACCACAACAAACAACAATAACAACATCAAACAATCTTTTTGCGAGAGATTTATTAAAGCTGGACTTCCAAATAATCTCCCGTCCAAGCAAATGGATGGGTATCAAGGGATCAATAAATTACATGAAGTTGTACATAATCTTTGGAAGGTACATATACATGTGGGTCCAAAACATATTAACAGTATATTATACATACATATGTCATACCATGCATATATGCAAACAATATAAATATTGTATACATTTTTCGTGTATGCAGTAAAAGTATGAATCACTAGTATTCATCATATACAGAAAGACATCTATGAAACCCAAAATTATTAAAAGCAAACCAAAACACACAGTGAAGAGTTAGGAGAGTTTTGCAAAAGTATTAAAATTAGTATGATTAGACTCGCATTCCTATTGCCACTAAATGTTCATTAGCATTTTTGCTTCTCAATAATCTAAGTAGCATGATAAACTTTTCTTTGAATTTCTTGAAACATACTTTCCCAAAGTCTTGAACATATATCTGTATCTTTCTACTCCCACAATCTCCTTTTCATCTATAATTTTTCTCACTATTGGTAAAAATAAAACCCAAGAGGGTATCATACCTTTGTTTCTTCTTTTAGAAATGAAATGAAAATATTTGTCATTTATCATCAATAAAAAATCAGTATTGGAAAGTGGACAGTAGATACCTATATAAAACCTAAAATTTGCTTTTAAATTTGTGATGGGAATTGATGAGAACCTGAAGGAATACACTGAAGAGATCTATAGAGAAGAAAAAGAGAAATTAAGATGCGCATTTGGAAAGCAGAGGAAATAATATATATATAAAAACTAAGCAGTTTAAAACTGAAAATAGATAAGTAAATAGTGTTTCACAGAGTTTTCTGTAAGGATAAGTGCATAAAATATGGCAAGATGGTTTTAAAAGATTTAGAATCACAAAGTAGAAGTGACAGAAATTGAACTACTTATTTAAATTTTAGAAAAGGGAGGTTAGAGACAGCTACCTGATGTCATGAAATCAAAGTATCTGAGCTTTGGAAATGTTTTCAAAAATCTAGTAAAGAATGCCTAAAAGTACAAAAGGTATGAGCATGTCTTTTTGAGTTCAGAAGAAGGTGAATTGACGATGAAAGACTGACAGGCACCAAGTAGAATCCAAAACGAAAAAGAAAGACAAAATTCACATAGTCAGTAAGACTGCATAAGGAGTACATTTCCAGATCCAAAACAATATTATCCTGTTGTATTTTATGCATACTTTGAAAACAACAAAAGCATCAAGAGCTCTCACTAAAATACCCATTATCATTTTATAATACTGCAATGACTTTAAAGTCAAAGAACTGAAAATATTTTTTTTTCTTGGTCAAATTTCTCTACACTGTTAGCTGTATAGTTAAGATGAAGCAACGATTTAAACTATTTGCTACTACAGTTCTCTTTCTCCATTCTGTATATTTAGCATGGTCCATGAATTTCATGCAAAAAGGCTTTTACTAGAACTAAAATCACATCATTCAGAACTTTCTAGCAACCAAACTTATCTAATGTTCTCACTGATTTAAGTAGTCAAATTTTGCCTCTTCCTTCTACTCTCTTCCACGTCCCCAGATCTTTGGCAGAGAGAATACTAATCACTGAGAGTGCTGTTTGAGAGTACATTCCGAGGTTGTAGAAAAGTTGGACCACATGTTCCTGTCCAACACTACGACCAACATATGAACTAAAAAATACTAAGATGGTACTGTGAAATGCAGAAGCACAGTGAGTAATGTAGATTCTCAACAGGAGTAAAACATTTCTGACCCCTTCATGCAATTTTGATTGATATAAAACTAAAATATATAGTTACCAGAAATTGGATGTTTTGAGGTAAAAAGTATTAGCACTCTAAATGCAATTTGATAAGATGTCAGATGAAATGTGAATTCTAGGCCTGTGCTTTGAGGAGCATAAGCCCCTAAACCTTCCCCTCACTAACTCCAGAAGGCCTGAAGTTCTCCACATATGTCTTCACATTGGAATACAGTTGTCTTCACTGTTTGTTCGTATCTTCTCTCCCCAGTAGAGGATGTTATAAACCATGGGGCAGTGTTTTTCTCTTCTTGCACGTTCCACTCTGCTGGCTATAGCCAACAAGTCAGGGTTTCAAACTGTCCCCCTGGACATCTCTGCATCTCAAACTGTCTACAGAATGTGGGCTATAATTTCAGTTCCTGGACTCAAGTTGGGGATACCCATGAAGTCCCTGGGCTCAGCCAGGAATGCCGGGAGCCACCAGATAAACGTGACAAATGCTCCTGTAACATCACATAGGCACAGTTTGGGAGAAAGCCGTATTTTATAACAGTACAAATGTGAGTGCAGATTCATTCACAGATGGAGCAGAATCTAAAATCCATGTGAAGATTTACATGAAAACTGGAGACTTGAAATCAAATTGCTTTGGGTGGGGTTAGGTGAGTCTATCATAGAGGTATTTTAATAGAAACATCTGAGAAACAATACATTACGCTAAATAAACCTTCCTTATAAATACGGATTCCTGTATTAAATTTCCTCCACAGACGTGAAGGAAATTTAATAATAGGAATGGCCACAGACAACTATGATGTAGATCAAGTTTGTCTCTCACCACTATTATCATCACTGCCACCATCTCACAGACTCTGCCCTGGGCCGTCTGTAGCTCTTGAAGACTCTGGTTTCTTTTCCTAACCTCAGCTTCACTGAGTATATTTTGTCTTTTCTTTATAAATATGCACTCATCAGCCTTCCATTATCCTAAGATGTTACTATGGGTATAAAGAGAGATAAGCATTTCGTACTAAAGATAAGAATTCATATAAAGCTGGTGGTCATATAATAAAATTGTAGTTACTATCACTTTGGACATATTTGCCACTCGGCAAATTCTCCAGAGCTTTTGAATTGTGTCAGACAATGTGCCAGGCACAGAGAATGTGAAGATGAATAAGACATGGAACTTATTCTTTTTTTTTTTTTTTGAGACAGAACCTTAAGCTATTCCCCTGGGTAGAGCACTGTGGCATCACAGCTCACAGCAACCTCCAACTCCCGGGCTCAAGCGAGTCTCCTGCCTCAGCCTCCCAAGTAGCTGGGACCACAAGCGCTCGCCACAGCGCAGGGCTATTTTTTGGTTGCAGCTGGCATTGTTGTTTGGTGGGCCTGGGCTGGATTTGAACCCACCACCTTAGGTGTATGTAGCTGGCGCCTTAGCCACTTGAGCCACAGGCGTCAGCCCATGGAACTTGTTCTTAAAAACCCCACCCATGGGGAAGACAGATGTAAAAACAAGAGAGTGTCTTATAATTTGTTTCCACAAAGGGCAAATGGAGACATAAAGGAGAGCTGTAGTGGGAACAAGGAGAGAAGTCAGGAAAGGCTCCTGAACAAAGGCTCCAGAGGTATGTCTTGGGAGAATGGGTTTAAACCAGACATAGAAAAGGCTGTATTTCAGGCAAACACAGAACCATGAAATGGCCATAAGCAACTCACCCATGGCTAAAGCCAAAGGTTGAAAGAGGAAGAAAGACACAGTCACAATCTTCGGATAGGGCACCTGGGCCAGCTGCTCCAGGCCCCAAACATGTAGGAGATTGGTTCAAAGCCCTGTACCTCACTGCTCTAAACTGAGTATTATTACATTTCAATTCTGAAATTCCTGTCTTGAATTATATTTCAAGAGACCTAGCATAGATTGTATAAAGGGGCCCTGCTTTTATTTGCATTTATCTTGAAGAACCCACATTAGCTTGGTGGCCCTGGATTCCAATCACATGGGTATGTGGAGAATTGTGGCTGGGGAGTTAGGAATGAGGCAAAGGAGGAACAAAGTAGATAAGGAGCTTGAACTCTGCTATGAATTTAATAGGCAGCATTAGTGGATTTTACTTTTTAATTTCAGACTAATATAAGGGTACCAACATTTAGGTTACATTGTTTGCATTTCCAAGGTGAAGTTCAAGTTGCAGTTGAGCTTTCTTGTACTGGTGGATTTTAAACAGGGAAGAAAGGAGAGGTTTCAGAAAGATCTTTCCAGCAACATAATGGAGATAGAGGTTTTTTGAAATAATAGGCAGGGGGAAGAAAAAAAACACAGTAATAGTGGGGTAGTAGTGTTGACAACCTGAACTAAAAAACAGGATAGGATATTTTATGCCATATAAACATATATATATATATATATATATATTTTTTTTTTTTTTTCTTAGAGACAGAGTCTCACTTTGTCACCCTTGGTAAAGTGCTGTGGCGTAAGAGCTCATAGCAACTTCCAGCTCTTGAGCTTAGACGATTCTTTTGCCTCAGCCTCCCAAGTAGCTGAGACTACAGGTGCCCACCACAATGCCTGACTATTTTTTGTTGTTGTTGCTGCAGTTTGGCCAAGCTGGGTTCAAACCCACCACCCTTGGTATATGGCACCGGCGCCCTACTCACTGAGCCACAGGTGCTACCCCTATAATTTTGTTGTAGGCAGAATAATGGTCTCTCTAAAAGAGGTCCATAACCTAACCCCTGGAACCTCTGAATGTTTTGTTATGGAAATTAAAGTTGCATAGAAAAGAAAAGTTACATGTTAATCAGCTAACTTTAAAATACATTATCCTGGGTCACCTGATGTAATCACAAGAGTCTTGCCAAGTAGAAGAGATAGTCAGAAGGAGAATTAGAGTGTAGGAAGTGAAAATGACTTAATCAGCTATTGCTGGCTTTCAAGATGGAGAAAAGGGGCCATGAACCAAAGATTGGGGCAATGTCTAGGAGCAAGAAATGCAAGGAAGAGGATTCTCCCCTGGAGCTTCCAGAAAGAATACAGATCCCCAACTGCAACATCCTAATTTTAGCTCAGGGAGATCCATTTGGATTTGACCTGCAAAACTGTAGATAATAAATATGTTGCTTTAAACCACAAGTTTGTGGTAATTTGTTACAGAAACAACAGTAAACTAATGCAAATATCCAATTCAAAATTGGCATGAAGAGACCTCTTGACTGAAAACCATATTGAACACTTACCACTCTGTTACAATGTGGTACATGTCTGCACACCTCTGATAATAGTTTTTAGATGAGGTCCACTACACTTGGTCATATTGCCCATGGTTCCTTATCAATCCTCTTCAAACACATACAAATTTCTTAACATGTGGATAGAATTTTTGTATCTGTTGATTAAGTGCAGAGTTTGCACCCATTTCAGTTCAGTTAATTTGAAAATAATTGGTATTAGAGACTTCAAATGTAACAGCATCAGGAGTAGAGACTTTCAAGTCACACTAACATGGATCAAATAATATCTTCACCTGCTCAATGGTAGTATTACTTTTAACAATTTAAGATAGTTGAGTTTCAATTTCCTCATCAAAAAAAGAAATAGCAGTATCTTAAGGCAGGATCCCAAGAATCATACTCTGAGATGAAGACTGTCTGCAAGTGTTTTATTAAGGAAATGCTTTTAGCAAACCCCATAAAATACCACAGTAAGCAAGACAGGAAAGAAGGTGATATCAGGCAAAATCTTCACATCAGCATAATCCTTCAGGGGAGCCTTGGGATATGTATTTTACCTCAGATTTTCCTGCTACTAGAGGATAGAGGGCTGGGCTTTCATACTGTACGGAGCAGTCTTTGGCATAGAACATCCTGAGAGAGAAGTAAATTTTGGGTTGGTTCTTTCTGGCTCTCTACGCCTGTAGATAAAGTGGGTCCAAACAGAGCCTCTGGGGCAGGTTGTGAGAAGCAAATGAATAGAGAAGCAAAGGGAAGGGCCCTCAAATTCAACGGGATCCAAGGAAATCTGGGTGGTGTTTGACCATGACCTCAAGCATCTACCTCATAAAACATTTCTAAGAATTGAATGCACTAATACCCTTTTGTTTGGGTTTTAGGACTCCTAAACAATTTTTCTTTTGAAATAGCATGCAGTATTTAGTGTCTTATTCTGCACACCCAGGGCTTAGTGATGCAATAATCTCTCTTGATGTAGCATCAAATCCAAAAAGGTAAAGACAATGGGGAAAAATGAAGCAAATATGAAGGCTACCATGATAGAAAGAAATGACGAGTTCAAACCTAGCATTTCCAAAGGGTCATAATTTCAATTATATTGTTCCTAGAGCTAGAAGCCTGAACAAAATTGAGACTCACAGCTATCTGCCTCCATGTTTCAAAAGTTAATCAAAGCCAACCAACCAACCAAAAATACATATCTTTTTTAATGACATAAACCAGACAAGAAATTCTGTTTTATTTCTCTCACAGGGGAAAAAGTCATAAATCTCTAGAATATATGTAATATTTTTTCTTAAAGAGAATATATTCTTCTTCCTTACTATCCTCAATTTCTATACTGACAACCAATACCTTTAAGTTTTATAGCATTTTATGGTAAACACATTCACATTTTGTTTGATGTTCAAACAACCTTGTCATATAAATTATCACTCCCTTTTTACAAATAAAGAAAGAAGCTCTGAGCAGTTAAATGACTTAGTCAAGACAGCACAGGTAAAGACAGGGTCTCAATTCTGACTCCCAAGACAGTGTACTTCCTAAGGTTCCCCTTTATCCCTTTGGTCAGTCAAGGTCCAGTCAGGAGAGAAAAGCCACACCATAATTTAAAGATAAAAAATTATTAACCAGCTAGTAAAAAGGGATTGACTGTTAAAAAAGGAAAAGAGACCACTAAAGAATGCAGAAATAGCAAATGAAGGGAGGGGCTACCTCTTGGGCTGTGGAAGATTTTGGAACTCTCCATCCCCCCTCCACCCTACCAAGGCAGAAAATCAGACCTCACTGGAGATAATACAGCTGCGGCCCACTTGCTGGTTAAAACATTTCTTGAGGTGTCACACACTGTGCTTGTGAGGAAACCACCAGCTGAACTGCCAGTAAAACTTGCTAGAAAGCTGCCCACTGACACGCCACTGAGACTCATTAGGAAGCCACACGCTGGGGAACTGGCCAAGTCTACTGGACAGTGTGCTGTGTTGGTCTTTTGCACACCACCCGCCATAAAGCCACTCACGCCCACCACACCATAGGAGCAAGCAGAAAAGCACTGACACCAACAAGAGGAAGCCCTTCCTTTTGCAGTGTTCTTCCAGCACAGCGGTTCTCTACCTGTGGGTTGTGACCCACAGGAGCTGTATTAAAGGGCCGCGGCATAAGGAAGGTTGAGAACCACAGCTCTAGCACCTTCTATTAACAAAAACCTACTATTCTACCAATGGACCATAATGGAATGTTTACAGATTCCAGCTCTGACACCACAATTTATGGCAAAGAAGAGCAGATTTAGAGGATGATTAAATTAATTGGCACATACCTCCATGATTTTCCTAGGTTCTGGAAAGTAAGCACCCTCTTATGCCAAACTCCTGCTCCATTTGTTTTATTTTCTTAATTGCACCTGAAAGAGCCAGCCGACCTCTTGGGACATGCTGTAGTGAGAGCTGGTATGACACATGACAGCTGCAGAAGGAGAGAGTTCAATGCAGTGACTGAGACAAGGTCTGAAGCCAAAACACATGGGTCTGAATGCTGGTCTCACTATTGACTAGATTTATCGCCTTGCAAAAATTCTGGATAATAACAGTGCCTACTTAATATTAAGATATCAGGAGAAATAAATCCATCTAAGGTTTATAGACCAACACCTAGCATATAGTTAGAAGCTGAGAAATAGATGTATTTTCCATGCATGGTAGTTTGCAATTGGTGTTTAAAAATATTTATTCAGTTTTCACTATAAATTTCCATTTAGGATCTTACATCCTTATGCTAAAATCCAACTTCTTTGGGTGAGACTGGGCTTTGCTACAAAGTCTTGCCTACTCCCAGGCATTGTCTGAGGCTCTGGCTTCGTATCCAGCACTGCTCCCGGCTCACTGAATAATCCCCACTGGTCCCAGTCGCAGCCAACTCACAGGGGCTCGGTTTTCTCAAGGGAAAGAAGACACAAGGTGAGACAAGTCACCTTTAAGATCTCTTCCAGCTCTGAGTAAATTGGATCCCCCTCTCTCCCAAACAGTGAGTTATACTTAAGAGGGAAAAGGAAGGAAATTACCATTTTGAACGCCTACCTACCTGTGCCAGGCAAGCATTTTGCAGGCTTTATCTCCGCAGCCACATTCCTCTCCAATTAGTATTTTTAACTATCTTGTTCACGTTAGAAGACGAGGCTCTGAGAGGTCAAGCTGCTTACACAAGATCGCCCTCTTGGTAAGTCGCAGTCTGTTGAATTCAAACCTGGCCCTTCTGTTTGGGTGGACTGAAGACTTTCAGCTGCTCTGCCTTCCTCCCACACCGCCTGCATCTCAGACGTTACGACTCCTAACTGCTCAACGCTTTTCATGTTCTGCTTTAAAGAGATGAGTGGGTGTGCAACTTTTTTTTTGTCTGAAAGGTATGATTTTTTTTGTCTGAACTTTAAGCAAATGAAATTCATTTACCAATTACGGGAATTAAAAAAAAATCACTCCTAATGTCTCGCAGGAAATTGGCTCTCGAGTGAAAATCAGCAGCCCTCTAGGAGCCTGAGACTCTGTCCTTTAACTTTCCTCCAGGCCGCAGACTGGGTGCGGGGAAGGAACCGTCCCAGGGGGATACCTAGCTGAGCTCTAGCCCCGATTGCGTCGCTCTTTTCACCCTCAGAGGCTTTCTTTTCTCTGCATCCCGGGTTTGTCGGGCCAGGTCACAGTTAAGTGTCTGGCCCAGGTGCAAACCCGGCCGGGCGGTTTCCCCGCGACGGCGCGCCTCCTCCGCCCCCGCCCCCCGCCCCTGCCCGGGTAAAGTGACCGGTTCTCTGTGGAGGCCAGCCACCCACTCCCACACAGCCCCTTTCTTTCCGCTTCCATAGAGGAAAAGCGGAGCCCCTGACCCCATGCCCTATAATGGTCTCGCCCCGACGACCCCGGGCTCGGCGAAGTCCCAGTCCCGCCGAGCGCGGGAGGTGCCGGCAGCGCGACCTGGTGCGGCTTCCCCTGCTCCCCGCAGTTTGGGGAACCAGCCTCCACTTCTGCAACTTTCCCCTTCTCGGACGGGGAATTCTGAGAACTTTGAGAACAACGAGAAACTGCAAAGTGAAGACGTGAAGCCTCTCTATCCGCGAACTCGTCCCCTGCGCACGGCTCCCGGGTCCCGGGCCTTCCCCCGCAATTCCAGGCCGGCCCGCCGACCCCAGCTCCTCTCACGGAGGGATCCGGCGCCCAGAGGCTCCCAGCGCCCGAAGCGTGGCACCCGGCTCCGGGCGCGCCAGCTGTCCCGGTCCCGCTCCGTCGGCTCCATCCGCGCCCCGCTCGCGGAAGCCGGGCGTCCCTTCGCACAGCAGCGGAGCGCGCAGTTCGGCCCGCGGAGGGCAGGTCCGCACTGGGCTCCAGGCCCTTCCTGCCGGCCTCCCCACGCCGGGCCTCGGCTCCCCTCCTTCCCGGCTCCCGCCTCCTCCCGTAGGCTGCCCGGCGGACCCAGCCTGCCTCTCTCTCTGCCTTCACTACCGGGTCAAGCTGTGGAGGGAGGGAGGGAGACAGCGGCGAACCCCTCCCCGGCTCCCCAGCCGGCGCGCGCCCCTCCTCCCTTTATAGCCTGCTCTCTCCTCCCCTGCCTCCTCCCCTCTGCCAGTACAGTACAACTAGTACGTACACACACACTCACACACTCACACGCGGACCCCGCCGCTGCCACTGCAGCTGCCATGGATATCAGCTAACAACACACACCCCGGCGCGCGCGCGCGCTCCCACTCGCACCACGCAGGAGTGGCCCCCGGCATCCTACCCTCCTCCCCACCCCCACTCCACCCGCTCACCAGCTCGGCTACTGCTCGCTCTGGCTGTCGCCGCCGCCGCCGCCGCCACCACAGCTTCCTCTGCTGCGGGGCCACAGCCTTGAGTGTCATTCAAGGGACAGCACAACCTCACCCAAGCTCTCCTACCTCTGCCCAGCCGTCCCTCTCATCCTCCCCCCTCCTCGTCCACACTCCATCCAAAGAAGAGAGAAAGCCCCGAATAGAGGGGAGGAGGAAGGCAAAGTCTGTTCTTTTCATCCCTTGGCCCCCTTGCTCCTCCATCCTCATTCTCCCACCACCCACCCCGGCTACCCCAAGGAACCCCAGGAATTGAGGCGACCCACCCCACTGCCATGTCCAAAAGCTTGAAAAAGAAAAGCCACTGGACTAGCAAAGTCCATGAGAGTGTCATTGGCAGGAACCCGGAGGGCCAGCTGGGCTTTGAACTGAAGGGGGGTGCCGAGAATGGACAGTTCCCCTACCTGGGGGAGGTGAAGCCTGGCAAGGTGGTCTATGAGAGCGGCAGCAAGTTGGTGTCGGAGGAGCTGCTGCTGGAGGTGAACGAGACCCCCGTGGCGGGGCTCACCATCAGGGATGTGCTGGCCGTGATCAAACACTGCAAGGACCCCCTCCGGCTCAAATGTGTCAAGCAAGGTGAGCGCGGCGGCTTGTCAGGGTTCTGCCAGGATGGGACGGCTCGGGGCGCAGGGCAATGGAAAGGGGGGCGTGCGTGTGGAAGGGGTGTGTTGCGCGACGGTGGGGTGGGGTCCAGAGAGAACCGGCAGCGCAAGTGAGCTTTGCCACAGATCCGACTGGGGGGCTAAGGGACGGGGAGCGGGGGGTCACCGTGCGGGGAGCAACTTTGTTTGCGCAGTTAGACCCTCCTCTGGGAAGGTGTTTGGCCCGGCCTGACCTCCTCAGAGCTCCCGGGGCAAATTGAATGTGCGTCAGTGGCATCCCCGGCGGCGGATGAAGCTTCTGGGGAAGGACAGAGGGAAAGAAAGAGGGAAGGAGGAAGGGAGAGGAAAGAGGAAGGAGCAACTTGAGGGTGCAGTGGCATCACCGGCGGGGCCGGGAACGGCAGAGGGTGCTGGGGTGGGCGGAGAACTGTGTCCGGCGTTTCGGGAGCTGACTAGGGACGTCTAGGTCCCCAGCCTTCCCTTTCAGATCCCGAATCAGGCTGGAGAGGAAGGGAAGGGGCAAATCGCTTTGGGCGCTTTGACCGGTCTTCTGTAACTTTTTCCCTGCTTTGCTCCTCTGTCCCCCTCCCCCGCCCACGGTCGGTCGTGTCATGTGGGCATCTAGCGTCACGTGCGCACTGACTAACCCCTGCGCTCACCCCTAGCCAGCCCGCGGGAGGAAGCTCCGGAACGCCGAGCGGCGCAGGACCGCTTCTCAGGGTTTGGGGGTCCGGAGGAAAAGGGTTCCAGAGCGCGCTTTACTCAGGGGTGGCCCTCCCTGATTGGAAGCCTTCTGTGGCAGGGCTCCCCTCTGGCTCCGGATTTGAGGGTGTGTTTCTGAGAAGGAGTTGGATGGAAATGCCAGCTGGTTGTAACTCCGGCTCCCTCAGCTCCAACCTTTGATGAGCCTCAACTGAAGCTTGTGTGATGTGGATTTAGGGAGATTGGAGTCCTGAGAACTCTCACTGTCTTTGCTAGAAAGAAAGGTCCCAAAGGTGGAGAGAAAGAAGTCTGGATAGAGGACAACTTTAAGTAGAATGTGGTAGTGCATGTTTCGCATGCCCGCTGCATACCTGTCTCTAGCTCCCATGCACATTTCGTGTGCGGTACGTATGTATGTGTGCTGCACGTGCATATCAGCCTGCGGGGTTGTTGTCCTGTTACACTGTCCTGCCTCAGAGACAGAACTGAGCATGTCCTTGCCTGCATTGTGCCCCTTAATCCTATTGCATGATCAACTACCAGGATATATGCTCTTAAGGAGATGCTATACACTGTAAAATTCTTTAAAATCTAGCTTAAAAGTAAACAAGACAAGTAGAAGTCTCCGGCAAAGTTTCTTACGTGGAAATTGTCATATAGGAAAACATTTTTTTGTTGAGGATCCTTGAGTAGCAATAGCTGGTCTTGAGATAGGCTAAAGTGAACATTTACTTGTAAGTTAGGGAAGCTCAATACTGAATAACTGAGAAATACCGTGACACTGAAGAATGTGAGGGCAGATAGAGTATCTTGATGTTTTCCAAGATAACACACCCAAGGCTCAAATACTGTAAGAATTCATGTCAACGTATTTGATGATACTCCCTTGGAGCCATAGATGTGCTGTTCTCACTTAGGACCCAAGAAATCTACTGCACAAGTAATGACCTTGGTTTTGTTAGCAATAAACTTAGTATTTGCAATAGAAAATGGCTGCAGTGTCCACGCATTGTTAAACTAGTAATAGTGTCTTAGAAAGGGAGGTGACTGTCCTACTGTAATTTGCCATGATTGCCACTTCTTATGTTATATTCAATTCTGGGAACTACTTGTTGAGGTGGACCTTGCCCAACTGTCACACTAGCAAGGAATAATAAATCCAGGAGAAAAAGGAAAGGAGATTATTGTATATTGTAGACATATTCTCTGAAACTCAGTGGAAAGATTCAATTTGGAAAAGTGAGGCAATGAAAGTTACTAAATGCCCAAAAGCTATCAAGTCAAAAAAGGATTCTGACTATCCACAGGACAAAACTAAAATGAATCTATTGAAAAATTTTAAAAATTAGCGTTTTTACCTTTATTAAAAAGACAAACTTTCTAAAATAGCTTCCCTCAAACCTGTAAACTATGTTGCAAATTGAGGCTGCTGTGGCACTGTTTGTGAAGGGACAAAATGACCATATGCCGTGGATACCTATGTAAGATGAAGTCCCGGACTACATATCAGTTAAATCCCGCCACGATTTGACCTAAGGTGGTCTCTGATCAGTCAACTTCTCTATTAAGTTTTATTTAGAAGATTATTACTTTTAGAATTCATACAATAATTACATATAAAGTGATACATGTATTTCCATCCTATATTAATACTCAGTTTAGAGTTCACTGGTTCATTGATGATATATTGTTATAGTGATGCTCCCCGGGCTTCCACGGGAGCCTGATTCACTTCCCAAATCCCTATTGACTGTAAAAAAATATTTCTTATTTTTCTTTTCTAGAACAAGTATTCCTATATTCTTTTTACTTGATGTTATTTTTTAACTTACAAATAATAATTATACAAACTCATGGAGTACATAGTGTTGTTTTGATATGTGTAGAATGTACATCAGTAGTGCTCAGATCAGGATAATTAGAATATCCACCATGTCAAGCATATTACCATTTCTTGTGTTGGGAGTATTTTGTATCCTCTTTCTAGATTTTAAGATATATAATATGCTGTTGTTAACTGCAGTCGTCCTACAGTAGTGTAGAACCTCAGCCCTTCTTCCTCTGACCTAGCTATTATGTTACGTCCTTTAACAAATCTCTCTCTGTCCCTCCCTTCACCTACCCTTCCCTGCCTCTACTATCCTCTCCTTCTTTTACATATAGTGATCCAGATATACTATTCTTTTGTTGAAATCCTTTTCCTTGACAATAGATATGTTTATTTATCATTATAAACAAAGTGAACATTTCAGAACTGTTAATGTAGTGCCTGTGGTTCTTGGGTTTCAGAACTAATTTTACTTGCTAGAAAGGCATTTAGAAACTTTTGGCTCAGTAAATATATTTCTGGAGAGCCAAACCTAAAAGTGTTAAACATGGTTTATTTAGTAGTTGTATTTTTAAAATATTAATGGAATCGATTTTGAATATTCATTCAGATATTGAGTATTTTGTGGAAGCTACATGCTTACCTACAGCTAGTGTGAGATTATACAAAGAAAAGGAGAGATGTGAATAGTGAGAATATCGTTAAAAGTGCACTAGATGCATTATTTACTCAATTTTTATTTGTTTGGCTAATTTTATATTGCAGTCATAATTTTAAATTATAATGATTTTAAAAGAGGGTGAGCTACTAGGATTGTAACACATGCTTGACAAGATATATATATCATAGTTTTCTACACTATGTTTTTAAAACCATTTTTAAAAGCTGTTTCATAAAATTCAGGGGATCCTTTTTTAATGTAAGCTGTCTTCTTTTAATTCAAACAATAACATAACATATGAAAAATAGCATTTATCCATTGATTGTCACTTTTTGGGGGGTAAATTATGGCTTTTTCTTTATAATAATCAACTCACCAAAGTATGTCATTCTAAGCTGGCAATTCTATGATCACATTAATGCAACAGACCCAGTTTAAAAAAAGTTACTTTTGTGATTTTGAAATCTGTGCTGAAGTGCTGACAGTTTTCTTTCTTTTCTTTTCCTATTTCTTTCCTTTCTTTATGTTCAACACTAAAGTTCACAGCAGCTAGTTACATAGACCTTTGTGTCCTACATTCCTTGCAGTATGGCTGCTAATTCATGTAATACCACATAGGGACCTACATAGCCTGGATTTATTTTCCCATTTAGTATCCCACAATGGAAAATAAAAGGCAAAAAGTTTTCTAATTCTTCCCATATGGAAGATGGGCCAAATAAGGCCTTTGAAATTCACTTCTAGAGAAGGTCTACATGGCTCTGCCTCCTAGGGCTTCTTTCAAAGACACTTTCAAAGGAAAGTAGTTCCACATTTAAGTCATACTTTCTTCTTGACTGACTCCAGGCTAGTATAATAGAGTTAAAATGCTCACTGCTTTTTTACTTGGAATGGTAAAAAAATATATATATATGACTAATTTTCTGCCCATAAAGATTGGCTTTCCTCCGTAGAAATGTGGTTAATGAATTTTAGTTTTTGATAAACAAATTTAATAATTAATAATAATACTAATTTTAGAAATAAAAATACCTTTAATGTTTTGGAACAAGGTTAATGAGGCAGTTCTCTCTGGGCATGATTTCTGAGTGATGCCTCTGTTGTTTTTTGGCAATCTAGGCAATTTAAATGGTATGGCCTTGAATGTTAAGCATCAGTGTTTGCCATTTTATCTGTACTACATCAGCTCTTTACATTTATACTGTGCAATCTCTTGGCAAATGCATTATGCTCACTCTCCTTTGTAGTTGCTTGCAAGTTACACCTTCATTTTCACAATAAGAAAAAAATTTCACATTTGACATCTATGATTAATTGTACTTTGAACCATGACTTTCAAATATATAGCACATCTCAGCAGAATCATTTCCCTCAGGAAGTGGATAGAGCAGTGGTTAAATGCGCAGCCTCTTAAATAGACCACCTGCTTTTGAGTCCTGATTGCCACTTCTAGCTATGTAAACAAATTATCTAACCTGGGAGTGGTAGTGCTTCAAGAATATTAGACAAAGTATGTATTTAAGTCATGTAGTGTCTGGCAGATAGTAAGAATTATGTAAATTTTAGTAAATGTTCTTTCAAACATTGATCATTTTAAGCCAGTGACATTATGAAATGTTGACTTTCAAGGCATTTTACTCCTAAATTTAATTAATCAGAAAACATGTAGTGATTGACTAAGTATGAGTAATTTGCATGTTGTATTCTTAAGGTTTTTCATTAGAATAAAATAAATCTTTTTCTTTGAAAAGCCTTTGATTGAAGAATAATGTCATTAAATGCAAGAGAACATAATTTAACCTTTTAAAAATAACTCCCACTCATCCTGCCTCTCTGTGTTAAGATCTGCTCTTTAATACTTACTTCATATTCAGCCCGATTTTATTGTTACTTAGCAATTTATTCTATTTGTATCCATGTGTTTCCCTTTAAATAGTTGGTGAGTATCTTGAATTATTTACTGTAGGCTTGACAAGCATAGAAATCTTATGAAAATTCATTAATTTCAGGAATTTATTTAAGCTTCTTACACATCTCTGTAGTTATAAGTATCATGTTTTTTTTTTTTTTTTTGCAATTCTTGGCCAGGGCTGGGTTTGAACCCGCCACCTCTGGCATATGGGGTCATACGCCACCCTAAGTATCATGCTTTAAGGTGGAATTTTTACTCCTCAGCTATAAATTAAGTGAAAATAAGCATTTAATAAAGAAGAACAATGATAAAATAGAAAGTAATTCATAAGTGTTTACAGTCAAAAGTATATAATAAGGAAAGAAGTACATCAAATTCAGCAAGAAGAATACTTCACATTTGTGAGAAAAATTGTAGCTCTGTATAAAACTCTATATTAATACTGTTACCAGATAAAGCAAACAGTATTTCCATTACTAGCACTTCAATATTTTAACATTTCAGTTTAATCATTCCCATGTTAGAATTCAGTAGAAGAATCTTCTGTGAAGTTCAAGCATCCAATATTAATTAAAAATCTTTCTGAACTAAAATGTGGCTATTTATCATAAAAAGCGTGGCAGAGGACCTTATAAAAGGGCTGTACTATTGTGACTTTTAAAAATTATTTAGTCCACTCAATTCAACTTTCAAACAAAAGTAAATTATTTTGTATAGAGAATTTAGTAATATGTTCATGATTACTGAATTCATGTTCTTCAGTCCTTGTGTAGAGATATACATCACTAAAAACTATTGAACAATGCTTGTCTTACCATAGCAAATTAATAAAAATGTTTCGTTGTTAGACTCATTGACATTCTTTCAACGGTTTATAAAAGGACTCCATTTTAAGACTAATTTTTTTAAACTTTAAAAATTTACATTAGGTTTACTATGCAGTGACATAAGAAGAAATAAAGCTGTGAAGTAAAAGATATTTGTGTTGATTTTGATAATGACAATTTGTGGAAGAAATTGTATCAACCTCTTTACTTTAGTGAAACACATGCGTATAACATCATGAATTTTTTCATGAGTACTCATGAATTGTTTTAATAAAGTCTGTGAAATGAAAGAGGAGGAAGCAAAATTATTTAATTAAAAAAATGTTTACTTTAAAATTTATTTTTACATGTATTGTGATTGAACAGTTAAAAAAAAAGAAAGTAAGTTTCCCTAATGCCACATTGAATTATTTATATTGTCATTGGTCAAGGGTAAAACAAAAACTGTTCGCACCCTATAGTATCAGCTGATAGACATAGAGACTGTCTGAAAAATGTCAAATGCAAACCAACTCTATGTAATAAATTTAACATTTATATTTCCTTTTATAGGTCAGTATAGTTTCTCCTAATATTTTGTGTTGTATGCACAGTAAGGTATACACCTAACTGAAATACATATGTATACATGTATACATAACAAGGATAAGAAGGGCTGTAGAGACCCACAGATCAAATTAGCAACATACCTTAAACTTGTCAAATCTGATTAGCTAAATGATAAGCATCAGGCTTCGGAAATGTGAAATGTCCAGTGTTGAATCTGTGAAGTATGGATTTGCAAACCCTAGTTTGCCTTTTTCTGCAATGTGTGCTGTAAGAATGTTAAAGCAATTCTTTGCTAGACAAAGTTTTCAAAATGTGGCTAGTATTCAGGCTTTAAAGGCTTAACTCTTTCCAAAAGTCTCGGCTTATTTCCAAAAGCACCCTGAACATAAATAACTGTAATCTTGCCTTCCTAGAAAAATCAGACACTTAGTTGGTGATAGGAGTGAAGTCTAAATAGACAGAAGGAAGTTGATCCTCTATTTGGAAAAAGAAGAATGTTCTCAAAGATGCTCGTCCTCATCTGCAGTTAAAATACTGACACCTTCTTTCATAGAGAGTCTTCTGAGCATTATTTACAGCTGGATCTCCTTTTCTTCTCGTTAAAGTACCTCTACTTTGCCTTCTTCAGTTCACTGTGGAAGTCACGCTAGTGAACAATAATTTTTTCTGCTACTTTGCTTACATGGAATACACATGTGCACACACACATTTTTCAAACACGAATGCTCAATGTGAGTTTTTAAATCAATATTCAAAGGAAGGCATTTACGCACACGAGGATAGAGTCTTATTTTAAGGAAGATGTTTACATAAAATATTCCATATGTGACAAATCTAGCTGAAAAGCTGGCATAGGCCCCATCATTATTTTAAATTCCAGATTAAAATAAGGGTACACACAATTGTATGCATCTGTCAGGTAAATTCCAAGTTACCCTTTAGGTATTTTTCACACTTATTAGCTTTGATAATGGGAGACCGTAAAGAGATAATGAAATTAATTACTTAAATGATCTTTATATTTCATATGTATTAGTTGTTAAGAAGTGATTTTAAAAAGTCAGATTTAATATTTTGGATTTCGATCATTTTTATTTGTATCACCAAATGGCTGGTGCACTACAGAGTGCACTAGATAATGTCCTAATATGACAACCACAGGATAATGTCCTAATATTGGCATTATAAAAGAAGGGGCCAGGACACGACACCTGCTGTGCTTATGCATGCACTAAATATCATGTTTGCAAAATGGTTTAATGCAGTATTGGTTTGTATCTGTTAGAGTAAAATAAGAGGCCTGAATTCACTAGCCAATATATTGTATATTGCAATTCTAAAGAAGTCATAATTTAAAAAATAATTAAATTATTCCTAAGTGTTCAACTAAAATATAGGGGCTTCTCTAAGAAATTTAAAATGTAAAGAAAAACTAAAACTAATTTTAATTAGAAAGGACCTTAAGAGGTTTTACTGTGAAATGAAGAATATAATGCTCTGAATTATATTCATGTTTTAAGTTAAAAACCAAGAAAATTTTATGTCAAAGTAATTCATTATGGAGTGAATATTGTATTTGAGTTTGAGAGCAGTATCTTTTCATGTAGAACTTAGAAAGTCACAGAGTGAATATGGAAACTGTTGGTTGTAGAATACCTTTCTTCTCTTCTAGTGTCACTTACACACTATCAAAATGCTGGTTTGGTTCCAGTCACCGCATGTTGCTACAGTGATAAGTCTTTCTTATCAAGTTGGCCTCAGTCCAAGGGGATGAACCTTGACTTGTCTAAACAAGGTTAGATGGTTCTATCTCTTCACCAGTGATAGAGTAGGAAACGGCTTGTAACACGTCTAATTAATTAAAAAGTAAGATAAATTCGGTTACTTCCTGAGAATTATCCTGGTTCCTCTAATGAGATCCAAGAGAGAACTATTTACCTTTCAGTCTGTGAAAGTTGTTCCACATTGAGGGGATGCCTGAAGCAACTGTAGCCCTGTGGTGATCTGAAGAGAGCCAGCCAAAAGGTGGGGGATGGCAGAATGGGATGGCAAAAAGATGTTGGCTGGCTCCTTGATGAATTGCTGACATGATAAACTCAGAATTAGCCCTACCTCTGGACTTGTTACAGAGATACAGTACACACAGTATTAAGCCATTTAGGTTGGGTTTGCTGTTACTTTCAGCCCAAATTATTGTGATTTATATAACTTAAATTGCTCTAAAATAGATGTTTCATTCCTATTTTATTATCTCTGGGGAGCACTGGTAAAGATCCTTCAAAAAGGGGAGTGATTTTGGAGAGTAAATCAAGATGTATTTCCCAGTTGCTTAAGCTGAGTCAAATTCTAGGTATGTCTCCATTACCTCATTCATTTGTGCTCTGGTAGGACTTCTGCTTCAAATTCCAGAAACTTTTTTACCATTATGAAGTAAAATATATAGAAACACAAATTCCAACATTATTCAAAAGAAAACATAATCAAGAAAGCAAATCAGCTACAAAAATGTACCAACAATGCATGCCAAAACCAGCTTGAAATATTTTTTGAGTTATAATATATAGTGTTTACAAATGTCTGTGCCATTGATCCAGGAGTGCATGTAATTATGAACTGACTCATCAAAATGCTCTAACCGTATTCTTTCCAAGACTAGAATACATTTATTCATTATACAACAAACACTTACAGGTAATCTAGGGTCAGGCCAGCCCTGAGCTAGAGATTGGTAATAGAGAAGTGAATAAAATGCTCCTAAGACATCATGTATATACCCTCAAGAAGTTCAACCTGTGGTATGTCTGTGACCTGAGTTAAAATTCATTACATACAACTATGATATTTCAGTTAAAAAAATACACAATAAAGTCTTTAGGAGAAGCTTCTTTCTATCTTTTAAAAATATTCTCCATGATAAAATAATTAAAGGTAAGAAAACACAATGTCTTGGGAAAGAAATATGAGCTAGAAGTTTTTAATATTCTACCTCATGGATTACAGTTCAAGTTGCTCCATAAACTCTATGTTTATAGTCTGACCTTGTGCTTATGTTTCAGGCACTGTGTTAGATAGTGACAGTAGAAAAGTACATAAATCTTGATCCCACCCCAAGGCTTTCATGGTGCAGTGTAATAGTTAAAACATGGAGCACTGAGGACAAACACGTCACAGTTCTGCCCCATTCTAAATCCATATTGAAAAACGTTATTCTCTGTCTCTAGACATTACTTCCATCCTTTGTAAAATAGGCATCCTCCTCATCATTATTATTACTACTACTATTGGAGACAATAGTCTCCCTCTGTTGCCCAGGCCAGAGTGCAGCAACCTCAAACTCCTGCCCAAGTGATCTTCCTGCCTCAGCCTCCTGAGTAGCTGGCAGGGATGTATCAACAAGGCTGGCTAAGTTTATATTTTTTTGTAGAGATGGGGTCTTGCTATGTTGTTCAGGCTGGTCACAAACTCTTGGGGCCAAGAAATCCTGCCTCAGCCTCTGAGAGTGCTGAGATTACAGGCATGTGCTACTGTACCCAGACTAACACTTGGGTATTGTAAAAGAACCTCATTCATAAGTGTGTTATGAAGATGAAATGTTAAAATGACTACACCATGCTTAGCCTAGAACCAGAACATAGTATAGGTTTAATAACTGTTTTCTGTTATTGCAATTATCATATACAATTAATATTAATCAAATTTGTATTGTATATTAGTGTTCCTTTTAGTTAGTAATTAGTATGAATGAGAATTTGCAATATAACAAATGTTTCAAAAGACTTGGGCCTAGCAGAAAGATATGTGGTCTCTTCTGATGTTTTAAGCAAGTTTCATGAAGGAAAGAAAACTTAAGCATGTGATCAGGTGAGGAGGTAGGGGAATTTTCCAGGGAAGTACACAGGCAATGATATTGATGGATTCAAGGACTGTGACAAAGAACTTCTGGAATTTCATGTAGAGCATAGTGAGAGATTAGCTTGGGAAATTAGATGTGGGGCGAATGACCATGTAGAAGCGAGTGGGGAGCCACTGAGTAGCATTAGTATTGTTATTACCATGAACGATTATCAGTGCTTACTATATGTTAGTGTTTCAAACACTGTAGATATGTTAGCTTATTTGATCTTTGTAAGATCCTATAAGATAGGTACTATTATTAACTTCATTTTGAAAATAAGGAAACTGTAAGTTAGAGAGATTAAGAAACTTACACATAGCCACCTAGGCCAGCTGCAAACCCAGCCACTTCTCTGAGCCATGATGCTTGCTTGCCTTTCAGTGTTTGGAAGACTTTAAGAACAGAATTGGCAAGGTCATATTTGTCCAGTGTTATCCCAGTGAGGAAAAACATGGGCAACAGTCTACAGAACATGTTTAGGCAATGAAGAGACCTAACCAAAGGGAGCAGGGGCAAAAACCAAAAGGCCCAGGGAGCTACATTGTGATCAAGAGGAGCAGAGTTGAGGTTATGAGCTTTAACAATGATACAGGTAGGGGGAGGTGACTGAGGAAATTTAAATAGAAAAATTGCCAGCAAATGTACATTTTGCTTGACTTTCTGGCGTATGCTGGCTGGTACCAATCATTAAGAAGGAGACTAGAGGGAAGAAGCATATTTGAGTAGATGGTAATTCTGTTTGGATATATTTAATTTGAGGTGCTTGGAAAGAATTCAAGTAATAGACATCTGACTATCCCAGTCTTGAAGTCAGAAGAGTGTTGGGGATAGGATGTATAATTTAATAAATATGAAGGTATCCAACAGGAGCATGGAAAGGGAAAAAAAAAAGATAACAAAGGAATGCTGTGATATCTAAGTTTGCGACAAAGCCAAAGCCATTGGATGGGAACTGAGACTGTACTGAGAACAGAGCAATCTCAGTATTGAGTGAGTGCTCAACACCGCCAAACACAGCAGAAATGGTCAGAAAGAAGGTCTGGAATGTCCGTCGCATTTGGCTAAAAATGGAGGTTACCTTTATTTTGTGTCATATCAGTGGAGTAGATGGCACAGAAAATCCCGAGGCATTAGTTGGAAGTGAAAAAAAATGAGTCGTGCATACATGCTGCTCCTTTATAGAACTTGCTTAATGTCAAGAGTAACAGACAGGTGCTTTAGAGAAGATGCTTGGCTGAGAGATGTAGGGGTGAGTGTGTGCACATGTAGGTCTGATATGATGGAAGGAGACTTCAGCTTATATTTTTATATTTTCATGTAAATGTATGCCATCCCATCAATATTAAAATATTCTAAGGCAATGCCCATATTTCAGTGAGTGGGGCAATGACACACAGGCTGGTTGGTTCAAACCCTGCCTGGCTAAACAACAATGACAACTACAACAACAACAAATCCAGGTATTGTGGCGGGTACCTGTAGTCCCAGCTACCTGGGAGGCTGAGGCAAGAGAATCGCTTAAGCCCAAGAGTTTGAGGTTGCTGTGAGCTGTGACTCTATGGCACTCTACTGAGGGCAACATAGTGAGATGCTGTCTCAAAAAAAAAAAAAAATTTCTAGAAAATTATGCTCCTCTGCATAATCAAATGAATAAGTACTCGTTTTTATTTTATATCATGATAAAGATGGATCCTGGCATTAAAACAATAATAAGGATCAGATCTTACCCATCAAGAATGCAGACTATACAAAGTTAATGTTAAATCACTGTGTTTATTGTGATGGCACAGAAATAAACATACTGCCTTTAGAACACAAAGAAGGAAGGGGAAGAAGCAGAGGGGTATAATATATAAAGAGTATACGTCTTGGAGTGTGAGAACTTAATTAGATTTCAGTCCCAAGTCCATTGCTATCACTGCTTTGTGGTGGGATTATTGAGTTTCATTCTCCTCATGTTACCTGGTAGAATTGTTAGAATTCAAGAAGATAAGGCAGGTGGAAATGCCTTGTAAAACTTCTAATGCAGTTCACTTATAAATGTTATTATTAGGAGATGGAAGATGGTGAAGGAGGGTAGGGGTGCTCCCCAGCATAGGAGATATTTGAGTTTATCTCTGAAGCTTAAGTGGGAGTCCAGGAGGGGAGGCTGGAAGGTAGAGAGAAGAACATGATTAAGGGTGGGAGAGGTGTAAGATTATCCTCCAATTTAGAAAACTAATTATAGACCACTGAGGCCAAAGAAAGGGGAACCTGAGTACTTCTGGTGGCAACTGAGGCGTTTTCAAGAAGGGAGACTTGGAATTGTATCAAAGCAGGCCTTAAAAATCTAAAGATTATGGACATTATTCTGTAGGTTTTGCTCCTGGCGTTTGAGCAAAGAAGAAATATAATCAAAGTGATTGGCTTTTTGCTCTTTTTTAGGTTTGGAAGAATTTTTTTTTTTTTTTTTTTTTTGCATGGTCTGGATGCTGAGGGCAGGGAGCAATTTGGTTTCAGGTATATATTGAGGTGAGAATAAACTGAGAACAAAGCTGAAGTTCTGGGATCAGTACTGGAAATGGAAGGAGCAGGTGAATTTTATTTATTTTTTATCTGTAACTATTTTTATTCCAAAAATTATGACCAGAATACTATTATCATACCTAAAACTATTAATAGTGAATCCTTAGCAATTTTCCAGCTGCTATTCATATGCGCACATGCTCATGCTCGTACATACACATGAAGAACTCCCATGTTCCATGTGCCATTATCAGCTTCTCTTATTTTTGAGACAGTGTCTCACTCTTTCGCCTGGGTAGAGTGCTATGACATCATAGCTCACAGCAACCTCAAACTCTTGGGCTCAAGTGAGATTCTCTTGCTTCTATCTCCCTAGTAGCTGGGACTACAGGCACTAGCCACAATGCCCAGCTATTTTTAGAGGTGAGGTCTTGCTCTAGCTCAGGCTGGTCTCAAACTCGTGAGCTCAGGTAGTGTATTTGACTCAGCCTCCCAAGTTCTAGGATGACAGGTGTGAGCCACTGTGCATGGCCCCAAGCTTCTCCATATGGAGCGGGTGAATTTTAGAGCTGTGTTAGAGGCAAGGGAAATAAGAATTTATATCCCAGTGAATGGAGATGATGGTGAAGGGAATGCAGGAGGCAAAGAGGAGTGAGTCTCAGGTTTCTGACCTGGGGGTGGGTCTGCAGAGTAGGTGACATGCCATTAACTACAGAGATTAAAGTTTAATCTACAGGGGAAATGACTTTAGGAAGTTCTAGAAAGAGAAAATTGCCTTCTTTGAAAACTGCAGAAGAAGCAACCTGTTACTTTCAGACTATTGTGACACAGTGGGTACATCATATGAGGATATTCAGGAGATACTTATCACTAATATTTTACTTAAAATAGTTTAGGTGAAACATTGGAATTAGTGATAATGAGTTAACAGAATTAAGTTGTAAATGGTCTATTTTACATTTTAAGTGGATTTCTGATCATTTGTTGATATTACTTAAAGAACAGGGAGTGTGGAGAAGCATGAGTGCCTGGTAGTAGAATGTGTTAGGGGTGCCTGGCAGATGGCATGTTTCTGGTATGCAAATGCTGTTGGTTACATATGTTTAGAGTTTACAGAATTGTTGGACCTGCAGTTTGGAGAGTCGAGATCCACTATTTTTATGACAATAGCTATTGTCCTGCAGAGAGCTATGATCCATTTAGGAGAATACTGAGAGGCTGAGAGTGAAATCTGAGAAATGCCTGTATCTAGCAGGCCTGCACATATATTCTTCTTTACTTAGCAAAGGGAGAGACACATCTGTAGTAATATACAAACCAGTCTTCATAAATTGGGTTCTTACTGTATATCATTTAAGATAGATTTATTGTATTTTATCACTGTTAATCACGGACTGTAACATTTTTATTTTATTAGCAAGTTAGATCAAACAATAATAAGAAGAATTCTTTCCTCAACAATCTACTTTTATTAACTGTATATTTTGATCTTAATTCAAAGGTCACAGAAGCTAAACAGTATCCTGCTTTTTGATTCTGTGAGGTGCTATTTTAAGATCAATCTCCTTGACCATTGCTTGATACTCTAGGCTATATTTAGAGTAAATTTTGAAATTGCAAATTCTTCTCTAAGTTGCACTAAGAATTCTTCATTCAAACTATGTTTGTAATGAATTACCTTCCTCTGACGTAAAATTATTTAAATATTTTCATATGTCATTAATTAGGATATACATCTTTTTGAAAACTCAGTTTATTATATATATGTATATCAAGCATGCTGTGTACCTTAAAGACATACAATTTCAATTCTGAAAGAAAAAAATAGTTTATTTTTATAGTTGGCTTCTCTAGTTCAAGGGGCCATAAATGAACTGTGGAACATTTTAAACTGTATGTATTATGCATTTACGTTATAAATTAAAATTAACAGGATGGCATTTGTGTCCCAAGGTCTGCTGAAGTTTACCCTGAATTACTATGTGAGAATTAGACCCAGATTCTTCTGATTCTTAATTTCCAAAAAAGCACTTAGTTTTAATTTGCTATAATAGTGGTTTGCTAATGAAGTTTATCAAATATGTTACTTAAACTAGACTTGGAACTCATCAAGGGCAGGCAGCATGTAATTTGTATTTGTTTCCCCAGGACCTGGAATAATGTCTGAAAAGACATAGAAATGTTTTGAAAATATTCACTGAATGAATGGTAAAGGTCCTCTTTCTCTGTGATACTTGATTTAATGAGACATATCATATTAGTGTTTTCCACAGAAACAGAACCAATAGGGGAGATAAATAGATGGATAGATAGACAGAAAATTATTATAGGGAATTGGTTCATGCAGTGATGAAGGCTACAAAGCCCCAAGATCTACATGATAAATCAGCAAGCTGGAGACTCAAGAGAGCTGATGGTATGTTCCAGTCCAAAGAGTGGTGGGCTTGAGAGCCAGGAAGAGCTGATGTCTCAGTTTGAGTTAATGGTGAAAAGGGAAAAATAAGTTGTAATTAGAAGACAGACAGACAGGAGTAAGGCTCCTTGATTAGGGGGAGATCAGCTTTTTAAATTCTGTTCAGGCTTTCAGCTAATTGGATGAGGCCTACCACTTTAGAAAGGACAAACTACTTTATTCCCAAATGCTAACCTCATCCCAAAACACCCAGAATAATACTGGACGAAATATCTGGGTACCCTCTGGCCTAGTCAAGTTTACACATAAAATAAACTATCAGGCACATTAAAAAAACTTTTGTCCATAATCTAAAAGCATTATTAGTACAGTCCTTTTAGCCTACAGCTACCTCCTCAAAAAATATTTTAAAACAATTAAATAATTTCTTTTTGAATATACTTAAAGCTCACTATATTATGCTTAACAGATTTTGGCAGTGGGACCACCACTTACCTCATCAATTATAAGACTCATTTTGTATAAAATGCTATTTTTTCTAAAACAGAGCATAATCTTCTTTTGTTCTGAAGTGCATTTTTGCTTAGAATTAAAGTATGATTTCCCCAGTTTATTAAATATGTATTTTATCCTTACATCAAAACCATTATGAAAGGTATCTATTTGATTGTTTATTTTATTATTTATTTATTTTTATTATCATTATTATTATTATTTTTTTTTTTTTGCAGTTTTTGGCTGGGCTGGGTTTGAACCCACCACCTCTGGCATCTGAGGCTGGTACCCTACCCCTTTGAGCCACAGACACCACGCTGATTGTTTATTTTTAAGCTGATTCTTCTATGTCACCTGGAAAGGGAAACCGAATCCTCATGCATTCTTAACACATCCTGGAGTGGAAATGCAATCACACTCTTGCCTAAATAATTTGAGAATTCTTCACCTTCAGAATTCTTCTGCTGAAAGCAAGCATAAATCCCTGTCTTATGAAAATCGCTCTGAGAAACCTTTCAAATTCTACCAAGAACTCCCAAATACTTGATTTGTGGGTATCAGCATGGGATGACCATAACTGATTTAAAAGTTCAACAAGCAGCTAGTCTGAAGTGACCTTGTGAGTGACTACTTCCTGTTTGCAACAGGCCCGCATCAAACCCCCCCCCCCAACTCCCATCCCGGGAGGGAGCAGAGGGTGAGATGACACTCCATTGTCTCCTAAGATTCCCTTCAGGGCATCTTTTTCATAGAATGTTTTTTCAAATATTTAGTCTACCTATTTAGGCTGTTGGTGGTGATGGTCTCTGAACTGGTTTTAGATAGATGTGATTAATAATTTGCTTATTTCCCATTGTCATGAGCTTTGAAACCTTAGCTACATTTCAGGAAAACAGGAAAGTGTCACTTCACATCTAATTATGCTCATTTAAGGTTAACATTAACTCTGTGAAGAAAGCATTTTTCATCATATTCATTAAACATGAGGAAAGTGAAGCACAAAGAATTTCAGTAATTGTCCAAGGTCACACAGATTGCCTGAGGTCACTTAGTCCTAAGTGGCTTGCTGATTTAAGAGTCCACACTCCATCCACTTTGCTTTATTGCTACAACAGAATAGGGAAGAGTCTACAGGATTAATGAATCAACCCCCTGATAGATGCCCCAACTTCAAAGTAGCCAGTTAGAGTCCCCAAATGTGTCACTTTTTTAGTTCAGTTTCCCTTTCCAAACCTTTAAATTTTCTGATAGAAATGGCATTTATTTCTTCTCATATTAAAATGATTCACAACTTCACGATTAATTGTTAGTTTTCATACTGAAACCATAAACATTTGAGAAGGGTTATAATACTTCTTATTCTGCTCCTTCAATATTGCCTGGCACATAACATCGGTGAGTATAGAAATACTACAACATGATTATGTTAAAGGACAATGAAAGTAAAATACTACAAATAGCAGAGAATTTAATATTTCCCTACCAGTACTTCTATGCTTTCTGGATTTCTTAAACAAATATTATTTTGTGGACTTAAAAGTTTACTGTATTATCACTTTATATGGATATTTTTCTCTGAAATCTAACATTTCTTATTTGTAGTCTTTTTCCCCATAAAAAGTTGTTTGTCTTCTTCTATAGCTGACATAAGTCTGCTATTGTTTACAATCAGTGGCATCCAGATACATTATAAATGCTGCATTTCACAAATGTATCAACTTGCAAAATGTAAACTTGGGGATTTGGCTCCAAAGAACTGTCTTATCTCAGGTGTTTCCTTCCAGTTTGCTCATGTGTGCTGATATTTAGTATTACTTGAGTTGCAGATTTATTTCATCTTGCCTAGCAGCATCAGCTGTTTCCTTCTGCTGGTTCCAATTATTATGATTATTTCCAGCCTGAGTGAAGTTTGGCGAAAGCAAATATAGAAAGGGAAAGAAAAGAATAGACTATTCCCTCCAGCTAATATTCAAACTTATCAGTCTTTAACTGCAGAAACCATTTATTAATATTTCCAGTTAGCAAATTAATATTGATTTCTTTGGCATTGCAGGTAAAAACCCAAGTGCATGCAAGACACAGTTTAACACTACATGTATAACATAGTTTGAAAGTAAGATTTTTTTTCTTCTTTGAGTCTAATTGATCAGGCTATTGTCCTCTGTTAGAGAAGCTAGAAAGAAGATGGACTGGTATTTGTCCAGTTTTGTGATATTATTTATACATGTAATATATGAAAAAGTTGGGGTTATAAGTACATATGTGTTACAACATAAATAATATTTATAGTTAGACGGCCGAGTATATCCTTGGGGTGATTTTGGAGACAGTGGGTGTTTGTTCTGTTTTGCTTTTCGGTAATACATGCCTGGGGCTTCCAGGTAGCTGTGTACCTGGACATTGTGTAACTTACAGTCAAGAAAGAGTCAAGAAACTCATATGCATAGTTCCTTCTTTGTTCTGTGTTTCTTTAGTTACTTTATGGCAAAGGATAATGTTTTCTCTATTCCCAGGTACTCTTAGGATTTGATAAGAACCTCTAAAATTTAACTCATTTGAACAAATTTGCTCTGAACCTTTTATGTAAACTCTTTGAGGGGTTTCATTGTGAGGGGGAATAAGGGAATGAAGGCATCAAATTAGATGCTGACTTTATGAAGATGCCTCTTTGTCATTTTTTTCCAGTGTAGTCCTAATTACTAAGGCTAACTTAAAATTCTGCAGAGCCTTAATGTACCACTACAAAGTACAGCGATAACTACTTGCAGAAGATGATATTGCTGTAAATTTTTAAATTTTCTAGACTATTCAAAAAATTAATGGAAATTAAATTAAATTAATTAAATTAAATTTCCTATTTAGCAAATAAGAATTTGTGTCAATTACAGATTTCTTGCAACAAGTACAATATGTGTTCCTCTTTCCAAAAAATTATTTTATTTTTAATCCATTTAGTTTATAAACAAGACATAGTTCTCTAATTTTATGCAGAGTATTTATTGATGGAGACATTTTTCATTGGTTAATACTATCTTCTTTATGTTAAAGCTTTTAGGAGGTTGACAGTTCTGTTTTACATTATAACCGCTGTACACTAAAAAATTAACTTGAAAATAACTTTTAAAGTAATTACTAAATCTCTGTAAGCATTCATAGACTTATGACTGTATTCAATGAGATCTTCTTATTAATATTAGAGTCAGCTATGTAGAGAATACAAGAGTCTCTATTAAACCTATAGAAAAGGGTAGTTTCAATTTTTCTTTTGCCTTTGTTGCTACCTCAAAAACAAAATAACACAAAACTCTATTGAAGGCAGGGGACAGAAGTGTTGTTAAAACAACATTGTAAGTTGTATTAACACAGAAATAAGAAATTATATTTTCATTTATTGACTTGTCAAGAAGCCTTATACATTGGTGTTTATGTCAAGATTTAGTATGTGTTAAAACAGTTTGATTGGATTCAAACAAAATGAAGAAAAAGATTAAAAGCTATTCTGTTGAATAATGTTTTTGTAAAAATTCAAGATGCATTTTTGTGAATTGAAAAATACATTCTTGATTTATAAAGCATCATAAATGTGAATTTGGTTTCATGGACATTTACACAGACTTGTAGAGTATTTATAGCTTAAAGGTTTTTTCTGTTACATATTAATACCTGGTCTACTTTTATCATTTCTATAATTAATAATCAACATTTTATGAGTGATAAAACATGTTTAAAAGAACTTTGTATAAAATATATCCAAAATGCTACCTAAATATTTGGCTACTGGAAAATAAAGGTAGACATCTTTGTGTTCTTAAAAATAAAAGACTTCCAAAGCACTTCCCTTGGGCAAGTGAGAGCAATGACAGTTATACATTTTCAGTAGACTATTAACTCAGGCAAATTGTCATCCAATATAATCCAATAAGGAAATGCATATAGTCGCATTTTCAGTTGTATGTTTTTCATATTGCTTAGCAGCCAACTTTGGAAAACTCTCCTGATCATTCCAGTATCATAAGGAAACATAAAGATGGTAATGATTATGATAAACTGAAATTTTACAATTTGACATTCAGTGATAAATCTAGGCATTCTTTATTTGCCTTATAAATTTATAACCCTGCCAAGAATAAAGATAAACTGGCCTGCTAATAAACAATGATACTCAAAAGCATTTGATTCCACCAAAGAAATATGGCAAGTTGGTCATTCTTTTTATTTTTATAATTAAAAACATAGAAGAGTTTAATTCATATGTTTCTGTATCATAAGAAACATGATAAGAAGAAGAAACAAAGAAACAAAGTCAATACATATTATTATCCTCATTTTTTAATTCAGAAAAAGATGGAGATCTTCACTCCTCTATTCTTAGTGTGTGCAGGACTGTTATCCACTAACTGTAATAGTACTTTCTAGGAAGAAATGTTTACATTTTTTTCTGTCTGCAGAAATCATGTGTCATTGTCATTTACTTTACTTTTTTTTTTTTTTGCATAAAAATCTCAGGTAAAATATATTATTTTTTATTTAACTTTTTATTAAATCATAACTGTGTACATTTATGGGATACAATGTGGTGATTTGATTTATAATGTGAGATGATCTTTCTAGATAGTGGTCATAGTGAATACCAGTTGTTGTTATGGGACTGTAACATAACTAAGGTTCCTTCAAGCTAGAATAGCTTATAACAGTATTATTTCATTTTGAGCCCAACTCTCTATTTCTAAAGAAATACAGTTATATTTTCCTCTGAAGAAAAGATTTACTTATGACTTAAAAAGCCCGACTTGCCTACCTACTGCTGTTAATGTGTTCAGACCTGACTGCCACTCTAAACACTGCCAAATTTTCATTCATTTCCTCTCTGAATGGAACCAGTCTCATGCTTTCCAGTTGCTATCTGGACATTTCCATATGTATGCCTCACTTCTCCTTTAAAAATCTAAAATTCCACTTAATTATTTTAATAAGTTCTGCCTCCTGATTTCCCACTTCCTTTTAGGGGCCCCATAGATCTCAACTACACTGGAATTTTGGAAATTCACAGTCTCTCTTTTCCTCAGAAGCCTTAGTCTGGTCAATTCCATCATTTAAGTCTTGCTGACAGTTATTGCATTTGTCCTTTGTCTTCCCTTCCTCTCTTCACACTGTGTCTATGTCCCTCCATTTCTCTTGACTGTGCTAATCCCAGAGTTGTGATCTGGTTTCCTGCTCCCTGTTTTTCCCTCATCCAACCCATCCAGCAAGTGATTACTGTATTCATCTGCCTAACACAGCACTCAGCGTGACACTGTGCTTTCCACTTTTTTCCTCCTTACTGAATGATGTCAGAACGCTTAACTGGACATTCAGAACTCTTCACAATAAATCCCCAACTCACCTTTCTACACATCTTTGAAACCGTCCCCCTGCATACACGTTGCATCTCAGCCATCCTCAATTTATTTTGCCTGCTAAAAATTCTGCCCACCTCTAATGCCACATACTTCACATATCATTCCTTGATGGCTCTATTAGAAGTGATAGCTCCTCAGCCTCAGAGCACTTATTACCTTGAAAAATCATTTACAAGCATGTCACCTTATCTACTGTTTTATAAAATCCTTAAGTTTAGACATTCAAGCGTATACATCTTCTCAGCCCCTTTCCCTACCATCCTAACAAGTATTCAATAAATATTAAATGAATTATATATCTGTTTAAAGACATGAATGAATGTTTGTGTCTACAAACTGCCAATTTAGAGTATCAATTGTGTACATTTGTATCCAACTCCAAACGATAACAATGCATTTCTTTAAGTTTTTACGTAATAAAGCTCTGCACTCAGAAGATAGTAAAGTTGGTAGAAGTAGAGAATCTGTTTCTGTTTCTTTTGTGGTACTAAAAAGAACTTCGGTACTATTCAGCCATAAAGATTTAAGTGACCAACTTTAAAAAACAATTAAGAATATAATTAAGTGATCTGAATGTGGGAGAAGGTTAGAAAGAAGTTCTAATCGAGGTAGAGGAAAATAGATTTATAGCATTTGCAACTCAAGACATCACTAACATAGACCCCTCCTCCATTGATGTTTAGGTTTGTAGTTTAAACTCATTTCATTCCAAAAGGTACATTCTAGGGGTAACTGGACTCAACACTAAAATATAAAAGTTTAGCTCTAACATTGTGCATTTCTAGTCAATTTTAAAAATGTATAGGGATTGTACTGGCTAGAACTTCCCGCACTAGGTTGAATAGTAGCGGTGATAGAGGACAACCTTGTTTGGTTCCAGTTCTAAGTGGAAAAGCTGTCAGTTCTACTCTATTCAGTAAAATAACAGCAGTGAGTTTGTCATAGATAGCTTCAATCAGTTTAAGACATGTGCCACCTATGCCTATAGTCTTCAGTGTTCTAATCACAAAAGGATACTGGATTTTATTGAATGCTTTTTTCCTGTATCTATGGATATGATCTTGTGGTCTTTATTTTTGCTTCTGTTCATATGGTGAATTATGTTTATGGACTTGCATGTATTAAAGACTTGCATCCTTGGGATGAAATCTACTTGATCATGATGTATGACTTTTTTGATGATAAGCTGTAATCTATTAGCTAGGATTTCGTTGAGACTTTTTGCATCTATATTCATTAGGGAAATTGGTCTGAAGTTCTCCTATTTAGTTGGGTCTTTTCCTGGTTTTGGTATCAGGGTGATGTTTGCTTCATAGGACGTGTTGGGGAAGATTTCTTCCTCAATTTTTTGGAATAATTTCTGTAGTATGGGGATAAACTCTTCTTAGAAGGTTTGATAGAATTCTGGTGTGAAGCTATCTGGATGAGGGCATTTTTTTTTTTTTTTTCCTGGGAGGGTCTTTTTTTTTTTTTTTTCAGGGGATATATTTTTTCCTGGCTAAGTCTAGGGAGAGGGTGTGATTCTAAATAATGATCAATTTTCTTTGCATTGTCAAATTTCTGGGCATAGAGTTTCTTGTAGTATTCAGAGATAATCTCTTGTATCTCTGTGGCATCACTTGTTATTTCCCCTTTATCATTTCTGATTGAGGTTACTAGAGATTTTACTTTTCTATTTCTGGTTAGTCTGGCCAAAAGTTTATCTACTTTATTTATTTTTTTTAAAAAACCAACTCCTTATTTTGTTAATTTTCTGTATAATTCTTTTGTTTTCAATTTCATTAGTCTCTGATTTAGTTTTGGATATTTCTTTTTCTTTGTGCCCTCAATGAATCCCCAATAATAAAAAAATTACAGAGAAAGAATATAAATGATCACTGTTTTTGGAAGACAGCTATTCTTACCACTATAATACCAATGCTAATAACCAATGTTTTTTGATAATTCTGATTATACATGTAGTAACTTAGCAAAAACAGTATACCTAAATAGATAAATAACCCCTATCTTCCATTTAGCTCCTCAGGAGAGAAGGTATTTTGAATCTGTGAGAAAGAGAGAAACTTCCTAGTTTTATAATTTCTATTACAGACACAAAAATCATTTTTAATTTGGACTATGATAATATATTCCAGTGACAATACTTTATATGTCTTTATGTAGGCCTGAGAAGTTCCTTAACAGGATACCAAGGAGAAGAACAAGTAGGAGATGGAGAGAAGGAAGATAGGGAGGATATTTTGATTTAATTCAGAATATAAAATTTTAATCAAATGATCTATACATTCATCTTTGGAATGTATTCAACCAAATAAATTGTCTGATTACTCAGTTGGTCTAATAACTCCTATATTGGATTTCTGAGATTGCAGAGAGATTACAGTATAGCTAAACAGGTGTGGTACTGGCAGCTTCATACTAAAAACTGAAACACTGGATCTTAACAGTCCATGAAACTATTCACAGTTTGGGCCCAAGACAAAAATGTGTGCATTGTTTTTCAACAACATCCAACTAGATTCTGTTAAGCACAATTGATTGAACAATCATTTGTGTGTTTCTTTGAAAAGAGTCTTTCTTTAAAATGGTACAGTGCCTTTTATACAAGTTCAAACACTGACTTTTCCTGGTACAGCTTTTTTTTTTGAAATTCAAGTTAGATTCATTCTAAGAAAAAGTTTGATTTAACATTAAAATAAAATCAATAAATATAATTGATCTCTATTAAGATTAAGAAATGTTCATCTGAAGAAATGCGAAACATTTTTTAGATATCATTCAATATTATTCATGATGGAAATTCTTGAAATACTTTAAGCTATTAAAAGATAAAAAAAACTACATAAAATATTACACTCTAAGAAACATAAAAATTCAGTACTACTGTGACACCAATTTACAATCACTCACACATGCATGTGAAAAATGAAACACAACTATAGGCTAGGATGAGGGAGGGAAGGTGAGGGAGGGACAGGGAAAGGGAGGGTGGTGGGTCAATAGAGGGAGAATTGGTAGGGGGACCACACCTATGGAGCATATTGCAAGTACAAGTTGGATCTATCAGGTGTAGAGCATAAATGTCTTAATCCTGTAATTGGGTAAAAGTGGTGAAGGCTAAGTTGTTCAGTAGGATGGAAATATTCCAATTTGTACAAATAATCAACATATTGAATCCTATAATGGTGTAAATGTATTTATGATCTATGTGCGAATGACTTAATAAAAAAAACATAAAAATTCCTAGTACCTTCATTATCTCATGAAGTAGAGCATCTGTGCTTTTCAAAGCAACCTCGTCACCTTCAGGAATTCCTATCAGGCGAATATTATTTTCCTTTGAATTATCCCAGAGCTCTCTGAGAGAATGATCCATTTTTGCTCTCCACTTCTCTTCCTTTTTGAGCATTTGGGAGCATTCAAAAGCTTTCTCTTCAATGTCAGAAATCCTTTCTTTTGCCTGCTCTATTCTGTTTCTGAGGGATTCTACTATATTTCTCAGATCTTGGAGGGCTACAAATTCTTGTCTCAATGTGTCAAAATCTTTGGTGATTTTTGTCTTTGAATTCATTGAATTCTTGAGACAACTCTTGAAATGCTCCTTGAATTTCTAATTTCAACTTTACCTCTATTCTATTAATCTTATTTGCAATCCAAATTCTAAATTTGATTTCTGATATCTCAGCCCTTTGTTTATGCAGGGATCTTCTGTTGTGTCCACATGTTCCATGTCCCTCTGGTAGTTGATCTACTCATGGTTATTAATGTTACCAGAGTTTTTCTGCTGATTCTGCCTCATGATTATTTTACACCATTTGGCTAGATGAGCAGATAAGGTGAAGTTGGATTGGAGTCTCCTTGAATAGTGATTAACCAGCCCTTTGCCCAAGAGCTGTGACTGGTGTCTGTACCTTTTCCCCTAGAGCTTTGCAAAGGACCCATATAGCTACAGCCTGAAACACTGGGGACCTGCTTGATGTGGTGGGGCTAGGTGGCTCTGTCTTGTTTTCAGCTGGTCTCTGTCCTATCCTAGTGGATCAGTTACTCTCGGTTGAAGTCTCAGCTGTGGAGAAATACCAGCAATTAAGTCACTCTACCCCCCACAGGCAACAACTGGAAAAGGAAAATCAAACCTTCCCACAACCACACACACAGGGTACCACTGTGGATAGTCCTTGGGTGATTGGCCCAGTTGAACAGATTCAAATCACTTGTCCCACTCAGCACCCAGTCTCAAGTGGGAGAGTTCAAAAGGTCTCCAGCAACTAAATAGTAGGGATCTGATGGCAGCTCAAGGATGACTAAGCAAAGTGTCTCAGGAATGGAAGAAAAAGTATCCAATGTACTCAGCCTTACTATGAAACCAATTTATAGCTTTCATATGAAAGCTATAACCCAATTATAGCCTAAGAAGAAGGGGAAAGGGGAGAGGGAGGGACGGGGATAGAGGAGGATGGGTGGAGGGACGTTAATTGGTAGGAACACACCAACGGTGCATTTCACAAGGGTACATGTGAAATTTACTAAGTGTAGAATATAAATGTCTAAACACAATAACTAAGAAAATGCTTTGAAGGCAATGTTAACCAATTTGATGAAAATATTTCAAATTGTATATAAAACCAGTACATTGTACCATATGATTGCATTAATGTACACAGCTATGAATTAATAAAAAATAAATAAAAATAAATGCTCTTAGAAAATAAAAAAAGAAAGAAACTAAAGGAAATTTAAAGCCTTAGGTGCTACCCCAGAACCAAGGCCTTTCTACCCTTGTATTATTTCTCTGTCCCAAGCACAGAGGGCCTATCTCTAGAATTCCCCTTATCTGACAGAGGAAAACTTCTTCCTAAAGAAACACAATTGTCTTAAGATGCCTCCTTCCCAGGAATCTCATCAAATGAGTAGGAAAGGTTAACCACCAGAGGAGAGAATAGACTAAAGTCATCACCACACCCAGAGAGACAGATCTTTCATCTCTTCTTCTATTGGCAGCTCCACATTACCTGGGAGATTTTTCTGTGCATAATAAGACAGCCTTTGCTCATGGTGCAATTCTGCCCCTCATCTTCCTCCCACCTCCTTCAGAGCTCAGAGGAACTTTGTCCCAAGCCACGGTCTGTTCTTTGGGCTCATTCAATTCCCTTGAAAATCATTTGCTGCCCCTCAAACTTGCTCACATCCTCCATTTCTCTCCCCTATGAAGAGGGTATTTAGCCTCAGCCATCTGAGATTTCTTAGAGTCTCATATTTGCTATGGTTCCTGTGCTTATGCACGGTAATAAATTCATATACCTTTTCTCCTGTCTAAAAAAAAAAATCCTAGTATCATTAGTACTAATGGTGAAATATAGGCAAAGCCTAAAATGACTATCAGAAGTAGCATAAATAAAGTATAGCATGGTCATAGAATGTATAGAAGTATAGCAGTCATAGAAGTATAGCATGGTCTACAGAGTAGAAGTGAATGAACTTATCAAAATAGGTAGACAGACCTCAAAAATAATTCAGCTTATATTTGGTCTAAAATGAAAACTATTCTATATAGACTGGGTGGTGGGGGAGACTTGGCAAAGATAATCATGTGAAGAAATTTTTATGCCACGTGTTTTTGGCTCCACTATTTTATTTCATGAATCTCTTGGATACATTTGATGTTATTGATATTATCTAGGGTACTTTTTAAATCTGAAAGTTTTTCTTTTAAACTAAATGATTATGAGAAAGGTAATTTATGCTTTTGAGGATGTTTTTCCTATTATTTCTATTTTAATAGATTCATTTAATCTATTTAATAGATTTCTATTATTTCTATTATATATTTTATATTTTATATATGTATTTTATATTCTATAGATTCTATTTTCTATTCTATAGATTTCTATTATTTCTATTTTAATAGATTTATTTAATCTATTAATAGATTTCGAGGGTGCAAGTGTTTTTTTTTTTTGTTGTTGTTGTTATATGGATGGATAAATTATATAGTGGTGAAGTCAGGACTTTTAATGTATCCATGACTTGAATACTATACATTATACCTGATAAGTAATTTTTGATCTTCCCTTCCAAACTTACACTATCTGAGTGTGCAGAATCTATTATACTACTGTGTATGACCACGTGTACCCATCATTTAGCTCCAACTTATAAGTGAATATATGCAGTATTGTGGGTTTTTATACCAGAATGTTTATTGTAACCCAATTTATAATTGCTAAGTCATAGAAGAATCCCAAATGCCCATCGACCCATGACTGGATTAATAAATTGTGGTATATGTACACCATGGAATATTATGCAGCCTTAGAGAAAAATGGAGATATTACCTCTTTCATGTTTACATGGATGGAGCTGGAACTTATTCTTCTTAGCAAAGTATCTCAAGAATGGAAGAAAAAGTATCCAATGTACTCAGCCTTACTATGAAACCAATTTATAGCTTTTATATGAAAGCTATAACCCAAAAAGAAGGGGAAAGGGAGGTAAGGGGAGGGGGAAGGATGGGTGGAGGGAGAGTAATTGGTGGGACCACACCTATACAAGGGTACATGTGAAATTAACTAAATATAGAATATAAATGTCTTAACACAATAACTAAGAAAATGCTGCAAAGGCTATGTTAACCAGTTTGATGAGAATACTTCAAATTGTATATAAAACCAGCACATTGTACCCCAGGACTGCATTAATATACACAGCTATGATTTAATAAAAAAATGTTTATGTAAAAATCAAAACATAAAATCTACATAAATGGAAACAAATGCAGCTCTCCCAGCCACACTGATAAGCCAAGCAAGTTGAAACTTGCACGGGTCAATCAGATAGGATGCTGTTCCTTAGACATGAAATAATGGATCATAGTACAGTTTACCTCAAAAATTTCATTGTGACCCATATATGTGTTTTTCTATTTCTGAGATACTTCACTTAGGATAATGGCCTGAGTCCCATCTAAGCTTTCAAAAGACCTATTTATTTATTTATTTGTTTTTTTGCTTTGGATATCTTAGTCATAAATTCTTAGCATAATCCAATGTCCAGAAGAAATTTTCCTAGGTTTTATTGTAGAATTTTTATGGTATTAGGGTTTTTTTTTTTTTTCTTTTTTTTGGCCGGGCCTGGGTCCTGCATATGGGGCCAGTGCCCTACCCTTTTGAGCCATAGGCACTGCCCTATGGTATTAGATTTTACATTTAAGTCTTTAATACATCTTGAGTTAGTTTGTTTGCATGGTTCGGGATAGGGATCCAATTTCATTCTTCTGCATGTAGCTATCTAATTTTCTCAGTACCATTGATTAAATAGAATTGCTTTTCCCTAGTGTATTTTGTTGACTGCTTTGTTGAAGATCAGTTGATTGTAGATATATGGTTTTATTTATAGATTGTCTATTCTTTTCCTTTGATTTATGTTTCTACTTTTATATCAGTGCCATGCTGTTTTGGTTACTATAACCTTATAGTGTAATTTAAAATTGGACAAGGTGATGCCTCTAGGTGTGTTCTTTCAGCTTGGATTGCTTATGCTATTCAATCTGTTATGTTCTTCATATGAAATTTAGGATGCTTTACTAATGCTATAAAAAATGACACTTGTACTTTGATGGGACGTATTGATTCTTCTAATACATGAGCTTGGGATGTTTTCAATTTGTTTGTGTCATCTGTATTTTCTTTTCTGAGTGTTTTGTGGTTTTCCTGTTGAGATCTTTCACCTCTCTGATTACATATATGCCTATATATATATATTTTATAGCTATTATAAATGTTACTGCATTCTTGTTTTTTTTCTCAGCTTGGCTGTTTTTAGTGTACAGAAATGCTACAGATATGTATACAATAATTTTTTACCCTGAAACTTTACTGAATTTATCAATTCTAGGAGTCTTTTGGAAGGGTCTTTAACATTTTCTAGATGTAAGATCATATCATTGGCAAATAGGATAGTTTGACTTCCTTTTTTCTGATTTGGATGCCCTCTGTTTTTTTCTCTTGCCTGATTGCTCTGGTTAGGACTTTGATTAGACTCAGACAAAGATAGTATGTGATCAAACATACGTATCTCTTATTTTCTAAAAAATCATTGTGATTAAATAATTAATATGTAATGTGCTAAGTTTATGATGTTAATGTTTTAATTACCAATTAGTACCAGAGAATCCCACAAAATATTGACTCATTAAAGAAAGTGATTACACACATACACACCCCCCAAAAAGCTGATTTCTCTTGCAAACAGGCAGTCCAGGGCTGATGTGGGACCTCCAGTAGTTATCTGGAAATCAGAGAGCTTCAAATTTTTGGTTATTCCATCCCTATATCCAGTCTTAATTTTAATGACCCGGCTATAACGTACACATTTGAAATAGGAGGGATAAGAGAACAAAGAGGCACATTGGGCTGTATTTTACATGGGAAGGCTGTACAAAGGGATCACAAGATTACATTGACATCCTCTTGACCAGTACTTGGTCACAATACTGTATTTAGTTGCAAATGTGGTTTATTTTGCAAGGCTTAAAAAAATCAAGAGTTCTAGAAGGTATGAATGGAAATCAAACATGCAAGTACAATACTATTACATTTAATTTACATGATATAAGACCATAGCATGAGGAATAAAATGATTTCCCTGATCCAACCCAGACATTGAAAAGCTGATTTAAGTTCCCTTGCAAGTGACTAGACTATGTAACTCTACTATATATATATATTTTTTTGATATTTATTTAGTTTCAAAATGGACATATTCAATTGTCCATGATACAAGATTTATCATGTACACATGTTTTGTACATGATTAAATCTAGCTAATTAACAAGGGCCTTACCTCACACAGTTATCATATTTTGTGGTAAGAATACTCAGCATCCACTCTATTTGCATTGTTAAAGAATACAATATATTGTCATTAACTATAGTCACCATCTTGTACAATAGATCTCTTAAATTTGTTCCTTCTGTCTGACTGTGAATATGTATTCCCAGACCATCTCCCCAACTCTTCCTCCTCCAGTAAAACCCCCAGCCTCTGGTAATCCCTATTCAACTCTCTACTTCTGTGAGATCAACTGCTTTGGATTCCACATAGGAATGAGATCATGCAGTATTTGTCTTTCTGTGCCTGGCGTATTTCTCTTCCCATACTATTTAACCATAAAAGGAAGGAAATCCTGCTACTTGCCAGAACATAGATGAATCTGGAAGATATTGTATTCAGTGAATTTTCTGGGTTAGGAAACAAGAGTCCGTGTTTTTACTGCACATTGCCACTAGCTATGTAGGTGGCCTCAAATTGCTTATATAAAAAAATCAGATCACTGGAGTGTTTTCTACCATCCTGTGATTTATTGAATATCTCTTACGTGAATTACCTCTTATGTGCAGGGTCTAATAGCTCCTTGAGGAAAGGCATGTTTCATATTGATATTACCAATGCTGGAACATTGGTTTTGTTGGAATTTTGAGAATGATTGCTAAATGAATATGCCTAGTGAAAGTTATGTGGAACAAACAGAGACCTCTTCTTACTCCTGACTCTCTCTAGATGTTGTTAATTTCTCGGCACCTTTATATAATGTGCATTCATTATGAAACTTTCAGGCTAAAGTTACTGAAACCCAAATCAAGCAGACATAAACCATAAGGATATTTATAATTTTACATAACAGGAAGTCTAAAGATAGAGCATACTACAGGATTGGTTGAGTGACTAAAAATATGTCGTCTTTTCTATTTTTTTGCTCTGCCATCTTCAGATAGCAGATATATTCAAAACAGATAATAAAAGAAATTGGTATGGCCACATAATGTATATACTCTGTATATAAATAATTGTTCAAATTTCTTAATAATTTTTAAGTATTTCTTGAAAGGCTTTTTTCCCCACAAATGCTGTACTTAGATTGTGTCTGTACTTAATTTTTATCAACGACATAGTATACAATAGTAGAGGGCTGGATACATTGCAGATATTCAGTTTTAGTTCTTACATTTATTTCTGCTTATGTAAAATTTGTAATATACATTTCCTTACAGTTAATATTATTAAATAAAAAGAGTACATTGAAATAAGATCTGATTTGGAATCTAGGGCAAATTACTGACTCTTTCTGACCATCTGTGTCCTCATCTCTGAAACAGAGAATTAATGTTTAATTCTTCCTGGTGCTGAAAATTAAAAGTAAAAATCTATTTACAAGTAAATACATTTTTCTTGTTGGTCAGTTGTACAACAATTTCAAGACACTTCTGAAGTGGCTTAATAAAATATAAAAGTACATGTATTTATCTTTATCTTATGGTTTGTTCTAAGAGAATGCTGTTATTTTGGGAGACGTTATGGTTATTAACACATAATTTGTTTGGTAATAACACAATAACACAATCTTTCTGAATATTTTGAGTTGTATTTGTTTTCTTCTTCCTTTCAGATCTTTCATGCATTTGTGTTTTTTTTTTCACTATTTATAGTGACTCAAATTTAAAAAGCTTCAGTGATGTGTAAGACATTGGCTCTCATCTGAGAGAAAACCATTTTGTGTGCCAAGAACACTCTTCTTTTTGTGTTAGCATTATACAGGTTTCTCTACCTACCTTGGTGTTCTATATTTATTGCCATTGGACGGTTCCAAGTTTAGTTTCTGATTGAGCCTTCCCAAAGTCAGGCTGTGTTTTCGCACACCAGGAACCTGGCCTTATTCCATTGAACAAAATCACTAGTAGCAAAATCTTCCTTAATAAAATGAAGCAAGTGAAAAACCAACCAACTAAACAAACAAAAAATACCAAACCAAAAAACAAGTATATGTTTAGTAATTTATACCTTACTTTTGAAATTGTACAAAGCTAAGAATCCAACTGAATTTCATTTTATTTTATGTCAATGTGAAATGCTTAGAATGGCTTTAATTTATCATTTTTATTATAAGGCAACAAATGTATATATCTGTCCTTTTGCATTTTTATGTTATAGTATCTGATATTATGATTAAATTACATCAAGTGCTTGAAATTTGGGGAAATAAAATATAAAGTATTCTGTAGCTGAATATGTATGTGATATACATGATTACTGAAAAGCACATCTCATGATTTGGGTTCAGATTAGGACACTCAGATAAAACCCATAACCCTGTCCTATAACCACAAAGGAAATTAGTTAAGGACAGGTGAGAGCTAATTTGGGTGACAGAGTTGAGCTGGAAGTGAAGAATATGGGTTTAAATAATTCCACTCTGTTGCCGAAAGGGTCATGTAGTATTTATTAGCAATACCACAGCAGAGTTGCCCATAGTCATTTTCTTTAGCATGACTGGTCCTGCCAGGCTGCTTTCTTTATTTCTACATCACTCTTCAGATGCTGCGTTTGAGCATAGCTGGCTTGCGAATTGCAATAGAAGCAAATGGGCCGGGCCTTAGACCATGAAACATTCCTATTTGTTTGAATCTCAGTAAAAGCAGCATAAGTTCAGATAGAAAGAAATACAAGAATATGAGGACACTAGTATAGAAGCCAGAAATTAGAAATTAGCCTATTGAAAATGTATACATGACATACGCCTGCCAATTAGATGTGAAAATTGGGTTTGTTTTATCTTTTGGCACTTAATTGTATAATCATTAGATTTATGTACCTGTTTCAGTCTGTATTATAAGTATTTTCAAGGATATGCTTTTTAGAGTATTGGCTACAACTTGTCATGTTCTTATATCATAAGAATATCATATTGTTATGTTATAAAATATCATATTCTTTAGGACCCACCGTGTTAGTGAGGATACTGTGTTGCCATGAGATAGAGCCACTTATACAAATAGGCAATGTAATAGGCAGAAACTATGAATAAAAATATGTATGACACTGCTGATAATAAAGAAATATTCCTGTCATATACATTAATTACTACCTCTAATTATTTTGATCCTTTTATCACTGTTATTAAGATAATTTTAAAAGTAAGTTAGAATTGTCATGCTAGGACTATATTTTTGAAAGTCTCAAATTTGCATAATATTTTTTTAAAAGCCTCAAATTTGCATAAATAATTGATATTTTTATCTGTAAAAATTATTTCCTCTAGTCCCCAATTTTATAGAAATGCAAATTAACTGTGTCCATTCATAAACGTTTGTTGCATTTGGTCTATTAAAACAATAGGAGTAAATAACAAAAAGTGTTCCATGATAGATATCAGATTCTGAATCCTTCAAATAAAATGTATCATTTCAGAATCCAGATAAACACATTTGTGTTTTGATTCATCATACTGTAAATGCCTGATGGAATAATGTGATGGGATGGAAGAATAAAATGTTTTACAAATATTCCTTGAGGTGTTGTTACCTTAGCCATAGGGCATTCACTGGTGGGATACAATGTACACTGTTCAGGTGATGGGTACACTAAAAGCCCAGCCTTCACCGCTGTGTAATATGTACATGTAACAGAATTCAACTTGTACCCCTCAATCTACTGAAATAAGAAGAAAGAAAACAGGTATTTACCAGGTCAATAGAAGCCCAAATACCACCATCTGCATGAGTACTTAGATATTTGTGATAAAGCTACAATAATTTGTCTTTTAATCTGGATGTGACAGATTCCACAATGTCACTGATATAAACTATTGGATACTTTTAGAGTTAGCCATCAAATAATACTAATTATTTAAAAATATTTGGGGTTGGAAACATCAATGCTGTTGATTGGATATGCAGTAGCTTTATTAATTAGTCCTTCCTACCCTGCCAAAATAGAATACAAACAAACAAAAAAGAAGAAAATTTAACCTCAAATTTATGAAAAAAATAAAAAGAGAAGCTGGTTATTTACAACTCAGTCAGTACAGCCTGCACCAAGGAGACCATAATCAAGGGTGTGAGTCCCAGGTGGGCCAGTTAGTCCCCTACTCTTCCTGGGACCCCCTTCTGAGTACTTTGTGTGCTGGTAAGCAGTGCGGGCACATTAAGGGCAATCTCATATCAGCCCTTGACAAACTGCTCACCAGATGATGCTGTGTTATCATAACAGAAACTTTTATCTGCATGTTGTTCTGGCCAAAGTACCAATTTTTAAAAGAATATTTGAAATCTAAATTTATTTTGATGCATTTTCTGAAATAGTATATGATTTGTCACATTCAGCATTACTGTACAGACTTTGGCTTCTCAAACAAAATCTGTACTTTTACTTAATAAAAAGAAACACCTGCAGTTAAAATACACATGGGTAATTAAATGGCGGCTTATACCTATGACCCAATATTGTAGTTTGAAACTTCACACCCATCATGCATGAGGGCTTTCTGTATAGACATCCCACTTTACAATGCTTCACATTATGAGTTTTTGACTTTATGATGGTGGAAAAGTGATACGGATCAGTGGAAACTATACTTCAGCTTGTGAATTTTGATCTTTTTCTGGGGTAGTGATAAATGGTATGATACTCTCGTGATGCTGAGTAAGTTAGGGTAAGCATACTAAATGTATTTTTGACATAAGATATTTTCAATTTATGTTGAGCTTGTTAGGATGTTACTCTATTATAAATCTGTACTTGCTGTGACTTAAAGCAATACATTTTCCAGTGCACTGAAAGTGTGATTGTGGGCAGAGGTGTGTGTGTGTGAATTTATATCTGTGTATTCTTTCTCTCTCTCAGTAAAGACTTACCATTTTAATTATAAATAACGTCCCTACTGACTTGCCAACCCACTATGATTTCCCATCTTTTCAATCTTATTGTCATGGATATAATTGAAATTTTATTTATCTCACTTCTAAAAGATTGCAATAGGTTCCTAATTGTTACCCTTTGCTCGTGCCTGTAATTCATCGGTCACACTGCTGCCACACTCATTTTCCTAAAAATGATGCTTCTATTAGAGCAGCTTTCCAACTCAAAATCTCCATCACCTCTCAATTCCCTGGAACAAAATATCCAAACTACTTCATCAAACATACATTTGTGACTTTTACGGTGTGCCTCCAAGCTACTTTTCTGGCAAAGGTTCTTAGGACCCCTTCTATTAATATATGAACCTATATCCAAACACACTTGTTACCAAGTTCCCTTTTACCTGCACTTGTGTTTTCCTTTGCCTCAGCCAACACTTCTTGACCTATGCATTTGCAGGTCGAGGTAAACCCAGATCAAGAACTGTTCAATATCTAACTGATCCTTGTGCTGCATCAGGAGGCTAACAGCAGCAAGAGCTACCTTTTGAAACACTCATAGTACAGAACTAAGTATGAATATGAGTATGCAGCTTACAGAGGACAGCTGCAAGATTCTCAGACATTCAGAGTTGTAGGCTCCAACTCATATACGACTTCTAACTTGTTTTCCACATGACTTGGATATTCTCTTCCAATTTACACCCTCTCCACTACTCTACCTTGGTTTAATATCTCTTCAGGGTTTGTTTCTGAACTGTGATTCTCCTAAATTATTTGGCTTAATCTGCCCTTAGGTTTTTATAGCTTCACACATCTACTGGAGAATTGGAATTTATGAGATAATAGAATGCCTCCCAGCCTTGTAATATTTCAGTTTCCTTTAAAGTATGAATGACCTGATACTCTACCACTGGTTTATTTCTAATCTGTGGTTCAAAAGTTTACTTCTAATCTATGATTCCAAAGGCTTCTAGACTTCCAGGATTCCTGCCCTGCTTCACACTAGTGACCTACTGGCTGCTTGCTATATTCCCAAACTATGCTTTGCATACCTACTATGCCAACCCCGGAGAATTCTATCCATGTAGCCCACAGTGCACTATAGCCAGATGTGTCCGTTCATCGAGAGTGAATGTAAATTGTATCTTCTTACTTCATTCAGTTGGTTCATGCTACTCTCTTCTGCTTTAGCTGTTATCTCTTCATTTATCTTAATCCTGGCTATACTCTTACTTCATTCATGAAATTTTGGTATGTTCCCACTTAATGGGTACAATGTTAGGGTATATGGTACACTCCTTGGGGGCAGGACACAAATATAGGAGGGACTTTACCTAAAACATGCACACATTGTAACATAATTCTTTGCATCCTCAATTAACCTGAAACACTAAAAAAAAAAAAAAAGAAATTTTGGTGACTAGCCCAGCTCATAGTGATTTATAATATTTATTGAGCTTATCCTATATACCATTTCATAGGAAATTTGTTTGATGCCAGCGAGACAAAAGAATGTGGTAATTAGTGCTTGGGTCTGGAGTCAGAGGAAATGTACTAAAGGCCAGACATTCTCTCACACCTTGATTTCTCAGTTATGGAAGGCCAATGGTAATAGTAAATAGTAAAACAATAATGTTAATATGTGAGTAACGCCAATGATACCAGTAATAATAAACATTTCTTATAAAAATATTTAATGCATATAGTAAATATTATTTACTATGGGCCAAGCAACACTGTAGGGATATATAGGTATACAAAATAGATGACGTCATCTGCCTGCAAATCAGCTGTGATTGCAGTTATTATGTCGGATAGATTTGTTCTAATAGAACCATGCCATTCAATTCTTTTTTCTCCCAAAGTGCAAACACAGTCCATGGTGCCTTAAGAGATATTTTTGTTCTGTCTTGTATTGTTAAGTTTTGTTCTTTATATTAACTTCATTGATTTTTATGTACGAGGTGTCTGACTTTATTGCATACCTCATACAGCCACTCTTGAGATTATGACTAGTAAACAAAACATCTCCGTATTTACGCAGAACCTTTCCTATAAGCTGAAGTCATGGCATTAAGTTTTCACGGAGTCACGTGTGATGCTATTATTATCTTAATGCAGTAAAAAGAAACAATGTCATGGAAATTATCAAGTTTATATGATGTCAAGATAGAGGCTGGCATCTTCTGGATGGTTTAAATTAAAATGCCTTAAATTTGGAATTCTTAACAACATATTAGTAGGCCATGAATTTAACCGTGATGATGTAATCTTGGTAGCATATGTGGAAATAAAGTATCAGCTTCATTGAAGACTTTATTTTATCCTGATTCATCGGTGGGTTCTTGAGCTGCAAATGCTGATGCTGTAGTATGTGCCTAGAGAAACCTCATGTTTAATCCCCTGTCTGAGACACTCATGCAATATTTGTTTGTTTTCACTTCCACATTGATCATAGACGAGATGAATAATGTTGAAATTGAGAAAAGTGAACTTGAAACAAAATACACTTAAAAATCAGTGTGCTTAGGAAGGCAAAAAAGCCAAAATCTTGCGGAGTTTTAGAATAGGCTGAATACATGTGGTGAGTGAGGGCATCGCTAGAAATGCCCCCGACTTGTGAGCAGTTTCTTGGTTTTATAACAGGCTGATTTTAATGTCCATGATTGTATTTTTTTCAGCCCCATCCATCAAATCATTTTAGTGTGAATTTTCTAGGAAAGGGTAGAGACAAAGGTGTATGTTTGTATGTGAATGGGCACAATCCTTACCATCTTTATATTATTTCAAAATGCAGTTGCTTAAAGGTCAATCAATGCGTATTTTCCTCGGCTTTACAGGACAATAGAATCAGAGCAGAGCATAGCTTCTACTCAGAGAAAGATCCAGGCTATCTAAAATTAGGTTAGATGGTCCTCAGCAGAGAAATCAAAGCTGTCTTATATTTAGTTCTAGTAAGACATCCCACTGTGCATTGATGGAACCACACTATGCCCTCCTAGGCCAGTAGGAGCCACTGATTAACTTCATGAAGTAAATTTTTAGCTCCGTGTAGGTGGACATTTTATTCAATTGAAAAATAATTTATTTCCCGTGCTACCAGAGAGCCCAAGCATTGTTTTCAATCTTGTACTTACATTTATTTTTCATATCATCAATATTCCAGCACAATAACCAAGCAGGCTTTTTAAAGTTTTGTACTTGCTATTTCAGTAATATAAGTACATAATATTAGAGGAAATGCTGTTTAATGAGGAATAGCACGCTTAACATGAATAGGGAAATAAATTGGCATTTAATATGCAGTTCATATAATCATACTGCCTCATTAATACTTTACTCTTCATATACTGATCAATGGCAGTCATCAACCACAGATTCAGATACAAAAACAAGGCTAATTTGTGGACATGCCAGAAAGAAACCTGTTGTCACTGCCCTAAAAACAGTCGCGTGATCATTTGGAGGCTCCAAACCTCCAGCTAACACATTCTTCCATTTGTCCCTATTTAATCAATTCCAGAGAAATAAAGGAAAGGCATCCATTCTCTCTCCTGTCCTTCCTCACATATTCCACTTTCTATTTGTCTTTCGCTTTGTAACAGACATTTTTGTGCGTGTGGTTAAAGTACTATTGGTTAAATGCATCTGTTGTAAGAGTCTTTGTGTCAAGAACTGAGTATTCTAGGGAGCTCAATATTCATTTTCCTCCAGAAAAGAAAATCTATCAAAAAAAACACAAAGGAGGAAACGAGACTTGTTTGGTAAAGGAAACAGAAATGTTCTCATTCATTTTAGTATTTTAAAAATTATCATCAGAATCATTAGCAACTCAAAGGGAATGAAGAATCAATAAATAGCCAGTGAGATAAGTTGAAAATAAAGTAGTAGCAGATTTACCTAAAAGTGAGTCTCGAGGGAAGCTGGATTACTTGTCTGGCTAGAAACAGGGTTGGGGTAGCATTGTTAATTGATTTTTTCCTTGATTTAAGATCAAAGTTAAAATAATATATTTGAGCTTGTGAATCCGAGTTATAGTCATTTAACAGAATATTATCGCATGAGTATTGAAACTTCGCTGTTCTGCTTTTCATGGCTGGGGCTAATGAACCTACAGGCAAGTGTCTAATTATAGAATTTATCTTTCAATATTTATCAGTTACAGTTTCAGAGGATTTTATTTAGAAACATGACATCATAAAGTTGAATGGGGCTCAGTAGATCATCATCCCAGTGCACCCTTCTTCCTGAAAGGGAGATCACGGCCAGAGTGTGGCAAGGGGCAACTGAAGTCTTACATTTGAGGATGGGAGCTTGATTCGTTATAGTCTTTCATCATAAGGATCTAAAATCTATCCGCCTATCTAAACTGATTGTGATTCTGATAACAACGTAGACTTACCCAATCTCTCGATCTTGGGACTAGGCAGAAGTATCTTTAGTATAAGGACATAAAGGTGTCCCCATCGTCCAGCCCAAGGGACTACCAGCGATATTACATTATATGCCCTTAAGAGAATGATGATGTAAAAATCACGTTTTTCTCTAAGGAGAGCTTGTCACATCAAGAACATATTTTTATCACCTGGATTTTCCCTGATAACTTATTATTTTACTTAAGTGAATTTGCTAAACCTTTATACATTTTGTCACATTTTCAGATACTGTATTTCATTGATTTTGATATGTACCATTATTTTATATATCACTAAGAAAGAAACACAGTGTTGCCAATTCAAATGTGGCTCAATTCCTTCTTATAATTGTCATTATATGCTAACTGAAATAGAGATTTTGTCTAAATTTAGGCAAAGTTTTATGATTATATTGCATGTGCCATGAAAAAAGTGGAATATACCTGAGATAAATTGTCGAAGTATTCCCAAATTTCTTTACAAGGAGATTCTGACTTTTCTGAATTACTTTCCTACTTAAAATTATTAATGTCTGGAATTATTTTTGTGTGTATGTTTTGTTTGTTTGTGTTGTTTTTTTTAATAGTTGTTTTTTGTTTGTTTTTACATCAAGAATGTGGTGAAGTGGTGTTTATTAAAAAACAAAAAAACAAAAAACTTGTTTCCAGAACCTTCTTTCAAGTCACTGACTTGCATCTGCAAGGTTTGGGGTTTTGTATGTGCATATGCAGGCATGTATGTGCGTATGTCACAATTGTAGTCCAGATGACATTAATTTAAGCTGCTCTCATTTCTGGATCAGAAAGATCAATATGAACTTTCTATATGGTATAATTGACAAGAAATGTGGTAGTTAGTCTTTTGAGAGTAGCTCGAATTGGTTCAGTCTAATAAGATATTAATATTACCTACATAACACAATAACTAAAAAAATGCCATGAAGGCTATGTTAACCAGTTTGGTGAAAATATTTCAAATTGTATATAAAACCAGTAACTGTACCCCATGATTACATTAATGTACACAGCTATGATTTAATAAAAAAATAAAATATTACCTACATAGATGCATCTAAAAAAAGATCAGTTCTCATTTCTTGATTAATTTTTTGAAGGCAGTTTCTCGAGGGACTTTGGTCTTCACATCTTCCTCTGTGCTATGCCCTTATCAGAGATATGGTACCTAAGATGTGGATGCAAGTATGTGGTACCTTAACCATCATATTAAAAGATACTTAGAAACATTCAACTCTCTATTATTTCATTAATGAAAGGGACTTTTGGTTTTGTCAATATAGAATACAGCTTTTGAATTAATTCTCTTAGTTTTAGATTTCAAGCAATGCTTTAAAAATTAAAGGAAAGTCATGTATTGTGTTTCTGCAGAAGTGATCTTCAAGGGCAGATGCTTTAAGTCAGAGATTGCAGAGGAGGCATAGTTAGAAAAAAATCGAAACATACAGGCCTGTGAATTTCCTTTATTCATTTTTAACTTTTTTATTGTGGAAAATTTAATCATATGCATAAATAGAATAGAACAATGCAATTCTGTGTACCCATGACCTACTTCAACACTTTTCTGTATTTTTCCACTTTATTTCATCTGCCTTTACCACAGTCTTCCCCCCTCCAGAATAGTTTAAAGCAAAGCTATGGGGCATAGCATCATTTCCCCATATATGTTTCAGTACATAGCACTCACATAGAGGTGCATTTTTAACATAACCTTGTAATAATTGCCTAATAAAATTGCTAATAACTTTTTAAATTGAAATCCCTAATCCATATTCAAATTTATCTAATTGTTTTCGAGATGTCTTGTGTCAGTTTGTTCCTGTGTGTACTCTTTTCCTCCTTTCCTCTTTCCCTCTCCTTCTTTCTCTCTTTTATTCCTTCCTGCCCTTCATCCCTTCCTGGTCATGAATCAGGACCAAAACAAGTCCCAAACTGCATTTGGCTATTGTGTCTCTGAAGTTTCTTTTATCTTGCATCATTTTTAGAACAAATTAGTATTTCTAAGTATGGTTTAAAGGGAAAGGTAGCTGGGCACTGATGCTAGTGTACCTTTAAAAGCCATTTTGGAACTCTTTTTATGGAAGGACCATCACATCTGTTGTTCTACAAGGTCTGACAATTAAGTTTGCAAACTCATCTGAGGAAAGAGTGCTTTGAAGAATGGACCAGGTGCTGGCCTTGCTGCACAGCTTTCTAAGGAGACCGTAGTGATATTTAGCAATGAGGTGTGTAGCGCTTTTTCTAGGATGAGTTCACAAATTTAATTGTCAAACTTCATACAACTTGATTTTTATTTTTCAGTTCTAAGGTTTTTTGCTCCCTCTCCCTCCTTTCTCCCACACCCAGGCAGCTCTCACCTATACCAAGGAAAGGACCAGTAGATTTAGTCTCTTTTTCAGCCAGCCTTTTCTTTAACAGACTAATTGCTGCTTCTAGATATTATAGTTTCAGATCCAGCAGTAAGAAAGGAAGCAAGACATAATGTAGATGGAACTGTTTTATTAAAGAGTGCTTTTGTGTACCTTGTACTATTTAATCTGGTGTCAAGCTGTTCTGTGTTTCAGATGCCTAAGTGATTGCTACTTCTCTCCTGAAACATTTCTGTGGTTTTTTTTTTTCATGAGTTTTTTTTTTACCATTGGAGACTTCAAACTTTATCAGCCTCTGATGATTGATAACTTGCAGCTTCCTCTCAGCCTGTCTTCCCAGAAATACTTTGTGTTAGGACTCTCTTATCTTGTAGGAAGCTTTCTTGAGAAGAGTACCTTTGAATCCTAGAGAGGACTTGTAGTAATCTCCCAGGCCAGTGTGAAGTACAGACATCCTTGCTGGATCCAGGGCTGAAAGGCAGGGCCTTCCCAGTGTAGCCCAGGCTCAGAGTCCAGCTACTTCTAGCCTACCTCACACAGAGTGGTTCTGGGAAGTTAGCCTGAGTCCACGAAGAACATGCTGACAAGAGTAAGGAAAGAAGAGTGACACTGTACTCCAGAAACTCTTTCAGTTCATCTTCTCTACCAATTTCTTATGAATGTGTAGCCTTTTCTTACATAGGTCAAAGGCTATGAAAGAGCAAAATTGGATTCATGTTCTCTGAACCTATTATTAATAGATTGGTCACCTGTTGTTCCTCCCTTATGGAGTCCATAAAGGAGAAAACACACAATGCCTTGGGAACTTGGCCACCTCATTTAAACTCCCTGTATCTGTTTCCTCAGCTGGAATTCCATTCAGAGATAGGTCCTCTGCCAGGCTTTCCTCAGAGAAAAGTATATAGTCTTTGCTTTCAAGGAACTGACAGTTAACTAAAAATTATCACCCTGCTAAAAATTAAATGAGCGGTGCTGCAGAAGATAGCAGAGTGGGCTAGCTCTTAGAAACAGGACAAGGGGAGAGGGAGCAGTTCTTTGAGACTGACCTGAGAACTCTTTCAGTTTTGTGGGCCTAGCAACACCTGTCAAGGCAGCGAATGTTCAATAAATAAATTTACATACAAATAAATGCCCAAAGATGTAAATAGTAGGAAACCATTCTCTTCTAGGACTCAGGAGAAGGTCTGCTTTTTAGTGTGTGAACATGAGCCACCAGATTTGGTCCTGAATTGGGCATCTGAGACCTCTTAATAAACAAGTACATCCATTTACAAAACAGCTGGCCACTATCAGAAATGCCACCTCCAGTCATGTTTGATAATCAGCTTATGAGGCCAACACAAGAATCACATACTCTCTCATTGACCAAGTTGTCTACCTATTAGAACCAAACAAATGGAATTCCCTGGTCCATTTCTCTATGCCATACCTTAGAGGAGATAACGTCTCTGGAAAGGGGATAAAAAATAAAAAGTACTTGAGAAAAGAAGGGAGAGCTAAGAAGGAAGAACCACTTGGGAGAGAAAGGTCTAGGGCAGCAAAACCACCATGTATTTCTGTCATGATACTATTAAGCATGGGTGAAATATGGGTGTACATAGAGCATCCACCGTGCACCCATTATGTGTAAGGCACTGTTGAGAAGATGAATGGCCTTTAAGACCAGCTGTCATTTACCTGAAATTTATATAGTAAATTAAATAATCAAGGCAGTGTGTCATACAGCCTCCCTTTGCTAAATCCTTGGACAAATGATAACCGTTTTCTTCCCTGATGTCCTGGACAATTCTGTGTGTTCTGTCACAATGTGTCCTCATCAAGGATTTCTCTCCCCGATGAACTGTGAAATATCCTTGATTACAGCTTTTGTATCACCAATGGCAAAAACATCAGAGATCAATACATCAAATAAATAGATGACTTAATAATGGTCACTTGAGTTGTACAGACCAAAACCCTGAGTTTTTCACCTGTTGAACAGACTGGGTGTTGAAAGGAAAAGTATTTCAACATGAGAAATATCATCAAAGTGATAATGACTGAGGGACAGGAGGGGGAAGGTAGGAAGAAATTTGCCTGAGAACATGAAACGAGATTAGAGAGAAAGAGGAAGCAGAATAATTTTATAGACCAGCACCACTTTGAGGGAGGAGGAAAGAAGAACTGACTGGAAGTTCTTAGTCCTGAGCCGTCCACATTAGGGGCTCGGGCAGCGTGGTTGGCTCTTTTCCCATGATGTGCACTTCTGAGGTATAATTACAGTGGCTTGTCCTCAGCAGTCAGTTCAGCTGTGAAAGGAAGTGTTTTTGCCACTAGCAGACCCGGAGACGGTACCGTCACTCTGTTTATTGTGATAGTTTTGGAAGGGTTAAAAAAATGGAGGGGCTCAAATGAATCAATAAGGCCTCTGATTCCCAGTGTGTCTTAGCTTGGCAATTAAAGTCCTACCATCTCTACGTAAGTGGCTAAGATTTTCCATCACACTTACTAGTAGACATACAGAAAACTCTCGCCCTTTGTGGATAGAATGGAAAATAGGAATTACTTGGGAGCTAGGTTTATTTGTGAGGGATGTGCAAAGGGTATATTGCAACTTCATAAATGCACTCCGGAAAGTGTGCCACATGCTTCATTGCAGAATATCAGCATTGTCTGATATTGAAGGGGAGTACCTTCAAAGCACTCCCCTTAGGAAGCTATGCATGGATGCCAGTCCCTACCCACTCTTCAAAGCAATTTTGTAACTCTTTCTCTGGAATTGCCATCAGAGATGTTGTCATATTGCCCTTGATTCCCTGAATGCCATTAAGATATCTCCTTTCAATATTTCCTTTATCTTTGGGTAAAGAAAAACATCCCTGGGGCGCAGATCAGGTGAGTAGCGAGGGTGTTCCAATACAGTTGTTTGTTTACTGGATAAAAATTCCCTTGTGAGCTGATGCACTGTTGTGTGCTGAATCCCTTTTGCACACACTTTTCTCACGCCAAGATTTTCAGTTAAGAATTTCCTGTTTCACTATCAATGTTTGTATGGTCTACTGTGCTTCTCACTCTCAGCCGATGATTTTAACATTCAATTCAACGAATTTTTGTGATGTTTTCATCAGTTCTGCATACAGTGACAAGTTCACGAACTTGATTATCAGACCTCCTACATCATTGGTCTGGTAGGATCAAAGTTGCATATAATATCTGAGCTATCTGAAAAATTTATTTTATTTTCAATTTTTTAAATATTTTAAAACATGAAGGTGATACAAGTGTTTTTGTTAGGTGGATGAATTGCATATTGTTGGAGTCGGGGCTTCCGGTGCGTCTGCCCCCAGGGTAATGTACATTTTACCTTAGAGGTAAATTTTCATCCTTCCTCCTGACCACTTTCCCCTGTCAGGGAAATAAAGTTTATAACAACAAGGGGATATCACCTTCCCATGGTAAGAATGGTCATTATTAAAATATAAAAAAAATTCCAATGGATATGGTTTAAAAAAATATGAACACTTATATACTATTGGTGGTACTGTAAATTAGTGCCATGTCTATCGAAAACAGTAGGGAGAGTCCCCTTAAAACTGCCTTTCAATTCAGCAATCCCACTATTGTGTATCTACCCAATGGGAATAAACACATTATATCAAATTTCTTTTAAATATAAAAGAAATTGGCATCCTTATCCATATTCATTTTTGAATGAGAGCTCAGTTTAGTGAAATTGCCTCATCTGCTAAGTTGTGTTGTGACCTCTGACAATAAGCATGACTATAGTTATTTTCCAAATGGTGGTATATAGAGAGAAACAATCACAACAAACCCTCACAATGTTTTCTGAAACTCTTTTATTAGAGATTCATGCATTCATTTGGAGTTTTGAAAATATTTCTTTCCTCAGCAGGCACTTAGTAAGATGTGAATGTGGCTGAAGTAGCAGTGACATAAGCCTTTGGTTTCATCATTCCCAGGAGGTCCATAAACCCTGAAGGTAAACTGGATAGGTACCTGAGAGCTCACAGAATCATAGCATTTTAGGCTCCGAAACGCTGAACTTAACTGCCTTCAAATGAGGTGACTGAGACCCATGGGGCAAAGTGTTGTACACAGAATTAAATGAGTTGGTTACAGAACCCAAAACTTCTGACCCAAATTTTCTGACTCTCACCAGCAGTACTTCCTTTATGCCACACCTTGGTAGGGATGTCTCCTCTGCCAAGGGGGCAAAGGGAAGGCAATTGGAAAAGCAGAGGAGATCCAAGGAGGAAGAACAGCTGAGGAAAGGAAGATGAAGGATGACAAAAACAGGCTTGCTCTTCTTCTGGGATGCCTGGGAACTTAGCCATACCATAAAAAGAGCTGTTGTCAAACCAAAATATAGTCCTGGATTTCAGCCGTACCAAGACAATGATGCAGATTTTACATCTAACAATAGCACTTTTATTTCGGTTGCAGAAAACAAGTGTGAGCTCTCTCTCTCTCCATGCACACATGTGTGCGCACACACACATGCACATATATATACACACACACACATAAATTCTAATTTTTAAATTCTCATAAATTCATTACAGTGAAATAGCTCCATTGGCCCCTTGGTGAATACTACTATACCGCACCACTTCAGGATGCTTTTTTTTTTTTTTTTAACTCAGTCGAATGGAAAATGGTGAACAAAAGACTCTTAATATTGCAGTGAGGAGAGGAATAATACCACGCTAATTCATGACATGAGTGGCCTTTTTTCCAAGTGGTGTTTGCCAGGTGTGTAGGTCAATAGTAGGAAATAACTACTTTCTAGAATGAATGACAAATTGATTGTACTATTAAAAATATTTTTTAAAATTAATAAGTGATGCTGATTAGTTGAAACATTTCATAAATGTATTAAGTTCTCAATTTTCACTTTCACATCAGTGGATATTTATATGCTTTATATATGTTCTGTTGAAGAGCTGGGAATGATTATGGGAATAAAAGGCTTCAGTCATGATTCACAGATTCACTCTGAATAAAGGCGTGTTTTCTACCTGCTGTTAAATTAGTTAAACAAGAGATTATATTAATTTCCTAATGCTGCTGTAACAAATTGCCACAAACTTAGAGAAGCAATATAAGGCAAATTTATTTTTTTTATTTTTTTATTTTTATTTTTATTTTTTTTTTTTTTTGAGACAGAGCCTCAAGCTATCCCCCTGGGCAGAGTGCCGTGGCATTACAGCTCACAGCAACCTCCAACTCCTGGGCTCAAGCGAGTCTGCTGCCTCCGCCTCCCAAGTAGCTGGGACCACAGGCGCCCGCCACAACACCCGGCTATTTTTTGGTTGCAGCCATCATTGTTGTTTGGCGGGTCCGGGCTGGGGATTCAAACCCGCCACCTTAGGTGTACGTGGCTGGCGCCTTAGCCGGTTGAGCTATAGGCGCCGAGCCTAAGGCAAATTTATTATCTTAATAGTTTTGGAGTTTGGCAGTCCACAGTGTGCCTTATTGGGCTAAAATCAAGGCATTGTCCGGCCTGTGTTCCTTGTGAGGGCTCTAGTGGAGAACCCGTTTCCTTGCCTTTTCCACCCTCTTCAAACCAGCAACATGATGTCAAGTCTTTTTCACACTCTCATCTCTCTGACCCTCTCTTCAGAGTCCCACTTCCATTTTTAAAGAGTAGATTGTGATTAGAGTAGGCTCACTTGTATAATGGAGGACAATCTCTCATTTTAAGGTCAGCTGATCAGCAGCCTTAATTATTCTTTGCTGTGTAACCTAACCATATTCACAGGTGTTGGAGATTAGGACTGAGACATCTTTGGGAGCCATTATTCTGCCTACCACAGAGCTCAAGAAGATTAAGGTGAAAAGCCATTGCTGTTGAGTGGCATCGAGTAACAGGATATCATGGTATCTCTGTTGAGAACTTCATGCTGAGGTGTATGTGATTAGTGTGCCCAACACAGCACAGTTGTTCCTTAATGTGTAAAGTGAGACCCACCCAGTCCTTTCCCCTTATGTCGCCATAGACAAGGGTACCCACCAGCTAAATCCATGCCAAATAATATGTAAACTACCAATTATTTAAGTTTATTCCATCGGAATATACCTGTATATATATAAATAGCTAATATATTCAGATGAAAATCATTTCAAACAAAACAGAAAATAAAGCAAAATTAAAGACGTAGTTGTAAATGCCATGCCTTTCTTTAAAAAAATTATAAATACATTAAAAATGCACTTTTAGCAATTAACACATTAGTTAAGCTAGAAAGTATTTATTTTTCACAGAATGAAGTATAGTGATGCAAACCTTTAAAACAGATAAAGATGAACCATAAACCTATCTTGGGTGCATCCTCAGCAGTCCTCATTTTCTTCTTCGAGGGAAAGTTAGTCGATTAGCTGTTTCCTCGACGTGGGTTATCATGACATATTGAGAGTACTCCTGCCAACTGCTGAGCAGGTGGTTCTCCTCCTTGGCGTTCCTGTTGCTTCCACCCAAGTCATTCTTTACTCAAAAGAGAAAACTCTGTGGCGGTAAAACACCATGTGGCTTCACAATATTTGTGTAGATTCGGCATCCACAGTGTGCACATCGTGTGCAGAGACACCTGTGGGATGGAAACACCTGCTTCGCCTTCTCCCTGTTCAACTTCCTCCCCCTCCCTCATTATCCCTGATCTTGTGAACATATATCCCCGGATTCAAGAGGAATTAGGATTCAAATTCCGAAGATCACCATTCCTATCGTTTAACGTTAGTAGATTACCAGCTTTCATTATGTACACACACATTCTAATTTAAATGAACACAACATTGAACTAAATTGGTGGAAAGAAACTCTGGAAAAATCTATTAAAAAAACACTTTGCATATCGCCTACACATAATAAGCATCACACAGAAATACAATGATCATTGTCAGTGATCTAATACTTTAATTTTATTTTGATAATGCTGTCACACCTCTCAAATTCCTATCTCTGTTTCAATTTTTCTTCTATCTGCCCTTCCGTTGAAATGTGAATTCTATTCTGCTCAGCAAATATTAAAAAAAGAATGTTTTTTTATCTTTGTCTATGTGTAATTTATATCAAACAGTTAAAATTGATTCAATTTTTGACAACTTTTTATTAGTTGTCCTTTGTTTTCATGAGAAAAAAAATACTAAATATCAGTGATTAAATTGGCCTAAGACATAGAAGGAAATGATAGACCATAAGCCTCCTGCTTCCTTTGCAATCTCAGTTGTAAAGGTTGAAATAATCTGATATTACTTTATTACTTGTATTACTCCACGCTGTGTGTGTATTAGACATAAAGGGAGAGACTGGTTGTGACATGCGGCCTTTTCTCCACTTGCCTTAGGATGTGACCCATTTTAAAAGTGTTTTTCTTAAATCTTTGTTACATTTTCACTGAAATAATCTACTTTGTTCTTGTCCCTGAGCTCATGTATGTGTATCAGCTTTTGGTTTCAAAAACTAGAGTATCGTGGTAGCGATCACTTTAACATAAAGAGCGGAAAAAGAAAGGAAAGCAAAAGAACAAAAGGGAAAATAAAAAGGTTAGGTCAAAAAGATATTTGGGTGACTGACATTCCCTGATAATATTTTGTAATCTTTGGCACCTCTGTTACGTTCCCAGTTGCACTACTCTGAAGGAATACCTGTTTTAAATTTTTGTGGAGTACATTTGAGGAATGTGATTTTTTTTTCTACAAAATAAATCATGCAAAACACCACTAAAAATTTCTGTAAAGGGTTCTTTTCAGATAGACATCTGAAATCTCCAGTTTCATCTGTGTGATAGCAGCTATTTAGAATGACACATTTTCTGTCCAGGTTAAATCTTGGATACAATCCTTCATTAGTTGTTTGATTTCTTTCTGGAACACATTTAAGGCATCAATTTGAATTTATCTTACAATTTACGCTTTTAGAATTAACTTATTTATCTTCACTTTTTAAAGCATCTAGTATCATCGTACATCCTTAAATTAATAACCTACAGATTTGAAATGCAGAATTTGAAGGAAATACTGATTCACCAGCTCCCTCTCCCCAGCCCCTCTCTCCCCCAGTCGGCCATGAATTTCCATTTCACTTGTTCCAGGTTTCTGCTTGCCTGTCTGGGTTACTGTGAATTCACTACGTTTTCTGACTTGCTTCATACTTTTGATGTGCACATTACTCTTTCACTTCTTGTTAATTCTTTTTGACATACACATTTCCCTTTAGTCATATATTTCATCCCTCATTCAGGGAAACATGAGGTCCAAGTTTTTTTCCTCTCTCTCTCTTTTTTTCTTTTGTCTCTGTCGCATCTCCTACCCCGTAGTGTGTAAACTTCTGAAGAATCCCACTCCAGATGTTCTTTGCAAACTTTGATTTTAATGATTTCTGTTCAATATTTTATTCCATACATTTTAGTAGTACATGTTGACATATTACCTCTTGAATCATGTTTCATTAGGAAGTATTAAAATAGAATTGATTATAACATTTCTGTCATTTACAGCGTATAATAAGAGCTTTGTTGTCCTTAGGAGATAAATAATGTAAGAAATAGAGAGAAAGCACAAGATTCTAATGGTATACAAAATATTTAGCAGCAGTAAATTTAGCTATAGTAATATCATGGATGGCAGGCTTGGCTTTTTCTATTTGCCGCACTTCAAATGGGACATAATATTAGCTATCTCAGAGAAACCATGCCAAGGTGAATAAATTATGTTGGAAAACTTAGAAGTTTAACTGTACAAATGTTATTTGAATGTTAAGTGTTATAAAAGTATATTTTTATCTAATGTCTGTGGCTAGTGTGACACATGTGGATTTAAATGTTTAATATAAATAAAAGCAAATATAGAAACAGATATATATCTATATGTATTCAATATGCCATGTAGTGATAAAAAATTAAAGTTGTAATTGTTTATGTCTGATTATTTTCCAAATAACTCAGAATATAATGCAATTGTATGAAATATGTTAGGATTTCAGGGCTATTTGAAATTTATAGCTTGGTACCTACCTAGATTTATATTTGTAATTTTTGGCAGAATTTTCTTTTCTTCCCAAAATTGAGTTTTAACTGGAGAAGACTTGAGTCCTGTAACTGGCTAAAGTTTTCAGAAAGATAAGAAAGCTGAGCCCAGGAATGTGAGATGGTTTGAACAGGTTAAAACACACAAGTCCAAGTCCTGTTCATGTATATGTCTCAGAGGAAATACTTTCTATAATATCAAAACCTTTGGATGTCCTAAGTATTCTGGATGCTGGAAATGAAGCTATTCTCTGTGGAGGCCCAGGTAGGGACTGGTTAAGGCCAGCAACTAAGAACAACTTTCAGGCTTTAAGAGTCACTTGGCTGACCTGGAGGAATGGCCATGTGAGGGTTTTTTAATGTGGTAGTCATAGGCCAGTTAAACTCCAGGATTTATTTTGATTAGCCAGTCATCAGTGTTAAACAGGCATAGGCATGGCTATCTGGTCAAGGCTTTACAAATGTGAAATGCACCATTGTTATTTTAAAGCAACTTAATTTTGTACTGTTATTATATCTTCTTACAAAACACAGAAGTTTTTTTTCGCAGTTTTTGGCCGGGACCGGGTTTAAACCCACCACCTCTCGTATATGGGGGACTGGTGCCCTACTCCTTTGAGCCACAGGTGCCACCTAGCACATAGAAGTTTTTTACCCCATCTGTTTTTGTATAATATATGGGGTTTTCTTTAAGTGTACATTTTTCTAAGCCAAACCCCAAAGCATCTTAAAATCAAGCTACCATGTCATGGGGGAGGGGTGCCTGGACAGTTAGAAGGCCATAGGTATTTTAGAAAACAGGTATTATCTTTCAGTCTCTATTTTTCATCTTCTGTCTCATAACTCCCCATCTCAGCCCTACCTTTTAAGAGGCATTGCTAGCAAGTTGCATTAAGGACTGATTTAAATTTTAACCTCCTTTCAACTTTCTTTGGGGCATCTTTCATGGAAAAGTCTGGATGACATTCATTTTTGTTTTCGTCATAGTCCTTCACACGGGGCTTTACAAGTAGTGGGTACTCAATAAATATTTGCTGAATGAGAGCAGATTAGTCAAAGCAGAAATTTCAGACCCTGGAAGATGAAGAATTTATTATAGTCCTCTTATAACAAAAAATGTATTGGTTATAAACCATATAACCTATTTATTGACATAAACTCTCAAAATCTCCCCCATTCATCCTCCCATTGTGTGAGAGGTGCTTTCCTAAGGTGTGGCTGACAGTTTGCAATGCAGCCATCTCCATTCTTTTACAATGGAGACAATGATTACTCAATACATACTAGTTTGATTTGCAGTAACTCTAGTTATTCAAGTATAATTAAGAAAGAACTGCATTTTTCTAACATTCCTCCCTTCTGGCTCTAGTTGACTTTTTTTTTTTTTTCTATTTTTGACCAGACCTGGGTTTGAACCCTGCCATCTCCAGCATATGGAGCCAGCACCCTACTCCTTTGAGCCACAGGTGCTGCCCTCTAGTAGAATTTTTTTTTTAGTTGAAATCTTTTTAAATCTAGCACCTCTCCCATATCATAAACCTTCAAATAAATGTTTTTCAGATCCCTTAGTATCCTGGTTGCAATGTGTTCATATACTCTAATATGTTACTATTTGAGGTCTGATTATGGCTTCCCTTTACTTAAACCTATTAAATAGGAATTTATGGATTCCATTTGTAAAAGAAATAGCACTGTCAAAACAGAAAAATTCCTTTACAATATACACTTTGGTAGAATTTACCCAGTAAACTTTGAGATTCATAAATTTTTAGAACTCTTAATTATTTATTCAGGTATTCTACATAGTCAAATACGCAGAACTGCAGGAAACACTTTTATCTCTAAAGAACGCACAGTTTGGTAGGTTAAATTATTCGTGTCTTGTCATAAACTGCAAAGGGATTCATTTATTTGGCACTGTGATTACAAGGTCATTTTTGTTCCGGAGTGGAGCCCCCTAGAGGGTAATGTGATGTGTCTTTCATCAGCAGGAAAGATATTTTGGGCTCTCAAAAATATTAGATCAGTCAATCATCAAGGAAAGAATATTTTCTCTGACCCAGTTTACCTAAGTGATTTATATGGAGCTTAAAAATTTAGAGTCTAAAATTACTCCTGATATTGAGTCTGTTTTTTAATTTGCTGAGGTCCCATGGAGCTCATTTAAGTTCAGAAGTTGGATTGACTTAAAGGCCTCGGTATAATGGCGATCTCTTTACAAATATAACACAGCATATACAATTGCACTTGGAGCATGACGAGAATGTGTAATGGGCCATAGAGAAAAGGGCCGAGTTAGGGTACCTTTTGAACTTTTGTTTTCAAAGGAGAACTATCTAGTAAGCAGTATCAATTGAGGATTTTTCTTTTCCTGAATTTATAAACTATGGAATGTGGCCAATGCCATCTGAATACTATGTTTTTCTTTTCTTATTCACTTAAAGTTCCCGAGATAAAATGTTAAATTTTGACATGCAAGAAAGTAAGAAAAATGTTCCCTGGTATATTTTATGAATGAACATGTTTTGAGCAGGTAAAGCCATTGATCTCCTTCAAGCTAAATTCTAACATGTGTATTGGCCTGAGGCAAATACAAATGAATACTGTAAGTCTAAATATTTGATATAAATCAAGCTAACAAACCATAACATCATAGCTGGTCTGTCTCCTGTCTTTCTTATCTTATCAAATACATCTTTGCAATGACTAAAGTAGGCCAGGTTCACGCTGAGAATTTTCTGAGACCCTACCCCCCAGTCCTGGTCCATGGACTTCTCCTTTTCCCTTCCTAACCTGACCCCATTTAGCACCACAAGGGGACTCGTGTGTACGCATGTGGGCTCTTCAGCCTACATGACCAATCTCCAGCCATACTCCAGAGCCCTGATAAAATGCCATTTTGTCTCCCTTGGACCTATAGGTATGCATACGAGTAGCAATATTCCCCTTCAGGAAATGGACCTAAGGGAAGTACATGGAAGTAAAATTTAGGAATTTGGAAGTCCCAAGCACTGAGAGGATAGTCTAGATAGAGGGATAAAGACTTTGGGTGGGCAAGGCACTAGTCCCCATAGATTCATAGCCCCTTGGAAGATAGTGACAGAAAGAACAGCATTGAGCCTAGGATAAGAGCCCAGTGCTTTTGTTTAAATGTACATTTCTCAGAATGAGAGATTATTCCTGGAAAAATATGCATGGGAGGGAGACAGTGATGGCGTTATAGTTTCTGAAAAGAAAAAATATATTCCTATCATTCAAAGAGAAATGTTAGAGGCAAAAATGAGTGCCAAAGACCATGGACAGAGATTTGGTCTGGATCTTGTTTTCCATTTACCTTGATCAGTGTTTCCCATTAATGAATAAAGTAAGATTATATAAGAACTACCTGTCATTGGTAGAAAATCAGGAGTGAAACTCATAGTAGTTGTGTCCTTGTCGTATGTTCCTTCTCCAGGTGTGGGGCATGGGGCTGCACTCGCAGACAGTGAGAAGCAGGTGGCTGAAATCAGTTCTTTAGGTAAACGTGAACATTGTCATTCCTATAAGCAGGATCGCTGAAAAGCAGGGCGCTTTTTTAATACTCTCTTATTGTCCCTTGAAAATACCTCTTGTCACAAAATTTCAGCAGGTGCCAAAGTGCTGCAGGTTTCGTGTTTAATACTGCAGTTTCCATATGTAGAAATTCACATTATACAATACTCACGTCACTGCAGCTGCTCCTGTTTATATAATACAGTCGTCTGTGTCAGATTTCATCAGATTTACTTTGAACTCACTTTATATTTTGAAAATATCTTTTCTTTAAAGTCTTGATAGTCATTTTTAAATTGACTAGATTAAATGTAAGATGACTTCTGTGAATGCTTTGCAAATAGAACATGAGTTCAGATTTTGAAATTTTCATTCTTGGCAAGCACAGTGCAGGATGTGGCCTAGTTCAAAATGTTTGTTTGAAACAAAAATTTAACTGGAATTGAATTCTGTGCTTTCTGGAAAGAGTTCATAAAATTTTGACTGTGGTTATTTTTTGTACCTAAAATATGTATGCCCACACTTGATCCAGACGTTATTTTTTAATAATTTTAAAAGGATTACTATTGAGTTTTTTTTTAAAAAAAGAAGGAAATAAAAGTTTTCTGCAAGGTGTATGCCTTTCAGCTGTGTTTTACATGTTGTGTACAAAAATAGTCATGTAATCAGAAAACTAACAATTCATATGTGTATTCATTAAATATTAAGAAAACACGCTAAATCTTTTTTTTACATACCTTTGATGTAAATGTATTTGACGTAAAGACAAATCAATAAACATTCAAGTATATAGTAAAAAAAAAAAAACTTATGGACTATTCTTTGGAATTTAGTCTTTAGTAGAGAAATACTACTTAAATTTCCCCTGTTTTTTATTATACATTGGCTAGAAGTAGCAACAAAAAACAACAGCAGTATTTTCAGGTGCATTGTACGTGCATGTGAGTGTGTGTGTGTGTGTGTGTGTGTAGGTTTGGGGCACCATTCGAAATGCTTTATGTCTGATCACATTTGATCTTCATACCAACCCCAGTGAAATGAGTTCATTCTTGACTCAGTGCTACAGACTTGGACACTGATGCACAGAGTGCGTAAGTGATTTGCCTGATGTCACATCCTAGTGTGGGGCTGAACTGAAATTTGAACCGGTTGTTCCGATTTTGTCCAGTATATAATATTGCTCTTGGAAAGTTACAAAATTTATAGAGCATGGAACTCAGTAGACACTGAAAAAAAATTTAAATGAGGAAAATAGTGGAAATAATAGTAGTGGGTTATTTTTCTGTGAAATTCTGGGTTTGCAAACGAGTACCAGACATAGAGAAAGAAGACAAGATTCTGGCCCTGATATCGCTACCGAATGTCCGTACGATGCTGAACAAGTCACCTTACTCTCTCCCAGCTTCAGTTTCCTCCTTTATAAAATATGGACAGTAACATTGTTTTCATCGAATTGGTAGAAGGACTAAATCAAATATTGTGTAAACGGTTCTCTTCGGAATTTGTATGATATACAAAAAAGAAATAAAATGTTCTGATCTTCCTATATCACTCCCTCTCTCCAAGCCTCAGTGTTCAATGGAAGGATTGGGCCAGATGACATCACAGTTTTCAAGTGTCTCTATAATCTCATGATTACTATAAAAGTGCAGCTTAAAAAGACCATTCATTCATTGCAAATAATTTAATAATTATTTTATTAAAACATGACCTTTGATTTGTAAGACTGTATTTTTATAGTTGTTTTCCTAAAACCGTAGAGCAGTGGTTTCCCAACATTTTTTTGTCTCGTAGCACATTTGAACGTATAGTTAAACTTCCACAGTGCCCTTAATTTATGTTGATCAGAAAAAGAAGAAAAAAAAAGAATATACTTACTGTGCTTTGAACTTCATTTGAACATAATTTAATTAATGATCTTTAAAAAATTTGCGGCACACCTAAGATCGTCTCATGGCACACCAGTGTGCCAGAGTGCACCAGTCGAACATCACCGCTGAAGAGTCTGAAAAACTGACAGATCTATTGAGATAACAAAAATCTAGAGTAACTGTTGATAATGGCGCATCAGAATCTTATGTTAGGTAATTGTGGTACGGTCAGTTCTAATGTTCACAATATTTGCAACCATGAATATTATTTTAACCTTAATCTAAACATTTCTTACAAAACCTAAGTCTGGTCTTTATTGGATGGGAGTGGATATATAGTGAACCTGAGGCACACCTTAATTGAATCTAGCTCAATCACTTTGCAAAGTTTCCACCTCTGTTCTTCTAAAAGCTGTTTTTGTTCATTTTCTCATTTCCTTAACTTTCTGAGACTTTATAGTCATCTTGTGTGGAGCTCCAAACTGATCGTATAGGCCTACATTCATCTTATTGCTTTCTAAATCGGTCTCATTTTGATGTTAATTGAATACCAATATAGTAATCATGCATGTATTTTTTCAGTTCTCTTATCAGTTTGGAGTCCCACGTTATAATGTGTGATCTAAGTTTGGACTTTCTTCCCTAAAGCTAGCCTGGCATCAAACTGACTTCAAAAGATTGAGGGCATGTGCCTTTTTTCCAACTTAATTAAAAGTCAACACAAAGAAAGAAGCTGGCAATATGGCCTAGTGATATTGTGTTAGAAAATGACAGCTGAGAATAAGCCCATGTTCTTTGTCACTGTTCAAGTTTGGGCATCCTATAACCTGCCTGAAATGTGATGCCAGAAAAGTAGCTTATCCCTCAAATTATTCATTCATTAAATTTTCCTATGACACTAAATTGGTGATACCAAGTGCTGTTCAAACAATAGAATTGAGAAGTGGTTTGTGCATATATTTTCAATGCCTACACACAAATGGAAAAGATAGCATATGGTGTCTAGGTAGATACACAGATGAACACTATTTGCTGGTGTTTTCAGTATGAAACATTGAATTTGATAGCACATAGCACTCTATGTGGTTTTTTGTTGTTGTTGTTTGCTTGTGAAGAATGAATAAAAAAAAATCTTTGAAAATTCCACTTAAAGTACAGTAAAAATATACTGTAATGGTCCTAGATACTTAACCTAGGATTATGGATTTAAAAAAATTTCTAAATATACCCATAACTGATCCTGTGTATCTCGATGGTCAGGATCAAGGACTGGCACATTGAGTGCTGGTGATTCATATAATATAGGAAACGTAACCACCTTTATGGGGGCCGGCACATCTAAAGAACTGCTTGTTGTTTGGTTGGATGTGCTTGTAGAACATGCCTATGTCTACTGTGGCTAGAGTGCCGTTTCAAAAAAATTATTTTTAACAGTGAAGTGCCACTACGTGAGTCCAAGAGAACAAATTTATTTGTAAGCTCTAGGAATTGTATGTCATGACAAGGAACTATACGGTTGCTAAAAATCAGTTAAGGACTAGTATATAGATCAAAGCAGATGTAGTTAGGGAATTCTTAGTGGTATCACAGGGCGAGGATTCTATTCTGCTGCTGTTCCATACGTCTATCCCTTGGAGTATCTGCTAACTGTGACTATAAATTACTTGCCTTCGCAGATAGCTTTTGTAACTCTAAAGATAAAATGCAAAGTCGGCACTATGGTCTTTTAAGTTTTATTTCTCTTCGAAGCATACTTGATTTTCCTTTTCTAAAGTATTTATTTTTATATGCAAACATATTTGTAATGTACACGTACACCTTATTAAGTTATATATATACATAAACAATAGAGTGTTAAAACATAATTTCACTAATTCAGTAATGCTATACACATTGGTAACATTGTTATCCTATAGTTCTGTAATATGTATCTATTTTTTTTCTTGTTGCCTGGGGCCAGGTTTGAACCCACCACCTCCAGTATATGGGGCCGGTGCCCTACTCCTTGAGCCACAGGCGCTGCCCAATATGTATCATTTTTATGAGAGCCCTGCTTTCTGGTCCCTATAGGTGCCTCTGTTTGTTGAAGAGAAGGATAGCTTACAAAAGGAAAGGATGGAGAAAAAGACGATTGTATTCAGATAGAGCAAAACAGGGTGGTCCATGAATTTTGTTCTCTCTGACTGCCTTTGCTGAACTCGCATATATTTTCTTATTTTTTCTCATTAGATAAAGTAAATTGGACAAAAATGTTATTCTAGAGACTTTGAATATATAAATTGATTAATGCTAAGGGAGCATTTGTACTATATTATTTAGAATTATGGTTAGCACACACAACAATCTGTGGGCAGATATATGAGAGCTGGACAGCAGCTTGATTGAAGAATCTTTACCTAGCATCGGTTTCAGGCAAGTGCTTAGTATTTGGGGCAACTTTCATTCTAAGGCTGGAATGGATGCATATATGTTGAAAATACAACTTATTAGAACACAGTAAAAACATAGCTTCAACAATGTAGTATTAGGTTTCTTGAAAGAGTTAAAGGTTCATAATCTACTAAGTACCCCCAAGATGTGTGAGGACACTTCTGCTGGTAGGCTTGTTTTCCTTTCCATTTTCATTTGCATCTACTGCTTTTATGTTTTGAATCTAGGGTGTGTATTTCCATAATGTAATAATCGTACCTAATCTTTACCCAGCCACCAGGTTGCTCAATATAATCCTGGCAGTTAAGCAGCTGGACCCACTGACCCCTAAGAAATAAGCCCAGACCTGGGGATGCCTGCATGAGTTGAAATAATACTGAGAATGGAAGGAAACCCAGATTCAGGGATTCTTAATAAGGTGGCAAAAAAATCACAAAGCAATTTCCTGAGCTCCGTTTATTGAAAATAAATATTTTGAACATAGAATATCTTGGCTAATTTGGGGTTCTTAGAGAAATTTGATCTAAGCTCTAAAGCAGTAACAAGCTAAATTCATAAAAAGTTTTCATCTCCTTCAAATCTGTATTTTGCTATGTATAGATCAGTTCTTTTTTACTTGTTTCCATTGTAATACTAGGTCCTTTGAATAAAAAATAAATTGAGAAAAAAGAGAGGTACATTCAGTCTTTTAGATTAACAGTTTAAATAGGCGAATAGAAACCCTACATTTAAATTTCATGACTACTTAAAGGAAGCCAGTAAACACAAATTTTCCCTGGGTGGGATTTCACTGGTGCTAGAAAGGATTTTACTAGTATGGAAGTAATTGGTTTAAGTTTAGGGAAAACAACTTCCTGTCCAGATGAATTAAGCACTGATGAAAAACAGTACCGCAGCGGACTTCTCCCAAGCTCACGTTGTTCAATTATACTTGGCTGCTTTTTATCAGGGAGATCGCAGGCTATAGTGACATTGACAGATTTGGGGATTTGTCTCAAGACATGCCTCTCACCAACGTCATGAGCCCAGTGAATACGAGAAGATTACAGCCTGCTTTTCAGCCAGTAAAAATCCCCAAAGAAAATCTAGGCCTTGAAACAAAGACCGAAGGAACAAAAGAAGGGAAATGAGACGCAGACCAAATGGATTGTGCTCTATACTAAGCTTCGAAGAAAAAAGGTCTTGGTGTAAAAATAGCCGCCTCCTGATGACCTAATTTCAGTACATTGAGGCCACATGTTGCTGCCATGTCCCATTAGTCGTGCTGGTCACTGTGTCTCTTATCAGAAAGCAGAGGAGCTTGGAAAGTGCCTGTGACAAAGACTTGCATGCGTGGAAAGTGACGCGACCACTTCTTACAGCAAAATATATGCCTTAAACAGTAGATTCATAAGCACATAGACAAAATGTACGAGAAGAAGTCATTATCTTCTCTGGAGTTAGAGAAAGACATTTTGCATTTAAAACAAGGGAAGATATTGGGAGCGAAGTTCAAATAAACTTGTTTACCTTAATATTGGAAACTATAGGATATAATACTTTAAGTGCCATCTTGAATAAGATATTAGCCATATGTATGGTATTTAAAATCTGGAAAGCTTATGAACTTAATACCCAATGATTACTTCTGAATTGCACAGAAGGGCTTTATAAAGATGGGGCGGGGCAGGCTAAGCAAACATCACGAGGCCATCACTCAGAAAAGCAGAATTCTTTTTTTCAAATTAGTAAGCAAAGAATTGCTAATAAAAACAAGTATGTAAGATAATTATTATCTATTGAGTTAACAAGTGTTAAGAAATGATAATATTAAGTGGTTATTAGATTTTGGTGACACCAATACGCATATGCACCACTTGAGGGAGTGTAGAAATCCGCATGGAGATGGTCACATTTTCTGATGCCCTGATTCAGAACCGCGGACGCTTACCTAGGAAAGTCATTAGAAGTGGATGTGAGTATGTATTTGTAAACATTACAGTTAAAAAAAAGCCAACATAAATTTCCGTGAGAGGTGCTAAATAGGAAAGAATTCAAACAGGGAATTTTAGATAACTATTAAAAATAATAATTGTGAAGATTATTTAACGACATGAAAAAAGTTCTTGTGAATGAAATGTGAAAGCAGAAGAAAATCTAGGTTGGTGAGTCTGGTGCCGCTTTCATTTTTAATATATATGATCCACGTATTTATATATGCAGTTACTAAAATAAAATAAACAGAAAATATGAATAATAACTATTAAAAAGAGAATCTTGTGAATTCAAGGTATTAGCATTCAAGATGTTCCATTTTAGTATACCTGAATTGGAATCCTTTCTTCTAGGTCAATGCTCTCAGTTTTAAGAAGCATAATGTATATGAATCATGTGAATTTTTCTATTAAAATATAAGTCTTTTAAATTTATAATAATTTCCATTGGGCCCTCAAGTAGCCACATATTTTTTATTCCAGGTTGTTTACTAAGTTTGAACCTCACTTCTTAGAGAGTTTAGTTTTCTATTCCACCCATCCAGTGGCAATTAGGGTAATACACACTCTCCAGACCCACAGGATATATATTAGCGTAATTAAGGCTAAATTCTGATTTCAAATCGTAGCTGTAAATGGCCATTGGAAACTTCATGCAGTGGTACAGAGCCTCTTGTTCCTCAGCAGGAAATTTTTCTCCATAACTGAATTATATTAAGAGTGTTATCTATAGAATAAACTCCAGATAACGTTCCTCCTTAAATTTTGTACACCCTTTGCCCCTTCCTAGCCCATGAAGGTATTCTTGGTCAGCAGGTAGTTCTTCCCTAGCTGATTCAGGGACTGATATCCTTCTGCTCTATGGCTCTGTCAGCCTTGGGGCTTCCTTGTCTTTTCTTTCCTTCAGGTGGAAGGAAAAATAGAGCACAGAAAGGGCAGATGCTTCCTCAGAGCGTAGCCTGGAAATGACATGCAGTTTGCTGCTGAGAACAAGTCATATGGCTGGCCCTCATTGCAAGGGGTGCTGGCGAGTGTAATCTAGTTGTGTGCCCAAGAAAATAAGGAAATGGATTTTTGGTGAAAACTAGCAGACCAGTTGCTGTGCTAAGTGAAGGGGTAACACAGATGAATATTCCAAGACTCCGTAGCCTCTGGAAATCCCCAGTCTCATAGATTACAGAAAACTATATACATACAACTTTAATTTTTAAAATATCAATGATGTCTCTATGTATAGGATCTTCTGCCCTAAAAGCAATATCTATATGTTTGTGTTTCACTTATTTTAAGTCTTTTTTGTTCATTTATTCAACAATCTCTTCATTTTGCATTATCTGCATAGCTGCTCTAGAATATTTGAAAAAGAAACATGTATGTATGAAATAAGCAAGGTCTAACTAAAAGTGACATAAAAATCCCATACCCAATTTTATTTTATTTGCAGTTTTTGTCCGGGGCTGGATTTGAACCCGCCACCTCTGGCATATAGGGCCAACACCCTACTCCTTTGAGCCACAGGTGCCACCCACATACCCAATTTTATATTGAAGTTTGTATCAATATGTTCTACAAGAACTGGATGTAACAGAATGATTATATGTATATACCAGAATGCTCTTATTAAAAGTGGTTCAATGTAAAATACAAGCTTGATAGAATTACCTGAACTTAGACTTTAAGAGATGAAAATGGGATCTGACATTCTAAACACAGAAAGAAAATGTGAGTCATTGTATAGTCCCAGCACAGCTCTCTGGAGACCCCTTGAATAAATAGAGAGGTCCAATTACAGGACATAGTCACAAGAATGTACTTTGTACCTCTTATGGCACATTATGGGGTAATAAGCTTTCCCAAGTTCAGGAAACTCTATTTTTAAATATAAATCATAATCTTCCGAAAGCCAGTACTCTATGCAATTTCATAATCACTATGAAATGTTATGTTACAGTTTTACTCTTTCCAGTGATCATGTGATTTCACACAATTACTATTCTGTGTTCTTTGTATAATTACAAGGGTTTCTGTTGAGCAGCCCTTTCCCCCTTTCATCCAAGATGAAGTCCTTTAACATCTCACTTTTACATTTATTTCTAAGAAAAAGTGGTCTTTTCTATTTGGCTTTTACTCTCTTTTCTTTAAACTTTGGGATGATTTTATAACCTACTCAAGAACCTGGGCCAACTATTTCAAAGTCTGTTTTTAAGTAAATATCATCAAACCCAAGAAGCATTTAATATCTGTGTCCCTGGGAGTACCATAGCTATGACCGATATTTTTTTCTCAGAATTTAACATTACTTTCTATTCAGAAAATTGAAGTGCAAAAAAATAAAGACATAAATATTTCAGAGCACATTTGTATTTGTAAGGGTGTTCTTCAAAGGACTCATGATTCTAGCCTGAAAGATATTTTATGTTTTCCCTTTTATTTGGCGTTCTAGAAGTTTAGCTTGCCTTCATTCTAGAAAAATAAAACCAATGAGAAGAAACGAGAAAGACTTGCTTTGAGCGTACATAACGACAACTTTCTAATGTCAAAAACAATGACTTCTGAAAAAATTTATTGCCATTTTAAGCAGTTCCATTTCAATAGGAACATGATCGCTATTGGTAGAATGAAGAAAAGAAAGAAAAGAGGCAAGGCGCGGAGAAGGAGGCCACGCATGAGGTGGATGTATTCATGGGACATTCTAGTCCACTGTTTGAAATACCTAAATTACAAATGTAATTGTATTATGAGAACCAGTTGCTCTCTATATGCAATATGCAGCTTGGGACAAGTTTTTTTTTTTTAATGGTTTACCACATCTGTGTAAAATTTTGTAATAATAGATTACCTGTTTTATAATATGCAAGGGCACCCCACCTGCATATACATCCAAGAAATAGGGATCAGCACAGTTAGGAGAACTAATGATGCATATGGCTGCCTGTCCCTTGAAATAGTCTAACTCCATGGGGACAGGGAAAGTTCTTTTTCCCAGTCCAGACTGGCATAGATACAAGCCTGGCAAAATCTGAGCCTAAGGCTCACAGTGTTAAGCCACATATCCACGATAGCTCATCTGAGTTGTCATCAGAATCTAGAGTGTTGGCTCTAACCTTGGGAAAAAAGCCTGCATTGTATCAGGTGAGGTGCCTGGCTACTTCCCACCCATCTCCATCTAGGCTCAGCATTGAGAGATAAGTTAGAGGAACAATTCATAGCAGTGACCCAGCAGCACTTCAAACATGCAGGCTGGCAAGTAGGAAGTCTCCAACTTAATAATCATTCTTCTTTAAAACAGACCAAAGAACAAAAAGATCTTATCTAAAGGCCATGCTCCCTCTGTAGACAGCCAGACCCGGTCCATTTCTTTTAGGCTTCAAGAGAAGCATAGCCTATAAGTTATATCTGACATCTTGGTCATGGTAGAGAAGAACTGACTCTGTTTTTGTAGGCAAATCAGTAAAATATGGGCGGGTAAAATACTTTCAAATATTCAGTCTGCTCAGGATAGTTAGAGGTGTTCAAATAACAAAGTGCTGTTACATTCCTCTTAGAAAGTTAATTATGTATTAATGTGAAATGAATAATACAAAGAGAGCAACGTTTCACATGTTGCAAGAAATTGGCCTCCAAATGTTACTGTACTGAAATCTGTGTTTAATGAAGTATAGGGGTACTTAAGAAGGTGAATTTGGGAGGGGGCTTTTTTAGTTATATGTTAATTTTTTTTTTATTATTCAGTTTTTGGCCAGGGCTGGGTTTGCACCTGCCACCTCTAGCATATGGGGTCAGCGCCTTACTCCTTTGAGCCACAGGTGCTGCCCACTTATATGTTAATTTTTATAAAACTCCATTTGTGACATTGGTTTACTTCCCAGAATCACCATATCAAAAGATAATTAAAACATTATAGAATTTTAATTTTCAGTAAGTTAGGAATTGATTTTGTTTTATCCAGATGAATCACTACATGAAAAGAAGAAGAAGAAAGCTAATTAAAAAAACCTTTATATAGGAAGCTCTTTTTTAAAATTAAACTTGGGATGCTATATTTAGTAATTACCATTTTGCTTATACAGCCTGTGATCTAAAGTTCTTAAACTGTTGTTACTAGAGCCTGTTATTACAAGATTCTACCATTTGAGTCTTTATAATAGATCAGTAAAATGGGAAAAGACACCTTTGCAGCCATTTAATGAAACAGAATTCAACGACCAACATGCTTAATAGTAATTTACAGATCATGATCAAGTTTCCCAGCCAAGCATATGCTGAAAACAGATACTATTGGAGGAAAAAGAAAAAAGCTGTAGTAATATTTTTCAATGAGTGCAAACCTTTCTTTTTAGCTTAGTTTGTTATGTGTTCATGTTGTAATCTGTGAGAATAGAAGGAGGGCAGTTATCATCAAATCCTACTGAACTGTGCCATGTTAAATTCATTATTTTCCTCCATCGTCCATAGACCTTATTGGTGAATGGTGCCTTCGCTCATCCTGGGAGAACTCTTTAGGCCAGCCTTCATTTCTGCTTTGGCAAAATATTTATTAGGGGTGAAAAATAGGGGACTTTTTGAATTTAGAAAATTGGAATTAGGCCCTATTAAAATTTGCTTTAAAACAGAACTTAATGAACATTGACTGAAGGTAATTGGTTTTAGAGTGTTTTTTTTTTTGCTTTCTTTCAACTATTTATTTTCCAAAAATTTTACAGCAAACCTATATTGTCCATGGTAATGATGGAGTTTTGAGCCAGAGTAGAACTATTTTCTATATTTTTAATACCTTTAGTTTGTTTTAAGTCTTTGTATAATGTTCTAAAAGTTGTAAAAAGTCTATTTTTTCTTATATTCCCTAACCTACATTTGTGAAATGTATGAATTAATTTGTTAAGCCAGCTCTCCCTGGTTTCTCTAAGTAGAGAATCTCTTACTACCTGCTTTCCAGATTATCTGAGATATTTATACTTTATTTGGTATCTTCATTTATTCAAGGAGTCCATTAGACATCTCTATTTCAGGTCTCTATTTGAGGTCTCTCAACGTGTAAAAAGCTGTCAGGGATAAATAGATGATGATAAAGAATATTAATATATCATAATTTCTATTGCTGCATTTCCTGTGCTGAATTCCATGCTTTCCTTACAGGAAGATGTTTGGCAGATTTCGGGTACTGTAAATTGGGTTGTTCGTGCTGGCCCATGAGCTCCTATACAAATGGGGACCTGAAGGAGAAAGATGTTGTGATGTAGAGAGTAGTGTAGCTCCCTCCATCCTTCTAAGGAGGACAGGTTGGAAGTGACTGTCCCTCCTGAAATGCATCCTGTAGGGTGAATGTTGTTCCTGTCAAGCATTTTTTCCCTTTACCAAGATGTTCTTGGCCTGATTTATGACTTGAGTTCATGAAACACTTGGTTGGAGGAATAGGAAGAGGGGAGTGCAATGAACTCTGCATGAGATCAACATCTTTAAAGATAGCACTCTGATTTTACTATTTCTATGCACTTTGGTTGCAGAAAGACAATTTCTCCAGCCCCACTGTACCTTTTCTTGAAAACCTCTTCTACACCCACCCCTTCATCACCTCGTATAGAAAATAAAACTTTTCTGGTATTTGTGAATGCAATTCAAAATAAAATAGGATTATTTCTAGATTTCCATGATTGCTTAATTATTTTTTTTATTAAATCATAGCAGTGTACATTAATACTATCGGGGCACAGCGTACTGTTTCTGTATACAATTTGAAATACTTTCATCCAACTGGTTAACATAGCCTTCATGTCTTTTTCTTAGTTATTGTATTAAGACATTTATATTCTACATTTAGAGAGATTCACATGTACCCTGATTGCTTAATTTGCTGTAATGTTTTATTTGACCAAGACATGCACTTTTTTTCTTGAAATGTTTAGACTGTTTTGTGTACAAAGTTCTGAAGTGGAGAACACTATCCTTGGGTTGAGTCATACAGAAATGTCCTATCTATAAAGGAAAGAACACTGAAGAGCACAGTAGCTGAAGATTTGTTCAGCTCAGCACCTTTCATTCATAAAGGAATTGCATCCTGAGTTTCTGGTTCTTCTGGTCAGACATGTTTAGGAGTCAAGTCCGTCCAGACTCATAAAGGGGAATTTTGTCAGGCCAAAATGATTGGTGGTCATATAGAAATCTCCTCCTTTATTCCTACCTACTGTCTTCCGTCAACATACATCTGAATTCTTAGATGTAAGAATTCTGAGAATTCTAAGATTCTCACCATGGAATCTTATTTTCAGTGTTTTTCTGGACCATTGGGTGTAGGTTTTATACATGCTGCATTAAGATATAAGTTTCATGAGAATCTTGTGCTGATTTTGTTCATGATTATACCCTTAATGGCTAGAACAGAGATTTACAGTACTTTAATACACAGGATATGTATTGCACATGAACTTTATGGCCCTCTGTATATTTGTGGAATGAATGAGCTCTTCCTCATATATGAATCTCAGCTTTCTAGAAGAACCTTCCCTGGCTTCTTGCCTGGTGGTCCAGTGTTTAGGCTAATGAAACCATTGCAAAGCTCTAGACCACAGTTCTCAACCTGTGGGTTGCGACCCACAGGACTGTATTAAAGGGCCACAGCATTAGGAAGGTTGAGAACCACTGCTCTAGATTAAAGAATCACTACCTGGTCCAGGCCAATGCTGGTCCTATGGCAAATACAAGGGAATTCAGACAGGAAATCATCCCCCCATAGACACACATGAATTATCCACACTAGTATTCTTTTCATTCTCTTAGAATCCATTGCAACTTTTAAGTTAAATACTATAATGGCTTTTTTCCCAAGTCAGTGAGTAATACATATCTTAAAATCAGGAAGAAATTTATATTTTGTCCTCAAAGTGATTAAAAAGAATTTCTGATACATGTTTTTTTTTGCAGTTTTTGGCCAGGGCTGAGTTTCAACCCACCTCCTGGCGCCCTACTCCTTTGAGCCACAGGTACCACCCACATGTAGTTTTTAAATAGAAGAATGCTATCTGTATAGGCATTATTTTAAGATATCCCTTATGATGTAACATTTTCCACCAAATAGTTCATAGAGTCAAAGACAGATAAGGCAAGCACCAAAAAAAGCAATATAATGTAAGACAATAACTATGTTAAGTTAAAGCTTTGCCCATTTTAAGTAAATTTCATTTTCAGTTGGTATCTCAGAAATTTGCTTTTTTAGGCGAGGAATTTTTCAATTCATCTGTTCTATAAAAAGTTGGGGAAAAGTTAACAATATAATGTTTTCTATGACATGTTGGCTATAATGCTTATAAAATAAAACAAATTTGAAATTGTTCTGTAATCAGTCAATATTGAAAATAAAAAATATGAAATATTATAATTTATTAATTAGTGACATATGTGGATGGAAGATATGATTTTTATTTGTTAACACACTATTATTAAATATAATCATGGCACAATATCTCAAAAAATCTTAAATTAATTCTCTATAAAAAAAGAACTATATTCTGGGTGGTGCCTGTGGCTCAAAGGAGTAGGGCAGCGGCCCCATATGCTGATATGCCAGAGGTGGCGGGTTCAAACCCAGCCCCGGACAAAAACTGCAAAAAAAAACTATATTATTTAATAAAAATTCTTCCAGTATCTACAATGAAACTCTAAAGTTTCTGAATTTCTAATAAGCATCCCAGGATTGAAATATTCGAGAAAGTTTTACTCTCTTCAAACATACTAAGTTATTGGAAGGTTATATACATATTTTAATAGTGCTATCATTGCTACAATTCTCTTTTGAAACCATTATTGCTTTATGCTTGTACTTTGCTTTGGGCAAAGAATGTAAATGTTTTATTTTTATTTTTATTTTAATGACTTGGTATATGTGGTTCACAAGGTTGACTCTGATTTGATTTCAAGACGTATACTAGAAATTACTTTTTTGGTTAAGACTCTGATGTAAGCCTGATTATTATTTTTCTTATTCACTTTTCTCATAAAAGTGGAATGTACAAAGTGAACTACATGACCTCTTAGTCTGTAAAACTGTTTGTCTTTCTGTAAGATTCATTATGGAGTCAAAGGGCAAGACAGAGTCTGTCTAAATATTCTTCTTATTATAAAATAGAAATGATCATCATAATTCCACTTATATGTTTACTATAATTTTAAAATTCTTTTCTTTGAAAAATGAGTTAACCCTTCAGTGTCCAAGGAAGCAGCAGTTGACTTTCTTACTGAACTATAAATTATATACTTGATAAATTTTGATGTTTTATAGATATCATCATTAGCTAAAAAATAAACTCAGTTTACAGTTTTCTAAGTATTGCATATGTTGAACTCTACTTTTTAAACTGAGGTTTTACTGTAGTTTGAACAAAAAGTGAATAAGCTTAATTTATGATAATTTTCAATGAACTCAATAGGTAGCTCAGGTATTCATCAGCAGTAAGGGTCAGAGATTTAACAGCCATCTCTGATGTCTGCAAACTGAATGTTGCATTAGGAAAAATGGATGGTCTTAATAAAAGAGAATTGCACCTGAAACACAGGAAAAATGGATTATGGTCTGAATCTAAAAATGAAAGTATGCTAAATAATCATAAATAGCCTAATTTCAAATTGCTGCTTTTGTACATGTCATCATCAAGAAAGTAGGAATACTATTATTTTGACTGAGAGAAATATTATTATTTGTTACTAGGCATAAAGTGACTTTTGTAACTTTTATAACTTTGAGATCATGCCACATAATACATTATTCATAAAAAGCTCAACATTTTAACACTAAAAAATTTTAATTAATAAAAATTTAAATACTTGACTCATGGTTATTGCGTATTCTTAAAATTTTTGTTTTTCAAAATTTTAATCATTTTACAAATTAAAAAAGAAAAAGAAGCAAGCAAAGAAGGAAGTGGGGTAAAGTATCCAAACCTATGCAAAATGATGTTGTTCTATAATACATGACCATTTAAAAAATGCTTATGGATGAGTCTTGAAGGGAAAAGTCAAAATTTGAAATTAAATTATTTAAAGGCAGCAGTTAAATTTAGCCCATGACTATGACAAAAAAAAGAGAGACAGAGAGAATATAGGAAATTGAAATACCAGAGAATGTGGACAAAATGTCCAGACATATAAAGAGGAGTCATTGCCTAGGTCCTACCCTGGGAGCAGGGTCCTTTTAGACCTGTGGAGCTATGGCAATTGACTGAAGAAAATTAAAGTTATAACTGGTGAGAGATAAAAAGACAGTACATGCAGAACAGATTTTTCAGTGGTGGGAAACACAGGGGTCCATTGCTAGTTTGTGGGGTCCAGCAGATGGCACTGAGTGTTCCACTCAGCTTTTACTAAAGGCTGTTTCTTCATTAGCCCAGAGGGTAAGCTGAGGAAGGGAATAATGTAGCAGGTTTTCTGAGTAAGCATGTTAGTTCTTTTTCTGTCTATAATTGTTAAGTTTAAGGGTCTGAGCAGCCTTGAGGAATCTGAAACCTAGCCTTGTGTGGGGGTAGCTTCCTGTCTGTGGTCACACATACAGATTCCTTGGGGGGAGGTTAATCCCTTCTAGTTCTCTGTGGAGCAGATACCACTGAGTGAATAGGTGGGAAAGTGGACTTATCCTCTTTTCTCCAATCCAAAGACATCTTCCTCTGTTGCAAGGTATGCAAGCCCTCCTACCCATATTTCAAGGCTCGAGCTGTTCTCTTGATCTCTGCCCTGGCCAAATACAAATCCCCACAATGGGTATTTCTTTGCCTGTTGACTGGACAGGAGACCTTTTAGTTAATGTTTCTTGTCTGGCCTTGCTGTAGCCTCCTCTATGGCTATTATTTCTTCAGAGTGTTCACAGACCCAGCAGGGCTGTTTGCAAGCTGTATCCCCCATAGGCTAGGCTTCTAGGAAAAGCAGAAACCTGATTATATAATAAACTTAGCAGCTGGTTTAAAATTAAACTAATTAAACTGTTTTTATTCCACCTTACTCAGCTTATTTCTGTTTTTCTCTTTCTCTGGGAGTGTTTTCCCTTGCCAAAAATGGGGTCTTTCCCACTCTGCCTGAAAGTCATAATAGTTTCAGAAGTCATTTTGTTTGATCTATAGTTTACATATTTAAGCCACTAATGGTAAATAATGTTACCTTCAGAGCAGTGATAATCTTTCAGATTCATGAAATAATGTAACATGGTATAATACAGAGATATAAGAGAAGGGGCTAAAAGTTGGACACCTAAATGGTAATCAAAGACCATCGAAGAACTAGTGATGGAGAAAGTGACTATGTGGTCTATAAACTAAGTTGAGAGAAACATAGCAAAGTAAATAATTCCAAAAAAAGCAAATGTGGAAATCTTGCTGATGTAAAGGTAAGAGATAATCCCTGTCCAATTCTAAGATTTACCTCATATACAAAGGCTCTGGAAAGCTAAGAAGCTGAACTCAGAAACAAAAGTCCTCTAAGTTAATATTAACAACCATCGAAATGAAGCATAAATACTTTTGAAAGTTTCTGGTGAAGTGAACCAATTTTGAGGAGTTTTTATTGAAGTTTTTATTAACTATATGTAAGTATATACATATTTGTGCATGAGTATATACACATAAACATATACAAATACAACATGCATATATACTTAAAATTTAATATACATGTTTGAAAATAATAAACAATATGTATAACTAATTTAGTTGCATACTGTATTTTGAGTTTATCTCATATTTTATATCCTATCAAAAATTTCTGGAGAGGGATTTGCCACTGTCTGAGTCCATTCAGGTTTTTATAACAAAATTCTATAAACTGGGTAATTTATAAACAACAAAAATTTATTTCTTGCAGTTCTGGAATCTGGGTCCCCAGGGTCATATGGGGTACCAGCAGGTACCAGCAGATTCCACCTTTGGTAAAGGCTTGTTCTCTACTTTAAAATGACTCCTTTGTGCTGTGTCATCAACATGGTAGAAAGGGCAAAACAGCTTCTTTCAACCCCGTGTGTGTGTGTGTGTGTGTGTGTGTGTGTGCGCGTGTATGTAATATTGTTTTGTATTGAGACAGAGTCTTACTCAGTTGCCCTTGGGTTGAATGCCACAGCATTATACCTTGCAGGAACCTCAAACACGTCAGCTCAAGAGATCCTCTTGCTTCAGCCTCCCTAGTAGCTGGGACATAAGGTACCCAGCATACTGGCATATAAGGGCATACAAATGCCCAGCTTTTTTTTTTAGAGACAGTCTCACTCTTGTTCAGGCTAGTCTTGGACTCATGAACTCAAGCAATCCACCTTCCTCTGCCTTCCAAAATGCTAGGATTATATGTGTGAGCTACCTCGCCTGGCCCATAATATTGTTTTTTAATCTGAAACACATCAAGAATATAGTTTATTGGCTCGGCGCCTGTGGCTCAACCGGCTAAGATGCCAGCCACATACATCTAAGGTGGCAGGTTCGAATCC
>NW_003852400.1:7917207-7943342 GCF_000181295.1 Otolemur garnettii | reverse complement strand
AGCACTCTACCCAGGGTGACAGCTTGAGGCTCTGTCTCAAAAAAAAAAAAAATATATAGTTTATTGTTTTTACTCAGTTCTTTAAGCATTTTTTAAGTTTCAGAATGTTAGGGGTACACTTGTTCCATTTACATACTTTGTTCTCATATGGGTTGACCCAAATGCCCACCAATAAATGAATGGATTAAATAAAATATAATATATGCATACTTTGGAGTACTATTCAGCCATTAAAAACTATAGTAATCTTCTATCATTTGAACATTGTGGAGGGAACTGGAAATTATTCTTCTAAGTCAAACATCACAAAAATGGAGAAACAAACACATATACTCAATACCAAACTAGAACTAGTTGATCAACACTTAATGTACATATTGAAGTAAATCTCAGTGAAAATCATTGAGGAAGAGGGCCTTCCACCTCTTTTTTAAGGGCACTAATCCCATTTTGAGGGTAGAGCCTTTATAACTTTAACACCACCCAAAAAGCCCCACCTCTTAATACCACCAAAATGGGGATTAGGTTTCTTTATTTATTTTTCTTTTTATTAAGTCATATACACATAGATTATGAATACATTTAGGCATATGTGGGGTACAATGTGTTGGATTTTTATACAATTTGGAATGCATACATCAAACTAATTAATCTAGTTTTCGCCTCATTTACTTGATTATTGTGTTAATACATTTATGTTCTATACTTGATAGATTTGACTTGTACCCTTGCAATATGCTTCGTAGATGTGGTCCCACCGTTTACCCTCCCTCTATCAAACCTCCCTCCCATTCCCACTCCATTTCTCTCCTTTATCCTGGGCTGTAGTTGTGATTTTCAACCTCAATTTTGGAAGCATACATTGAGATCATAGCAGCCAGGTTGTGGAGAGTGGAATGGTCCCCTAGAGGTAGTCCACAAACATAAGCATATGAAGAAATTAATTAAAAAAAACCTCAAGTATGAATGTGTCACCCTCACACTATAGAATTAATATGGCTCTACGGTCTTATTGGTTCATTTAGAGTATCACTCTCAAATGTTAGGTAAGAAGAGTAAGTAGGTGTAAATACTCATTGTTTTATGCATACTGTAATGACTCCATGCTTTGACTTTTCTGACAGTCCCAACCAAAATATCTCCTTTTTAAATCCCAAAGCACAAAGTTTGCTACTCTAAACTTTTGTATACAATTACAAAACCAGATATTTTATTTCAAAACTTTGAATCCAAGTAGAATATTCTTTTAAACATTGGAAACGACCATGGTTATAAATGCAGAAAGTTCCTTATACTCATTTGTTAAATGCATTTACATATATCATAATGTCTTTTAGATATTCTTGTCAATTTTGACTTAACTGTCTGTAAACATTTTATTAATAAGTTTTACAACTTTACATAGAATATATTTAGAATTTACAGTCTTAGCATACATAATCATTAATGGTGTTGAGATTCTGGAGTTGGTGAAAAAATAGACATAGACATAATACTATTATTTTTTATTATTATTGTTGTTCTACTTGGAAAATGCTTGTTGCTTTTTTTCTCCAAGCTTTAAAACAAAATGCAAGTTATTTTCCTGTAATCATAACCTCCCTGTTTGAAAGAATATCTTTGTTTGAATTATAATTAAGTACTTTATACAAATAATTTTGTTTTTGAGACAGAGTCTCATTTTGTAACCCTTGGTAGAGTGCTGTAGTGTCACAGCTCACAGCAACCTTAAACTGTTGGGCTTAAGTGATTCTCTTGTCTCAGTTTCCCAAGGACCTGGGATTACAGGAGCCTGTCACAAAGCCTGGCTATTTTTATTGTTGTTGTTGTCATGGTTGTTTAACAGGCCCGGGTTGGGTTAGAAACCACCAGCCTTGGTGTATGTGGCCAGTACACTAACCACTGAGACGCAGGCACCAAGCCACAAATAAATGTTCTTGTATATACTTGAAGTTTACAGCATGATGGGATAGACATACATAGATCGCAAAATGATCTCTGTAGTGAAGCAGATTAATATTGATCATCTCACATTAGTTTTTGTGTGACAAAGAACAACTAAAATTTGCTTATTTAACACGAATCCCTAATATAATTTTATGAACGTTAGTCCTCATGTTATACACTAGATTTCTAGACTTGTTTATCCTGCTATTTTGTCTCCTTTGACCTACATCTTCCCATTTCCTCCCCCTCCCCTACCCGTGTAGCCAAATGGAGCCACCAGTGCTTCATTCTCTATTCTGTGTGGCAGAATAAAAGAAAAAACGTTTGATCTCATTTATATATGTAATACTTTTAAAAAGTACTTTTATAAGGTTAAAAGTGAGTAAAGAAAATAGATGCTTCTGTTACAATGTGTGACAAGAAAGTATTATTTTAACTCTTAGAGCTACAGGCATTGTTAAATAGAATCTAGTAGGCTTTCTACCTTCACTAATTCTACAGTAGAAGTGTGAGGGGAAGATATTTTAAAGGTCGAACACTATCTGAAATTTAAAGTCACTTAATCCTAACACATTTTTATGATACTCAACCATTATTTCATTCTTAGTCCTGAAGAAGTATAATCCAAATTTACTAATGTTGTTAAATAGTACTCCATGTTCGGAAACCACTCCCTTATTTTTCTTTTATTACAGCCTTTTGTTTATGGAATCTTGCACACGATAGCTTCAGTAAAGACCTTACTGCCTTCCAGTCCATTGCAGCATTCCATTTATTACACTTTATGTACAGGCTCTGTTTTGTACTACTGCAAAAATTTTAGTATGCTTATATCTTTTTAAAGTTCCTTTAAACCTTCTCCTGACTATAGTGCTATAAAGAAAATAAAGGTGTTGCCAGGTTGGCTGAAACTCCCATTTTCCTATAAGCTTCTTTGGAAATTTTTTCATACTAATATTAGTTTAATACACCATACCAAGAAGAAGATATATGGGAAGAGAGTAGAATGAGAGATTTTCTGTGAAATAGTATACTATTTAGACATTTGTAGAAAAATTAAATTTCCAGCTATAGAAATATGTTTAGCATTTTTTTTTTTTTTTGAGACAGTGTCTTACTCCGTTACTCAGGCTATAATGCAGTGGCCTTAGCCCAGCTCACAGCAACCTCAGACTCCTGGGCTAAGAGATCCTCCTGCCTCAGCCGCCGAAGTACCTGAGACTATATGCCCACACCACCACACACTGCTCATTTTTCTGTTTTTAATAGAGATGAGTCTGGCTTTGCTCAGGTTGGTCTCAAATATCCAATTTTTAATGATTCTCCACTTGGGCTTTCCATAATGCTAGGATTACAGTCGTGAGCCACCATGCCTGGCCTCATATTTCTCTTTGAAGTATCTGTAGTCAATACATATGAAAACATTTTTATTCTACATATTACAAAAATTCTATGAGGTTTCATTGATTGTTCATTGAACCTATGGAAACATTTTGAGTGAAATTCTTTAATTGGTTGAGAGGTGACTGACATACAAAAAGTTGTACATATCTAATGTAAACGACTTGAATTTGGAGATAATTATATACCCATGAAACTACCACACGTGCAGTTCAGTAGCTATCCCCCAAAGTGCAGTGTACTATTTATTCTTAATAGCCTGGAAATTTCACTGCATTCTAATATTTAAGCTATTTTAGAACAAATTGCCTACATTAAAAAAAATTCATGGAGATTGTTATTTCTATGGCAAGTAACCCCACAGTTATTTGGTCTACATGTTGTTTTGGACCACTTTTACAAAAGTATATCCCTTTTGTCTTGGAGTTTATTTAAAAAAAGTGGACCACAGAACACACTGCTAGTACTTATAAGAAGCATTGAAGTATTCATATAATGTAGCCAACTGGTCAACTCCCCTTGGCAACCATTAATTTTATATGGTCATATCTAACATCATTTTCTGATTCCTATCTTTTATTTGTTATAGAAATGATTTTTCTAGACTGAGTTTGTAAGTATTCACTTGTGTTTTTATCCTGCCATGAGTTTTGTCATAATTTCATTTGGGCAATTTGCTTTTAAATATATCTAGAATTTATCTTTATGTATAATATTAGGCAGAAGATTGAATGTTTTAATCAATATTTGAATATTTTAATCAATTACTCCCCAAACCATTGACTAAGCATTAAATAAACACTCCATTTTTTCACTACTATTTATAAATAACTTTATCATAACTTATGTAGTAATATATCCTTGTGTGTTCCGATAACATATTTATAACATCTATTCCTTTTTCAACTTTCATTATATCATTGAGAATACCCTAAATTTTACCCTTGCCTAGTTCCTACCGTGAATGGAAATCCTTATTGTGTTTCATCATTTTTTGATAAGATGATGTCCACTTTTGGGTTGCTGTATCATGTTAAGGAATCGTCCTTGTCTTCCTCCTGTACTAATCAGATGATTATTTTGGCATCTATCAAGATAAACGGAATGTTTTTTCACTTAATGATGTTCAAATTTACTATTAATAGATGTGCTAATATTAAACTATCTTTGCATTCTTTATCATGGTATATTGTTTATAATGAACAACATAAATAAATATGACTATAATATGAATAAATAGATTCTTTGAATTTTTGGTATGTAAAGATTATATTTTAAACATTTTCCAGATTTCTTAATTATTCTCAGATAACTATTTAAGGAATGTATTAAATTAAAAGAATTCATTAAAAAAATTTATAGACCTTGATTCACTAAAGAATACCACATTTTTGTCTTTAGTCTTGTGACTAGGTATTTTAAAATCCAATTTTAAACATGCATTAATTATATTTTGATATGCTATTGAACCCTTCTTAAACATTTTTCCTGAATGTTTTTATTAGCCATGGTTATGGTATTTCTAAGAATTCTAGAGTCAAATAATTAAAGAGAAATTAATCTATGATTATGTATTTTGCAATGTAAATTCATACAAGAAGTGAACTGTCTTAGACATTCCTTCTTGGGAAAAAGCAGGCCATATAACTTCATAGGCTCTTTGTAGACCAAAATGAAATTATGGAACAGTATCTTCAGAAGAAAAGCCATCAATGGTCTTGGACTCAACAAGTTGTGTTTTCACTTTGCTTTTAAATATACTCCTTAGAACTTACTTGTAAAATAAAGGATGTATTTTTAATTTCTTATTTCAGTCTTCTCGTCTTTAAGAAAAAGTTTCTGATATTTTTTCAGATATTTTGAAAACTGTTAGAAATTACCTTATATTGCTACTTCTGCTAATGAGGGGTAGCAAATAACTGAGATTCTTTTTCTTTTTTTGAGATCTCTTGAAATGTATGATACCTTTTTTTAAAATTAAATCATAGTTGTATACATTAATACTATCATGGGGTACAGTGTGTTGTTTCTATATACAGTTTGAAATACTTTCATCCAACTGGTTAACATAGCCTTCATGTCATTTTCTTAGTTATTGTGTTAAGACATTTATAGTATTCTACATATAGAAAGACTCACATATACCCCCATAGGATAAACCATAGATGTGATCCTACCAATCGCCCTCCCTCCACCTATCCTCTCCCCTCCCCTCCCTTCCCCCCCCTTTCCCTGTATTCTTGGGCTAAAATTGGGTTATAATTTTCAGCCCAATTCATAATTGCTAGGTCATAGAAGAAGCCTAAGGGCCCATCGACCAATGAATGGATCAATAAATTATGGTATATGTACACCAAGGAATACTATGCAGTCATAAAGAAAGATGGTGTATATGTACACCATGGAATACTATGCAGTCATAAAGAAAGACTTTACCTCCTTCATGTCTTCATGGATGGAGCTGGAGAATATTCTTTTTTTTTTAATTTCTTATAGCATAACTGTGTACATTAGTGCAATCATGGGTACAGTGTGCTGTTTTCATAAGAATGGAAGAAAAAGTATCCAATGTACTCAACTCTATTATGATACCTTTTTAAAATTAGTTTTTAAATCCTGGAGATAGCCTTCAAAGGTTTATAATCTGTGAAAAGCTAAGGATCAAGGGGTTAGGCATTCTACCAGTTATACAATCTATTGTTGCACAATAACTGTCCTGTTATGAGAAAACACATTCCCATATGGAGTTTTTCATATAGCCAGTACTTACCTATTTAATATAATATTAATATCTAATATTTATTTAGCAGTAGCTATGTGCCATAAACCTCTTTATCACTACATATGTAACTTGATTAAACCTTACAACTATCTTTGAATTCTTGGTCATGGTACATTATTTAATATGAACAACATAAATAAGCATGACTATAACATGAGTAAATATACTATAGGTTATTATAGTGGTACTATAATAACAGTGCCTCTATAAAAAGAATAAGGAGAAAAGTAGCCTTCTGTTCATAAAACTACTTTGATCTATTCTTCTGTATAGTCAAGTAGAGCTATAATAGAATTCTCACTAAATTATAATTCAAAGATCTCTGCTTTTTTCCTGAGTAAAACACTCATCGTAAATGAATGTGAGAGACAGTGAGATCCCTGTCTAGATAAATAATTTATGGTTGAGCATAAAAAGGTATGATTTAGATTCGAGACTGAAGGAGAGATTGGGAATGATTTCTTCCTCAGCTTGCCAAAAGCCATTAGACTGTCACAGAGGACGGACTAAAAGAAATACCACTTCTCCCTGTTCCCCAGCAGTATCAAGACGAATGTCAGTGTAGTCAGGATGGGACACTTGAACTGTACTTTAGAGCAGAACCAATGAGCGAGGAGATTTGACAAATATCATGAGAATTTCAGTCTCAATTTAACAGTAATCTTTAAAAATGTGTTTGCTCTGTTAGAACTAAGATTAATAACATATTTATAATATAATGACATATTTATAAGAGAAATATTTGAAACTATGATAGGAAATCTCTATATAAATGAGGTTGTGTTAACCAACGTGTAAGGAGCACTTAATACTATACTTTGTTAAAATCTCCCCATTTATTATCTCATTTAGTCTTCACCACTCTCCTCATTATTCAAGTTTATAAAACTTTAATAAAAAGAACTTTCTTCTTTTTCTATTATCTATAAGATTTGGCATGATCTGTTTTTTGAATTTATCTTTTATTTTTATTTATAAATATTAGTTGTCTATTTTCTGAGGCTTTGGGAAAAAAATAATAAGAAGTTAATTGATGACTCCATACTGAACCTCAGAGTCAAAGCATTCTATAATAGACATACTCTTATTGACCCCCCACCCCCCCCAAAAAACCCAAAAACTCAAACTCATTTTTGTCTAATCTCAAATCTGGTTGATTGCATTCTTTTCACTAGCATCTTTTAATAGTTTGCTCTCTATGGGTCATTATGTAGCTTGCATTAAGAGACACTGCCTATTGGAAAATCAAAGTTTTCATACATGTGAATCTTCCTGGAGATTGGTACAGTTCAGTCCTTGAAGGATAATATTTAAGTATGAAGAAATTGGAAATGTCTCTAAGTATCAAATAGTGAATATACTTAGTCTAAACTGAAGCCATTTTTTTAATATAGCAAAGCCTATAGTAGATGAACTTAATTCTTCAGAAAGTGAATTTCATTGTAAAAGAGAATATTACAAATTTCCTTTTAGAAAACCAGGATAAAAAGTTGTTGAAGTAAAGAACAAAGAGCATAAAAGAGAGAAAAAATGCCTGTTTTACATCCAGGTAGTAAGCACAAAAAGGAAGTGAAGATATGCAGATTAGCTATGAGAAGAATACAGTTTAACATCATTTTAGATCAATAGCACAGACATATAATATAGACACACACATACTGTATATATATACACCATTATATGTATGTCTATTTATATATGCTCTACTAAAATTGATTACTTAAAACCTTACAATAATGCTTGCTGCCATTGTTGGAAATGAATATTCTATTAATGATATGCAAATAGTAACTTCCAAAAATTTTAAAGCCGTTTAGGGTCTTAAGTAAGCCAAATTTAGGCCTCTTTAGTTTCTTAATTTTATTTTCTTCATAAACCTTTATTGAACCTTCTCATTTAGAGGCAAGTAAGACAGTTCTCATGAAAGTATAATGGATATTTTTTTACTTCCCAGTAGTAGGGGCACACATGTTTTGTTTATATACTTTGTTTTTGTTTATACTGAACAAAAGTTGTTCAAACTTGTAAGCATACTCTTCCCTTAGATTCAGTGCACTGCACTCAGTAGGTGTGAAGTTACCCATCCTCTCTCCCCCAGCTTGATTTCATTGAGATTTATGTCCATATGGGCATTTAGGTGTTGATCAGTTCATTCTAATTTGGTATTGAGTGCATGTGTTTGTCTCTCCATTATTGTATTGTTTCACTTAGATGAATGGTGTCCAGTTGCATCTCGGTTGTCACGAAAGGTAGTATTTTGTTATGACTGAGTACTACTCCCTGGTATGCATATAATACACTTCATTAGTCTATTCGTGTTTTGGTGGGCACTTGGGGTTTTTGCACATGTTTGTGTTGTGAATTGTAGTTCTACAAACATTCGAGGGCAGGTCTGCTTTTTATAAAATGAGCTTTTTTCCTTTGTATGTATACTCAGCAGTGGGTCTGCTGGAGCAAATGGTAGGTCTGCTTTAAGTTCTTTGACATGTCTCCATAAAACTTGCCACAGAGGTTGTACTAATTTGCAGCCCCATCCCACAGTGTGTAAGGGTTCCTTTCTCTCCACATCCACACTAGTATCTGTTGCTTTGGGACTTTGTGCTATGAGCTATTCTCACTAGGTTTAGGTAATATCTCAATGGAGTTTGGATTTATATTTCACTGATAATTAGAGAAAATGAGGATTTTTCATGTGTTTGTTGACCATTAGTCTGTCTTTATTAGAAAAGCTTCTGTTTGTCTCTTTTCCCCACTCTTTAATGGGGTTGTTTGATCTTTTCATCTTAATTTGCTTGAGTTCTCTGTAGATTCTGGTTATCAGTCCTTTATCAGATGTACAGTATGTGGATATTTTCTCCCATTCTGTGGGTTGTCTGTTTGCTGTTTTGATTGTGGCCTTGGCTGGGTGGAAGCTTCTTAATTTCATCAGGTCCTATTTATTTATTTAATTTTTATTGTTGCTGTGATTGCTTTTTGAGTCTTCTTCATGAATTCTTTGCCTAGACTAGTATCTATAGAGTTTTTTCAACATTTTCTCCTGGAATTCCTATAGTTTTCTATCATAGGTTTAAGCTTTGATCCATCCTGAGTTAATGTTCATGTGTGGTACAGACACTACATTATTCTTACACATATAGCTACCCAGTTTTCCCTGCACCATTTATTGAATAGCTAGCTATCCCTTTCCCTGGTGTATGTTTTTATCTGTTTTGTCAAAATCAGATGAGATTATGAGGAATATTTCATCTCTGGGTTCTCTGTTCTGATCCTTATGTCTATGTCTCTGTTTTTGTGCCAGTATGATGCTGTTTTAGGTATTATAGCTTTGTAGCATAGCTTGAAGTTTGATAAAATGATGCTTCCTGCCTTGTTCTAACTATGTAAAGTTTTATTGGCTACTCAGGGTCTTTTCTGGTTCCATTCAGTCTGTGTAAACTATTTTTACTATATATGCAAAACACGGTATTAGTTTTTTCATGGGAATTGCATTGAATCTGTAAATCACTTTGATACTGTAGCCTTTTAAAATGTTGATTCTGCAGATCTGTGAGCCTGGTATATTTTTTTCTTCTGTTTACATACTCTGAAATTTCTTTCCTCAGTGTTTCAGAATTGTCACTATAGAGGTCTTACAACTCCTTTGTTAAGTATATTCCTAGGTATTTTATTCGCTTGGTTGCTACTGCTAAAGGTATTATGCCTTTGTTTTGATTATCTGCTTGACTGTTCTTGGCGTGTATGAAAACTACTGATCTGTGTTCATCAGACCTGCAGAATATATTTATGAATTCTAGGAGTTTACTACTTGAATACCTGGTTTTCTAGATAAAGGGTTATATTGTTAGCAAAGAGATATAGCTTTATCTCTTTACCCCAATTGGCCCCCGTTGATTTCCTTCTCCTTCATGATAGTGAGAACTTCCGGCACTATGTTGAGTATAAGTGGTTAAAGTGATTAAACTTGTCGGGTTCCAGTTCTGAGCAAGAATGCTTTCAGTTTTTCCTGTTCAATATGATGTTGGCTGTAAGTTTGTTACATATACCTTTAAGATTTTGAGCAATGTCCCCTCTATATCAATTTTGTTGAGCATTCCTGTCATGAAAGGGTAGTTAATTTTGTCAGATTCTTTCTCTGCATTGATTGAAAGGATCACATGGTCTTTGTTTTTGCATCTATTTGTGTGGTGAATTACATTTATAGGTTTGCATATGTTGAACCATCCTTGCATCTCTGGGATAAAATCCACTTGGCTGTACCAAATTATGTTTTTGATATGCTGCTGAATTTGGCTTGCTAAAATCTTACTGAGAATATTGAAATCTATATTCCTATGAGTTATTGGCCTATAGTTTTCTTTTTCAGTTGTGTCCTTTCCTGGCTTTGGTATCAAAGTAATATTGGCTGCATAGAATGAGTTGGGGAGGAGTTCTTCCTTCTCAATATTATGGAATAATTTCTGCTGTGTAGGAACAAGTTCCTCTTTGTAGGTTTGGCAAAATTTGGATGTAAAAGTGTCAGGTCTGGCTGTTTTTTAGTTGGCATATTTTTTATTGCTGCTTCAACTTCGCTGTTTGATATGGATCTGTTCAGGAGGATTTTTAGAAGATTAAACAAAAAACTACAGAGAAACATTAAGCACAAATCCAACATCATAATAATAGAAAATAATAACTAGGCTTCAAATTCAGCTGTTATTTCTCATCATTAAGGTGCTGCCATTAACACTTTCCTACCCTCAACTGTCCAGTGAGGCAACAAATGTGGAGAGGATACACATTACTGATTTCAGGAACTAATGGACAATAGCAAGTGTTGCTTTTCTGCAGTGGGGTTTGTCCTTTTGCTGACCAGAAAGAATGTTCTTTTCATCTAGTGATGGCTATAAAAAGCAAAATGTGAGACATCATTGTTAGATAGCAGAAGGGAAGCACAAGACAAAATAAAGACAGTGATCAAACGAGGGAAAGTTGTGAAGGATTTAAGAGATGAGGGGGTGTTATGAAATTCTTTGAGAATCATGCAGCAGTGCAGGGCTATAGTACAAAGCAGTCAGCCCTAGGAGACTGAGTAATACCTGAGGCCTCCCTGTACTGCACAAAGGGAGTAGCTGGAACTGAGCATCAGAGGGGTTTGGAGCTTGGCCTTACCCACAGGACTGTTTAAATATTTCAAGTCAATGTACATTTCACACCTGTGTCCTCAGACCCAGCTGGGTTCAGAATGCTTTGTTATTAGAGTAGACCCAACTTAAATGACAAACATTATGTTCATAATTTGAGGCATAACTGTTTTGTGACTGAAACAGTTAATCTCTAGCTATGGTTAGCTCTTATCTTAAATTTGAAAACAGATTATATATTAATTTTTTTCTCTATTTTCCCATATGTTTGTATTTTACATATATTAATGGAACTTAGTAAACATGTTTTGAAATTATTTAACTACACTAATAGTATACATTGTGTTCCCCATATAAAGAGCTTGATTTTCCTCTACTTTATGGGAAATATGAATTTGATGGTTAGAAAATGTGTGGAAAAATAGTATCGCTATGTTATCTCCTTCACAGTTTTTCCTGTGCAGCTTTAGAAACATAAATAAGATTATTTTTTCATTTCAAGAATACTTGCCAGACAGTAAATGCCTTCCCATAGTCATACATGAGTTCTTTGCATTCTAAAATACAGCCATGACGTTGGTAAAGTCACTTCTCCTCCCAGTATCTCGGTGTTCTCATCTGAAAAAATAGCTCAATTCTACTCCCAAGAAGCTTTAAGGATGAAATGACTTAATATTTGGAAACACTTAGACAAGTAACTGCCACACAGTGTTATATATAAGTCTTTGCTATTATTAAAACGGGTTAAGTTCTAAGTGACCTTTTCCTGTTGTCTCCCATTTCTAGATAATTACATCAAAGCTAAATTTTATAATAACCTGAGCAGCATCCACCAAATCAGATATTTTCCATATTTACATCACATCTGGCCTAGAGAGAAATCATGAGATGACCTGACCCCCCAAATTTGAGAACTCAGAAGGAACAGCATCTGTCTTCTCCATCTGTTTGTACCAGGATTTCTTAATTATCTGTGAAAACATCTCTAGTCTGAATCACTCACTGTTCAGCTTAATGAACTGTATTCTTGTGACATGCATTAGAACCTTGTGCATTCATTAAGATTTTCTCCTAGTGGTATTTTCCATAAGAATGAAGAAAGCTAAAAAAAATGACCTGGAGCTAACCCGCATATATTATTATTTTGATGAGGATGATTAAAGTTATTACTCTGGTAGCTTTTTGTTGGCATATCTGTTATCTCCTGTTTTTGTCATAGGAACTCATTTTTTCAGTCACGTCACTGTCACTAATTGTTTCCTCCAGTGATGCCTGTTTGTTGCTGATGTTCTGAAGCAATTGATGTTGATGTTACATTGGTTCAGATCATACTTTAGTTTGCCCTTGAAGCTTTTTGGCTGTCCACTTGTGCTCGGTTGTGTTCCTCACCTCATCATGTAACAGCTGTTTTGGCATTCTTTTTTTCTTTTTTTTAATTTGTTTTACTTGCTGAAATGTAAGAAGTTGGCTTCACTGCCAATGTTTTAATAATGTTCAGAAGTATCATCATTGATTTTGATATTGATGTTGTTTGATAATGGATGGCAACGCCTCTTCTCCTCCAGCTGAAAATGCTTATAAAAATGAGTCTGAATCTCTTGTCATTAGAACTCCTTGGGAGGCCATCATTTCACAAGCCTACTGGGTAGTTTGAAGCTGGAAGCTTGTTGTGCTACAATTTTTCAAGTTTCCTATTGTGGAGCTGAATCATATACATTTTTCTTCAGTTTGGTACCATGTCATGCCTGTGATAATTTAATGGTTGAATTGACTCAATTTGTAATTTTGCTTTGAAGGATGAAAGTAACTCCCATTTCACAGACAAGCTCTAATTTATCTGACTTTTAAAATGTGTATTTTTAGTTATTAAGAAGTATATTTTTATGAAAATAAAATGTAAAACACAAAATTAAAAAAGTAACCTTTTATTTTACATTTGGAGAAGGCTTTTAAACCCCTATAGTAGTTTATGTCTTGTAATTTTTCTCTTATGTATGATTATTTCCTCCTTGTATGTAGTAGACCCCCAAGTAGAGGAATACTTTCTCATTAATCTTTGCATTTCTCAGAGTACATACTCAGGAAACTGCATGAGGATGGTGACTGACCATTTGGTTTAACATATCTCTTGTGTTAACTATACGTACATACACACACCGCCACACACACCCTCACACACTCAAAGAATAATCTCACCTATTTATGGTTTTGTTTTCTGTGGTTTCAGTTACCTATAGTCAACCATAGTCCAGAACTATTCAATGGAAAATTTCAGAAATAAACAATTCACAACTTTTACGTTTGAAGGTGCTCTGATTATCATGATGAAACTTTGTGAATCATCCCTTTATCCAGATTGTCAACACTGTAGGTGCTACCTACTCATTAGTCCTCAACCTTTCCTACCCTGACATCCAGACATCAACATTGTCATTGTCATGGGTTGATGATCCAGGATGACCCAAAGCAGATGATCTTCATTCTGATGTATCGTCCGAGGGTCAGTAGGAGCCTAACACCATGTCACAAGGCCTAGGTCATTCATTTCACTTTATCTCATCACACGCATCTTACCATCTCACATCATCACAAAAAAAAAAAAAGGTTGAGTAAGGAATCATCTGGTATTTTGAGAGAAAACCAACAAGAGAGACTACATTCATATACATTTTTATTAAAATAGATTTTTATAATGGTTCTGTTTTATGAGTTAATCTTGCTGTGTCTAATTTATAAATTATGCTTTATCAAAGGTAAGTATATAGCAAATACATAGTATAGACAGGATTTATTTCATGCATCCACTGGGTGTCTCCATGGGTAAAGGGAGCTATGGAAACATATAAACGTAGGCAATTAAGATCAACCCCCCCTGTAGATTGCTAATATGAAATATGTGAGAATATTTTGGCAGAAGTCTAACTTGGGCTCACAAGGAACAAAGGATTTTTAGGTAAACTTATCACATATTAACCTATATTAAAAAAATCACTTTAAGAAAATGATTCCAACCAGGTAGATAATTGTAATGCATCAGTTTTCTCAGGGCGGGGGGAGTTACAGCATATTTACAATAGAATGATTACTTGGAAGTAGTTTTTAAACAATTTGAGAAAAAGAATGACATTAAATATTTCAAGTACCTATAATTCAAGCTGATCTTATATATTCTATAAATTGATAACTCAGACCTCTCTGTTATTCAGACTTACTTCTTCCCATATGTCGTGAATCCCTACATTCCTTGTCTTTTTGTTCCTTTCTGGACTCTTTAATGTTTGTTGTATTCACTTAAGTAGTCAGTTGGGCTCATCTGAGTTATCCAGCCAGGCACTAGGTGTATTAGTCCTGTCTAGCCTACCTCACAGATTTTCCTAAAGATCAAACGAGCTGAATATAAAAATATACCATTAGAGATAAAATACCATATATAATTGGCCTATTATTAAAGCACTAAGGTAGTGTTTTTCACCCTTTTTTATCTCACGGCACACTTGACCCTGTAGTTAACTTTCCATGTCACACTTAAATTACATTGATCAAAAAAAGAATTAAAAAAAAAGAGTATACTTACTGGGCTTTGAACTTTTTTAGAAAATAATTTAATTAATGGTCTTTAAACATTTTTGCAAGGCACCTAAGATCCTCTCATGGTAAACCAGTTGAAAATGACTACACTAAAAGGATAAACCAAACAAGAAGACTATTTTCACTTGATGAAATAACATTCATTGTAGCTTATCCCTTTAGGTGTTCTTAGAGCTTTTAACTATAAACATAGTAGAAAGGATATTATTCTGAAAGTAGAAGTCAGCGCCCAGTCCTGCAGTGGGGAGCATTGTTAATGACAAACACCTTAAATGATTTGTTCAATGAACCTCTTTTACGGGTTGAACCATGTTTACATGCTGAGTGTACAACCTGCTGCCCTATCCCCAAATAATCTTTCCGATGGGATTGAATTCTGTTCATTTGTTCATACAGAATAAAATTATAAGCAACCCACCTATATTTGGATTTCCATAAGTATTGATTTTTATTTAATAACAACTCAAAGAACAAGAGAGCTGTCAACTCTTAAATTTAGTTGTTTTTTTAATGATCTATTAAGAAGTGAAAGCATTATGAATAGATGGAAATTCTAAAAGATGCGATTTGGGAGCCTTAGAAAGGAAGGAAGAAAGCACAAAGAACAGCTTTCCTTGGGTGCTTATTCACACACGTGGTCATTTAGTGAGTGCTTTGCACATAGCAGAGGGACTGATGTTGACACCAGGTAGCCAAAAGGCAGTGGTGAATGAGGACCAGAAGGGCAGATGGGACTATAAAGGGGGAGCTCAAAAACCTCCCTAATGCCACAGTTTTACATGGCATTAGGGTAAGTCTACTTCTGAGTTTTGATTGTGCGGATTCTTATTACCCATGATGAAATACACTTTTCTAATTTATTTATCTTTAAATATGCAAATGATACATTATTTTGATTTTAAAAATTGCCGTTTTTCTTTAAGTACCATAAGCAAATTCAATCCACTTCCTAAAAGTTCTCATTGTAACATTATTTGTTTATTGCATAAAATATCATTTTCTATGACTTATCATTTTTTGTTTCCTAAAGCTGCCATAATAGTACTATGAAGTAAATGGCTTAGGCAGACATTTATCGTCTCACAGTTTTAGAGACTAGAAGTTCAAAATCACGGTATTGCCAGGGCCACGCGCCCTTGGGCAGCAGAGGGAAGGAGCTGTTCAGGCCTCTTTCCTAGCTTCTGGTAGCCTTGGTTGCTCCTTGTCTCCAGGCATCTTTTTACGTTGTTTTCCCTCTGTGCATGTGTGTCTCTGTGTCCAAACTTGCCCTTTTTATAATACCAGTCACACTGGATTAGAGCCTCCACTAATGCCTCATTTTAACTTGCTTACCTTATAAAGACCCTATTTCCAAACCTCACCCTGAGGTTCTAGGATTGGGACCTGAACATGTCTTTTCTACCTATAACACTTACGTACATATTTTCATATAAAACTAAATCACATTTTTGGTGCATATGGGTTTTTGCGTACCACATCATAGTGTGTGTTTCTGTTAGCTTGTTTTTCAAGACAGTGATATGTCTTGAAGAGGTTTCCACTTAGCATATGTAGCTCTTACTATTGTCTGCTTGTGCATAGCATTAAAATAATATGGCACAATATTACTAATAAGAAATTTCCCTATTTTTGAATTTTGAAATTGTTGATGTGATTCATTTTTCTAAATAATGTCATAAAAACTTCTTGTTACCTACTGCTTTGTGCATATTATTTTCTGGAAAGTGGGTATTATAGGATCAGATCATTAGGTCTTAGTCAATGTACATTTTATGCCTGATTACTTTTTATCAAATTGGCCTCCAATCTGTCAGGCCAGCGTTACTTCCACCAGCAGTGTCCAAGTGTCTTATTTCAAGTCACCACTCTTTTTGGTAAAAAATAACATCTTGATTTTTAGTTTACATTTACTTGTTTATTTAGTTTTCTTTTATGAAACTGCTAATTAAAATTGAGGTTGTTTTCCCTTTGGGAACAAAATATACTTAAAAGTGAAAAAAAATCATGCTAACTAATGTATACTGAGTGCTTGTTTTATGCCAGATACTGTTCTTAGCATTTTTATGTTAATTTAATCATTGCATTAACACAAATTTATGAGACAATTTTTTGTTAATAGAAGTTTTGCCATCAAACTACAGGATATTTAAGACTATAATCTTGGGTCTAGACAGATAGATAATAGTTAGATGATAGATAGACAGATAGTGGAAGACAGAGAAATGAATTGTTTTTTTGCGGGAAATGAATTAAAGCAAATGTGGAAATTGCAAAGAATCAAATAACAGCTCCAGTTATTTTTTCAGTGTTTAACTTCCTTTATTGTGCATCTCATGAAACTGATGCCTTATTTTTTTTCTGTCTTTTTTTTTATTATTAAATGATACCTGTATACATTAATGCAAACATGGGAAACAGTGTAGTGTTTTCATATACAATTTGAAATATTTTCATCAAACTGGTTAACATAGACTTTGTGTCATTTACTTAGTTATTGTGTTAAAACATTTATACTCTAGTTCTAGAAAAGTTCACTTGTACCCTTGTTAGACAGACCATATAGGTGATTTTTCCAGTCACTCTTCCACCACCCATCCGTCCTTCTCCCCTCCCCTCTCCCACCTGAAACTGATGCCTTAATGTTTTCGTACCCTAAAACATTTATTAAATACCTAATAGTTTAGCATGCAAGTAGCATTATTATTAAATATTATTTTAATGATTTTAATAATCACTATAGTTAAGTCTGAGCTCTGAGTCACCTCAGCCATGACAACTCCATCAGAAGTTCATCCCTCCAGAGACACATTCTACAGTGTCTTCACTTCTTTCATAAGCATTTCCACCCTCACTCCTCAGTACACCTGTTCTGCAGTTTTTATGCATGTATATTTGTTTAGTGATTAGACTATAAGATTCTTACCAATAGGCACCATTGAATTTTTAGATGGATTAATTAAAACATGCTTTCACATAGAAAATTATATCTCTATGTCCTTCCTTGGGCATTAACTTTCTCATTCGTCAAAACAATACCAAAAGATAAATGAAGTAGATTTATTATTTAAATTTTATCAATAAAATCTGTAGAATGTCTAAGTAATTTTTGCAAGGTCACACAATTGGAAAAGTGCCATAATACTCCAAATGGAGGTGTTCTGACTCAGAGAGCCTGATGCAGACCACTACAAAAAGCTGCCTCTGAAGCCAAGCACTAGAAAGTCTATCCTCCAGGGTACTTATTTTTCATGTAATATTTTCATTAGTAGTTGAGTAGTAAAGTTTTGCTTAATGATAGAAGATAAAATAATGCTAATGAATAAAAATCATTTCTGATATAGCAGAAAGATCAGACTCTATTTCACCAATATTGTTCTCTGAGCTCCATCTTTAAGTGCCTAAGAAAAATTGCTTATCCTCAGTACACCTATTTTTTCATTGATGAAATGTAGGAATTGAAAGAGACAAGTTTGAACATTATGTGAACCTGTGATACTTAGAGTTTCCTAAATATGCATACTAATTTTCAAAAGAAAATTCCACTGTTTGACAGAGAAGATTCAAGCTATTGTGTTTCTTTTTTGACCTTACCCATTTGATTTCTTCTTCTCTGAGAGTTTGCCAATAATGAGCAACCTCAATATTTTAATTAATCTTCATTCAACAATAAAAGCAGGCATGACCTCAATATGGCATGAATATTACCTCTCTCATGATAGCCTTAGTACCACTCATTTAAAAAAATATATAAAGTCTGCATTATAGCCCAAATTGTTCACTTAATCATTCCAGATAGAATTATTTTTAGTTACCAAATGATAATGTTTCCAATGTTTCAGTTGGAAATTCAGCAACTCACCATAAAAATGTCCTTCTTTGGACATAAAATAATTTAACATTAAATGACATATTCTTTCTCATTCATTTGTGGCAATGATAGACAGAAGATCTCCAATCTTTTTAAACTCTTCAATCAGGCATTCTATTTTTGAAGTATTTCTAAACTTACTCAAAGCAGGGTGACTTCTTAATTTGTCTTAAACAATTTTAATTGACAGTTTCTTTAATTGTCTTAAACAATTTTAATTGTTTAAAGACTTTAATGAAACTGCTTATTAGAGAAGATGTTAAAAGACAACACTATTTTCTTTGAGCTTTTACTAAACAGAACTTCTCTGAGAGGAGGCCATATTTAATCATAGATTAAAAGGAAGTAAATGAGAAGTAAAATGAAGAATTACTGAGTCGAAGAGGATGGTCAGTGGCAACTACTGAAAATGGGGAATTGCAACGTATATTCTGATATATTCCAAAAGAAACATCCATGCTCATTCAATCACTGATTCAACAAATATTGGGTGAGTGCCCACTGCTTACCAGCCACTGCTTAGGTATTTGGATATAACAATAAGCAAAATAAATAAAAAGCTCTGTCACTGTGGATCTTACTGTCTTAACTTTGTGCTCTAAGTCTGTTCTAGTTGAAATCTAGTCTGTTCTACTGTATATTCAGTAACTGTCATTTGTAAACTTCCAGTGGATCAGCTTGTATTATCTCCCTGTCATCCTTCCCCAGCTTTGTCATTCTTAATATCCCTTCTTGCCAAACTCCCTTATGTTAACTGACTGTTTAATCATTTATCTCCTGGTGTAGCTTCATGCCTTGAATTGTGATTGTCAGAAGCTTTCCTGTAGAATGATGCTCTGGTGAAGAGAAAACACTCACGCCATTTTTGGCAGAGCATTAGCCCTCTCCCCCAATTCTTTCATGTTTGTCTGCTAATCCATTAGAATTCCACCAAGAAGTCCTATAGGTTAAGTATGAGGGAGTGGAATCAGGCAATGTAGGTTCTGACCATGTAGCTAGATCTCAGGTTCTAACTGATAAAACAGCCACCAACAGCTATACAACAATATATACAATAGGCTCAGTGCCTGTATCTCAGTGGTTAGGGCACTGGCACATACACTGAGGCTGGAGGGTTTGAACCTGGTCCAGGCTACCTAAACAATAACAACTGCAACAAAAAAATAGCTGGGCATTGTGGCAGGCACCTGTAGTCCCAGCTACTTGGGAGGCTGAAGCAAGAGAGTTACTTAAGCCCAAGAGTTTGAAGTTGATGTGAGCTGTGATGCCATGGCATTCTACTGAAGGCAACACTGTGAGACTCTGTCTCAAAAAATATATATATACACACACACACACACACACAACATATACGCTAACAACTACCTCAGAGGGTTGCTTTGTAGTGACATTAAATCATATGCTTATATAATATGCAATTTAATGTCCAATATAATGTCTTTCAAAGAGGTGTCCAGAGTCACCAGAATTAGAATAATCTGGGTGCTTGGAACAAAGGAGATTTTTGGCTGCCATTTGTTAAATCAGGATAACTAAGAATAAGAACTAAAAACATACTTTTAGTAGATTGTCTTGGTGATATTTATGAATGCTAAAGTCTAAGAACTGCCTATAAGTATTCAAAATTTCTAAAAACTAACACAGTCATGCATCACTTAACTAGAGGGATACATTCTGAGAAATGCACCATTGTGCAGTTTCGTCATTGTGTGAACATTTCGAATGGACCTATACAAACCTCGATGGCAGAGCCCACTGCCCGCCTGGGGTTTATAGTATAACTTATTGCTCCTAGGCTACAAATCTATACAACATATTATTGCACCAAATACTACAGGCAATTATAACACAATATTAACTGCTGTGTATCTAATCAAATCATATCTAAACATAGAAAAGATGCAGTCTGCATGTGATATTTAATGTTATAGGACCACGGTTGTCATCGTATATGCAGTTGTTGACTGATAGGTTCTTATATGGCACATGACTGTATAATTATTTACTGTTTTTCCTTTAAGTAATATAATTTTTTAAATAAGACAGTAAGTTATTAGGGGCAAATGAGAATATCAGACAATCCTTTGTTAAAACTATTTTTAAATGTATATGAAGAGATACTTTTCTACTCATTGACAATTCTAAAATTTTAAGACAGAAGTTTATACTTTTATTTCAGAGATTGAGCATAGAAATTAATGTATAAATAGTACATAGAAATGTTAGAGGAATAGAGAAAATACTGTGGGATTTTAGAAGAAGAAAAGCAGAAAAAATTGTTGTCTCTGGAATGACCAGAGAGGTCAATATGGAAAAATTGGAATATATTTAGACATTGATGGACATTTGATAAAAGTATGATATTTCTTATTTTTTCAATTCTCACTCCAGTGTTTATTCGTTACATTAGACAACAATAACTACGTTTTCCAGAAGCCACAACATACCTAAGAAAGTGTCTTCAAGAGTGAGAAAAATGGTCATAAAACAAGTAATTTATATTTTTTAGATATCATCCTATAGAAGTAAACAGAAATTTAAGAGAAGAGAAATGCTATATTTCTGTACAGACTTTTCCACTGATATATTCTGCCTTTGAATCTGAGGCACTAGTATGGGGATTAGAGTAATTTTGTAAGGGTCAAGCAGAGTAGTGCCAGGGTTCTTTATCTGTCAGTCTTTTCTATAATGGCCTTCCATTAAAACAGCTAATGCAGCTGCTCAAAATGAACAATTTCATTCTTTATGTGCCGTGGCACCTGGCTGGTCCATGGCTTCCAGTTCTCCTAAGAGGATTTTTATTTTATGTGTGAATTGATCCTTTTCTTTTTCCTCATTATAATTGATCAAAACATTGTAGCCTTTATTGATATAAGTATAATGATTCAAAGTGAATAAGACATATGTCTTTTTTTATAAGTATAAATTAAAATACAAACAATCAGATGCTTTCCAATGCTATGTTAAGTTTTCCAGTTTCCATGAGTATAACAAAGACTGTACATATATTTCATTTATCTTTAGTAAAATGTAAGAATGTACTAGTAAGAATACCTAGTATAGTAAGGTGTTCACTGATTCTACAAGTAAGAGCTGGAAGGTGTGAAAGATGCTAGTGGTAAAAACAAATTAAGTACTTTTTTATAATTTGTATATATTATACAATCTATTTGGAGATATATACAGTAAAGTGTTTGGGGATTCTTGTTAAAAAAAACAGCTAAAGTACACAACATGTAAATATCTAATTAAAAGCAGATATAAATTATTCAGTTATCATATCTAACCCTGTATAATCATATTATGATTATTGTTAAAAACACTGATTTTTGTTAATCTGTACCTCATTAAAGATAATAATAGCATAAGTTGTACCAAAGAGAAATAAACGTGGTATGTGAATATAAAGAAATACAAAAATAGTTTTTGGTATGACATACTAAATTTACTGTAGAATTAGCCTCTTGGGGTGTGGAGTAGAGTGGGACTAACGATAGAAGAAAACTTCAAATTCATTTTGATGTTTGCTTATGTTTATTTATAAAACAAAAATAAAGTGCTGAGTGATATTTTGATCCTCTTCTCAAGTTTGTAAACACCTTATAAGCAATAAACACACACACACATGTGTAGGTACGCACATGTGTTGCTTATTCCCCAGGCAACACTAAAAAATCCCACATAATTTATCATACGTCATTGATTTCCAATTTTAAGATGTGCTTGGAGTGGTACAAGTCTAGAAAAATAGATTTGGGATCAAGATGTCATAGCTGCAAAGTTCAGTGCCTGCTGTTGTCTTCATTTATTTATTTTGGTGGCATCATGCAGCTCCTAACATTTTCGACCATAGATTTTTATATCTCAACTAGGCTTCCTGACTAAGCATAAAATGCGTGGGTGAAGGACAAATGGAAAAGCTTTTGCATTTGTCTGCCTTGAGTGAATCACATATATTCACTGGTTGGCGCATCCAGACTAAGCTGAGTTGTTTCACCTGAGGTTGCACTAAAAAAAAGTGGGAAAGACCTGCCCCCAGAACAGCCTGTGGAAATGCAGTCAAGAAAGAAGGATTAGGTCCAAGCAGAAGAATTGCCAAACATCTTAAGAACCAATGATATTATTTTTACCTGGTGGAACTTCACAAGAAGTTATTAAATATTTTCTGGGTTTGAGGTATTTGTCTAAAGCCTGTGATATGCCCTTCTTCTGACATCTAGGAGCTACATTTCATCTAGGAGCTACAGATGCTCAGATTTGGTTCCTATTTCTTCTTAATGGATACCCGGAACTGGCTAAAATTACTATTTTCAAGTATATTTTCTTGATATATGTTTTCCTCTTATAATTTAATTAATAATGATCTTAAAAATCTTTAGCTTTAAGAGGTAGACCTCTACATGGGTCAAAGGATAGTGGTAATGAGGTAGCACTTTTTCTTTTATAGCTTAAGTGACTAATGAATTTTATACTAGCAAAGTAGAGGGTGTCCCAGAAGTTGCCTATAAAGTTGCCATACCTAGGGAAAATGGAAAAGTGTAGCTAAATGTACCTTTATTCACAAAATATTCATACCAAAATTTACAAAGAGGTGGGAAACATTTAGAGAATGTTTTGTAAATATTTTGTGAAATTTTATAAGGACTATGTTGTAAATAAAAGTACACTTACTGGGAGGCCAAAGCAGGTGGATTGCTTGAGGTCATGGGTTTGAGACCAGCCTGAGCAAAAAAGCAAGACCCTGTGTCTACTAAAAATAGAAATCTGAGGCAAGAGGATCGCTTAAGCCCAAGAGTTAGAGGTTGCTGTGAGCTATGTATGATAGGGGTACTCAAAAGGGCACTCTACCCAGGGTGACAGCTTGAGACTCTGTCTCAAAAAGAAAAAAAGTACACTTATTATAATTTCCCATTTTCCTTAGGTGTGGTGACTTTATGGGCGATTTCTGTGATCTTTAAACACAGCAGTGAGGATGACATCTTCTCTCTCCACCCCATAATCAAAAGAAACTAATGCAAATAATGTTTTGTCCTAAAAAAATGACACTTACCTAGTGATGTCATATAGGTCTTGGTTAATGTGAATCAGAGTCAAGACTGTGCTACAAATCAGTATCATCCGAATCTCTCCTAGGTGGGGCTATTCTGAGAGACACGTGAAGGGGGCTGGTGACCTCTAAGAGCAGAAGTAGAGCCTAGTCAGGGGTGCACTGGCCCCAGAGACTCTAATAATAGAGAAAACTTGAACTAAAAAGTGAAATATGAACAAGAGGAGGGGAGATTATCATTAGAATAAAAAGGGATGGTAGAAGATTAAAATGTGAACAAAATAGAAGACACAAAAAAGAAGAGGAGTATGCCTGAAGAAAAAATGCTAAAGATTTGAAAAAGCACTCAGTGGCAAGGTTAGTCACATCAAAAACAAATAAAGACCCAAAAAGTTAAATAAATAGAGGTGATACAACCTCAATACTAAAGTAGGTAATATAATAACATAAGAAAGATACAAATCATAAGTTAAAAAATGAAATAATTTTTTATTCCAAAGCATCCAGAAACTATAAAAATTCATTATTTTGGAAAAGGGCCATGTAGAAACAGAAAAATCTAAAGATATAAATGGTAATAGGTAAATGCAATTAGCAATTAAATTATAGATGGAAAATTCAATTAGTAATTAAAAACTAGCATGTCATCAAAGCAATGAAAAATTCCTAGGCAATGCTGAAATAGCTCTACTATAAGAATCAGAATATTCTTGGACTGAAGCAGAATATTCCCATAATGAAGTCAAGGATGAGAAAGAGCAAAACAATAATAACAACATGAAAACACCATCTTAGGGATGCCAGCAGTGTGCGTCCTCAATAAATATCTCATGGTCATGCTCCTCATTGCAAAATAGGCTCTGAAAGGCGAGAGGAACTCTGAAAGCCAGAAAAATCTTTGAGGAACAAAATTCCTCCTGTAGTCTTATGTAAAGATAGACAAAGGAATCAAAACTTCTACTGGTTGCTTATGAAATCTTGTACTTCTCTTCTGGGTCTATGCTTCCTGGGCCCTATTTTGGTATTGCATTCCCCAGCTTTGCCTGCTTCAGAATATAAGGCAACAGTTCCCATACCAGGACACCTCAGCCTTCCCGCTGGTAAGGTAACTTCCTGGTCAGCAGGTGGTCATTAGAAGCTACGCTGATTCACACAGGACAGTAGTAAGATATAAAACTGAATGAAGAGCAAAATGAAACTCCAGATTTCTGCCTTTTTTCTCTCCCAGCCATCTAAACTTGACCCATACATTCCTGCCCCATCGCCCAAATATTGTTCACAATTTCCCTATGAATAAGAAGTATTTTTCTCAGAATAACACAGGCAAAGTCAAGCTCTAGTTTCCTTGTCATCAAGGTGCACCTGTATCTTGCTTAGTGGACGATGCTTCAGATTGGACCCTAAAATATAACTCAGGGATCCCCTTGGGTTTCATTTCGGGTAACCTATACTCTTCGGACATATCTGTACATAGATTTGATTTAGGTGTTAGCCAATTCATGTCTAAGGTTAAGGTCCAAAGCGTTTCCTAGAATTTCCACTGTTCCCGGGGTTTGCATTCCCTGTCTAGCTCTAGAGTAGTCTCTGTTTTGCTGTATGTATTCCTAGGTACACAACTTAGCCCTTCATCACTTGATTATGATACGGATGACTCAGGCTGCATTCTGTAAAATTATAGTCTAAATGGGATATATTGTCCACACATCATGTAAGGGCCCAATCCTGTGCATAGAATCTTCTCCCCACCCCAAAGACAAGCTTGGGTCAGGGTTTGGTGTTGATTCTACAATGGGCTTTGGGCTCTATTTAGTCCTTGTTATCAGAAGTGATTATGAATTTTGATGTGGTGTGGCCAGTCAGGGGTATATGCACTATGGTAATAAAAAGCTTAAACTTTAATAGGGAAAAGAAAATCCCAATTGTATCCAACTTTGCTTGGCTGACAAGATTTTCAAAAGTAATGAGAAATCTATATTCATTAGTAAAGTGCTATAAAAACCTTACCTGAAAAGTAGATGAATCAAACTGATAAGAATCTTTTATTGAAGATTCATTCTGAGTCACATATTTTGTGCTGAACATGTACAGATAATATCATGTATTGTTTACCATGACCTTCTGAAGTCATTACTCTTACAATCACTATTTTACTGATGAGAAAACTAAAGTAGATAAATTGAGTTAGCCAATATCAGTGAACATAACTGGTGAAAATTTCAGCTTTGAACCTGTGTCTTTCTGGTGCCCAAACCCCTTTGTACTTTAACTCTTCTTCTACTTTGCCTGGTCAACTCTCCCCCCCCCCCATCCTCCTTAAATCACTTAATTTTGTTTAGCACTATCTGACTACTTAACAAAAATAAATGAGTTACTTCTATGGTG
>NW_003852400.1:7843810-7917187 GCF_000181295.1 Otolemur garnettii | reverse complement strand
TTAATTTTGTTTAGCACTATCTGACTACTTAACAAAAATAAATGAGTTACTTCTATGGTGAGTTAAGATTCTCTCTCTGAATACGACTTTCCACTTTAACTTCTTCTTCTACTTTGCCTGGTCAACCCTCCCCCCCCCCATCCTCCTTAAATCACTTAATTTTGTTTAGCACTATCTGACTACTTAACAAAAATAAATGAGTTACTTCTATGGTGAGTTAAGATTCTCTCTCTGAATACGACTTTCCACTGATTAATTCTATACCAGTAGTGTAATTTGAAGAATTGGCAAGTGACAAATAGTTAAATCTGGGTCACATACCCTATTAGTTTAATTCATACATTTCCACATACTCATGGTCATTTCTTCTGGATGTTAGCCAAAGCACTATTCTTGTAATTTCTGATCTTAAGAGTTCTTGCAAACAGTGGTAAGTAGAAAGCAGAAAAGATTTAGTCTGTAGTTTTCCTGAATTACCAGATTAGTTTATTTTTATTTATTTTTTATTTTTTTATTAAATCATAGCTATATACATTAATGGAATAATGGGGTACAATGTGCTGGTTTTATATACAATTTGAAATATTTTCATCAAACTGGTTATCATAGCCTTTACGGCATTTTCTTAGTTATTGTGTTAAGACATTTATATTCTATACTTAGTAAATTAGTTAATTTTTAATGTTTTATCCTCAGCCTTCTTAGCAGTCTGTGTTTAAAGTCAAGAAGTTCATCTGTGTCTGGAGTGAGAGAGTATCTCTGTTAAATCTGAGTCAGTCTGAAAAATAATTTCTGTAAGTTGACAAGAAGTATTTAAAATATGATTTTGTGAACTGCCATCTTTAATAAAGATAAAGATGTATATGAAAGAAATCCTTGTATACCAGGCATCGATTATGAGGTTGTGTATGTTTTATCCAACATCGTAATATATGCTACGAAAAAATTCTGTCAGTAGTCATATGAGAGAAAAGAACACCAGTTGTGTACCCAGAATTTATACGAGTTTTTAAATTGAAATTATTATTGAGATAATTAGAGATTCACATGTGACCATAAGAACTAATCCCTTGTACACTTTACTAGTCTCCCTCAGTGGTAACATTTTGAAAAAGTGTATCACAACCAGATGTTGACATTGATGCATTTGCCAATACTATTCAAAGTTTCCCAGTTTTACTTGGATTCAGTTTTGTGTGTATCTTTGTTTATATTAAGTTCTATTCAATTTTAACACCTATGTAAGTTTTTATGTCCACCATCATAATTAAGATACTGAACAATTACAGCCCCACAAGTATCTCTCCTATTTCCCTATTATGTCGCTATCCCTAGGCAATCCCACCACTAATCCATTCTCCATTTCTAAACTGTTGTCATTTCAAAAATGTTACATAAGTGGAATCAGACAATATACAATACTTTGGGCTTTGCTTTTTTCACTCAGCATAATTCCCTGGCAATTCGTCCAAGTGCATGTATCAGTATTTTTGTTACTTTTAAAAAATATATATTTTTAAATACACACAAATCAACAGATATTTAAAAAACTATATCTTTCTTGCTATTTCCCCATGGTATGTACCTATACCTATACTAACAGTTTCTTTTTTTTTTTCAAAATAATCATGTTAATTTATTAATTTTTTTATTGTTGGGGATTCATCGAGGGTACTAACAGGTTCTTTTATCATTCAACTGTTGAAGGAGATATGGGCTGATACCTCCCAGTTCATGGATATTGCAAATAAAGCTTCTATGAATACTCACTGGTAGGTTTTTGTGTGAAAGATAAAAAAATATATCTTTCTTGCTATTACCCCGTGGTACATACCTATACCTATACCTATACTAACAGTTTTTGTGTGAACATAAATGATCGTCCTTCTGAAATACGTGTTCAATAGTGTGAGTGCTGCACTGTATGATAATTTCATCTTTAGCCTCCTAACAAACTGCCAAAGTGTTTTCCAAACTAGCTGTACCACTTCATATCCCTCCAGAAAGGTATAATCGATCCAGTTTCTCCACATCCCTGCTGCCACCCTTTGGTCTTGTCAACATGTTTAATGTGAACTATTCTGATAGGTATGTAGTGATAGTTCATTGTGGATTTAATTTGCATATCTCTGACAGTTAATGACGTTGACCATCTTTTAATGTACGTATTTGCCATTTATATATCCTGTTAGGTAAAACAAAGGTTCGTTTTCATCTCTTTTGCACATTTTCTAATTAGATTCTTTTTTTAATGTTGAGTTTTGAGAGTTCAAAACTAGTTCTAGATAGATACGTGATTTCTAGATGTGTTCTCCAAATCTCTAGCATGTGTTTGCATCCTTTCCACATGGGCTTTCACTGAGAAAATATTTTTAATTTTGATGAGCTCTAATTAATAATTTTTTATGAACTGTGCATTTAGTGTCATGTCTAAGAATTCATTAACTGGAGATTTTCTTCTAAAGGTTTTTTTTTATGTTTTATGTGTGTGTGAATATATATATTCATGGTAGATCATATAATATGTATATATTCATGATGCGTTTTCAGTTAATTTTTGTATAAGGTATAAAGTTTACATCAAGATTTTTCTCTTTTTTCCCCAATGAATGTCCAATTTCTTCAGCATCATGCTGAAGGAATTTGATTTTTTCATTTATTTACTTTTTGCCATTGTCACAAAGCAGTTGGACGGATTTGTTTGGGCTAATTCGGGGCACTCTCTTCTGTCCTATTGATATGTGTGTTCATCCCTTCAACAGTACCACCCAGCCTGACTACTGTAGGTACATAGCAATCTTTAGTATTGAGTAGATGGATTACTTTCACTTTATTCTTATTTATTTATTTATTTATTTTGGTTTTTGGCCAGAGCTGGGTTTGAACTGCCAAGTCCAGCATATGGGGCTGGCGCCCTACCCCTTTGAGCCACAAGTGCTGCCCTATTCTTAATTTTTAATTACATATTTATTTTTAATTAACAAGGACTGTACATATAGATGGTATACAACATATGACTTACAATAGTCTACAAAATTAACATTTCACTATTTCCAGTAAAATATGAGAATACTTTCACTTAGGTCTCATTACCTACCCCACTTTCAAATATTGTTGTCTTTAAGTCATATGGTATTATCCTTACTGTTTTAATAATCAAATGTAATTTATAAATTCATGAGAAATAGATGGTATGTCGTATGTTCCTGGGTCTCCACTTCCTTTGTTATTCCTTCTTCCTTGCTGATGTTCTAGTATTCTGTCTTTTATTATTTCCTTTCCATCTAAATAAACTACTTTATCACTAATTAGGATGCTTTGGACAAACCAGAGAACATTAAAGAAATTATCATAAAACTGATGCTGAAAGATGAATTGATTAGGAAAAAACAGAATTCAGCAAAAAAAACCCTCCATTATTTATAATTACATAGAGCTAAAAATTCCTTGTTTATTTGAAGTATTAATACACTGTGTTTCCACACTTGTGTGTATGTGTGTGTGTTGGGGGGGATATTAGATGAAGAGAAAAGATCGTTTAGTAAATAAAGTTTTTATTCATGTATGGGACTAGTGGCTTAGATTAATGATATAGCTGTTTAAATATGAATATATTCTTGGTCTTTGCTGATGTTATGATCAGCAAAACCCCAGAGACTCAACCATAAGACCTCTGGAAGTGATCAAGAAATACAGTAACATCTCAGGATATAAATTCACTGTCCACAAATCAGTAGCCTGTGTATACCCCAGTAATATTCACTTTGAGAAACAAATCAAGAACACAGTTCCCTTCATAGCAGCTTTAAAGACAATGAAATACCTAGGAATATACCTAACAAGGAGGTGAGGGAGCTCTACAAAGAGAATTACAAAACCCTAAGCAAAGAAGTAAGAGAAGACATTAACAAATGGAAAAACATGCCATGATCTTGGCTGAGAAGAATCAACATTGTTAAAATGTCTATACTACATAAAGCAATCAACAGACTTAATGCAGTCCCATTATAATACCAACATCATACTTTGAAGAATTGGAATAAAATGGTTCTTAATTTATATGGAGACAGAAAAAAATCCATATGTCCAAGGCAGTGCTTAGTAATAAAAACAAAGCTGGAGGCATCACTCTACAAGACTTCAGGTTTTATTACAAGTTCACAGTGATCAAAACAGCATGGTAGTGACACAAAAATAGAGACATAGACATATGGAACAGAGTAGAAAACTAAGACATGAAATTAGTTTCGTATCTCTGTCTGATCTTTGATAAACCAAACAAAAACATACACTGGGGAAAATTATCCCCATTTGGTAAATGGTGCTGGGAGAACTGGATAATTACATGTAAAAGATTGAAACTGGATCCACACCTATCACTACTTGCAAAAAAATGACTCAAGATGAAAAAATATTTAAATCTAAGACATGAAATGATAAAAATCCTAGAAGAAAGTGTGGGGGAAACTCTTTTGTATGTTGGCCTGGGGAAAGATTTTATGAAGAAGACTTCATTGGCAATCACAACAACACAAATATTAACAAATAGGACTTAGTGAAACTTAAACGCCTTTGCACAGCAAAGGACACAACAATTAAAGCAAATAGATAACCTTCAAAATGGGAAAAGATATATGCACGTTACAAATCTGACAAAGGGTTGATAACTAGAATCTCAGAGAACTCAATCAACAACAACAAAAGCAAACAATGCCTTCTATCACTGAGCAAGACACATGAAGCGAACTTCTCTGAGGAAGACAGACAAATGGCTAGCAAACATATGAAAAAATGCTCATCATTTCAGAAATGCAGATCAAAACCACCCTGAGATATCACCTAATCCTGGTGAGAATAGTCCATATCACAAAGTCCCAAAGTTATAGATGCCAGTGTGGATATCGAGAGAAAAGAACACTTTTACAATGTTGGCATGACTGGGAACTAATACAGCGTCTTTGGAAAGAAGTGTGGAGAATCCTCAAAGAACTCAAAGTCGACTATCCATTTGATCCTGCAATCCCATTACTAGGCATCTAACCTGAAAAAAAATCATTTTATGAAACCCATTCTTCTTAGTGAAGTATTGCAAGAATGGAAAAGCAAGTATCCAATGTACCCAATAGTAGTTTGAGGCCAGTAGATGAACTAACACATGCCCACACAAGAGAAAAACTCAATTCAAGTTGGGAGGGGGATCGGCATGCTCCTACATCATGGGCATGGGGTAGGAGTATATTGCACACCTTCTGGAGGTGTGGAACAACTACAACTAGGTGTCTTTACCTAACAGATGGGAGCATGGTAACCTAATTGTTTGCACCCTCATATTAATCTGAACAAATAAATCAATAAATATGAATATATTAATTTTCAAACACCAAAAACATTTTAAAGGCTGGCCTTTAAAATACAAATCAAGATCTTCAACAAAACAGAATGTACTCAATTTAAAATAGATAAGTAATTAAATGAGATCTAGTTTAATAATCGCATTTGCATTTTTATCAGTTGAAAGCATTTTCACGTGTGCAGTCACCCTGAGTGACATCAAATATAGATGAGTGACTTGGAGGTTACATGGCTTACGCAACATTGGTAAGCCTATAAATGAACATAGTAAGGATATGCACTTAAGTCATATTTTAGGCTGTGGAACGTGAAGGGGTTCATTTATTTCCTAAGGGTTGGGTTTAGGACAAAACAGATGACTTTTGGACAGAAACAGAAGGGCATGACTTAATTAGCTCCATACGTCCTTTCCAGCTTCTTTTATTTTCTGCATTTAACTTTACTAACAATTCTCTAAAAACCCCAGGGCTTGCTTGCTTATATATAAGTTAAAAATAAGCAACAAAGTCATAAGATAGAGCATTAAAGTGATGGTACTTATTTTTATGTGCTTATTTCTATTTTCTGTTGGAACAAATAATTTCCTTGATAGGCAGACAATTTTCTGAGGGTCAGCATAATTGCAGTCAACGTTTGAATGTTCTTTCTGCGTTGGCAACTAACTCAGCTTTGAGCCCTGCATCAGATCCCCGGTTCAGTGAGCCAGACTTGCATGGTGTCACTTTGAAGATAAAGTCCTGTCTCCCAGGAAGCCTTGTCAACAAGCCTGATGAGTCACAGTGCTGGTGTTTTGCCTCTTTCTTAATTGTCCTTTGACTTTCAGGTCCTTTGGGTTATTCTTTACTAATCTGAAGAAATCACAGCTTCTGGCGATTCTGTAGTGTTTGAATAGTTAAATAAGCTTGACTGTCAGAATTTCAATACTGAAATAATCTACAAAATGACCAAAATGACCTTGGGCACTATTTTTAATACCCTTCGTAATTGTCTCTAGATTTAAACTTGAGGGTATGGGCAGAGTTGCACATTTAAACATGAAAATTTCTTTTTTTTGGCTGACAGACAAAATTGAAATTTGCTAGCGTTTTCTTCTTAAATTTGGTCCTAGGGAATGAGTATTACTTATTGATTTAAAGAGTAATCTCTGCTATAACCTAATAACAACCTAAGGATATGGGGGGGGAAGGGGGGAGAGAGGGATTCGAGGGTTCACTTCTGTGGTTCATCTTGCAAGGGTACAAGTGAATCTTTCTATGAGTAGAATATGAATGTTTTGACATAATAACTAAGAAAGTTACATGAAGGCTATGTTAACCAGTTTGATGGAAGTGTCGTGGATTGTGTATGAAAACACCACACTGTACCCCCAAAGTGCATCAATGTACACAGTTACCATTCAATTAAAAAAAAATTTTTTTTCAAATAAAAAAAAAAAAGAGTAATCTCTTTAAGATAGTAAGACCCCATGACAAAACCCTACAATGATATGTCTTGTATTTAGTCCTGTATTCAGTCATGCTGTGGGTTATGACATGGTTTTCTTAAACACAGTGACTGTAAAATAAAGGTCCACTTGACTATTTTATTCTTTTTTTTTTTTTTTGTCAATGCCAGTATAATAGCCAAGTTTTTCAGTACTTCAGAAAGTGTTTAATATAGTATCATTTAATCTTGAATAGTGCTTGTACTTCTTTTCTTTTTCTTTTTTCTTTTTTTGAGAGGCAAAACAATATAAAGGCTTTGGAAGTTTAGAATGTTCCTAGATCAACATGCTTTTTCTGAAGATGGATTGTTGCTATGAATAAGAAACATTTGCATGCTGTTTGGTTTTCATTTCAGAATACTTTTCTGTTGTTTTCCTTAATGTATAAATTGTACAGAGTAAATCCTTCAGTAGCAATGACTTCCTGAAGACAACCACTATTAGCTTCCACTATTCTCATTAGTACTGATCACTGATACAGATTATTGTGGGGGCTGAGAGTTTTGTAATACAGCGGGTCATTCATTAGCAGTTCCAGAAGAAGAACTCAAGAGAAAATCATTTTAACTAATGATTAAGTTCTAACTGACACTATAATGCATGTAGTATTATAAATTCCTAGGTAGCTTAGATATTTCTGCTTTATGAATTAAAACCATTTTTTCATAGCATCATAGCCAACAGCAACCTCAAACTCTTGGGTTTGAGCAGTCCTCTTCCCTCGGTCGCCTGGGAAGCTAAAAAATTAAAACCATTTTTTTTTTTAATTTTTAAGACAGAGTCTATGTTATCCTGAGTAGAGTGCCATAGCACCAAGCTGACAGCAACCTAAAACTCTTGGACTTGAGCAGTCCTCTTGCCTCAGTCACCTGGGCTACAAGTGCATGCCACTACACCTGGTTAGTTTTTTTAATTTTGTTTTTATTTTTAATAGAGTTGGGATCTCGCTCTTGCTCAGGCTGATCTCGAATTCCTGAGTTCAGGCAATCCACCTACCTCGGCCTCCCAGAGTGCTAGGATTACAGGTGTGAGCCACTGGTGTCTGGCCAAAACTATTTTCATATTACTAATTTCACATATTACTACTGTAATAAAACCTATGAAGACCGTTGTCTAAATATAACAGATAACCCAACATTATATTCTTTAAGCAAGTAGTGTGGGTATTTTTCATTCTGGTAATTCCTTGATAGCGTCTGCAATGTCATGGTACACAAACATTTTAATTTTCTAAAGGACATATATTTAAATGCTTCTGTACAAGTTTGATTATATATATATTCAAGCTTATACTTACAAGACTCAGAAAATGTTAATCTTGTAATTATGTTAATGTAGTATCTTTCAAAATAGGAAGTTTGACCTCATTTATATCATGTCATAAAATGTGTATGTATCCAACAATTGTTTGTCAGCATGACTAATTTGTTCATGAAGAATAATGAAGAATTAATAAGAAGGTTTTTTTGATCAAGCAATAGATTGATTCATAAGGATAGATAGATCTATGCTATCAATCTGTGGATCTGTCTTATTTGAGAAAACCACTAAAGTCATGGCAGTGTCAAGCACACCGTATGGAAGTCTCCACGACCACCTGGAGTGACTTTCAGATAATCCACAGATTCACACTTTACTAAAACAGTGGTTCTCTCCATTATTTTTATTGGGGGGGGGGGGTTGTGATTGCATTCTGACTAGGAGCAATTGTTTCTTTAAATGTAGGTGCAATTTAAAATGAACAACTCAAACACTATTCGAAAAGTAAGGAAAACCATAAAACTGGTGGCTAACAAGCCGCAGAGATCAGCAGAGAAAGCTGTCACACCTTAGTAATTTTCCCTTAATTTTTCTATTTCTTCCCCTTCTGTGATTTTTGCATTGCCTTTCTCTTGGAACACATTTCAAGTCTCTGAATATCCATTTCCTCAACTTTAAAATGGAGGTATTAATAGAACCTATCTCACAGGGTTGATGGGGAAATGAAATCAGTTAAAGTATGTAAAATCACTAAGCGTACTAAGTAATAATCCTGGCACACTGGAAGGGCTTAACAGAATTACTTAGTTGGCATTATTATACAATTTGCAAGACTCTGCTCCCAATTTTAGAACTCTTTCGAAATTCTAAAACTCAGCTACTATGAGTCACTCTTGCTTGAGCTTATTTATCGTAAATGGGGTTCTCTAAGTTGAATTTATCTTAAATCTAAACACGTTAAGTTGTATTCTCAATCTGATTTGCTGAGATACATTTCTCTTAGGTCTGAGATGAGTGATTACTGTAGCTTCTTAGTGAGTAATGTTTCTTTAAATTCTACCATACTTCGTCTGGTGCCCATGTTAGTCCTCCAGTGATGACAGCCCTGTGGGAGCCTGCATCTCAGTATAAGTAGGGCTTGGCCAGCCAGATTGCAAGCCCTTCCCCCACCCCACCACCTTATACCTCCTGGATATGCTTTAGCAGTGTCTGGGCTTTTCCTAATTAATGAGATTTCTGAACTGTCTACAATCCTGGGCTAGATGACCTCTAACAGACCTTCCTACCCATCTATGACCAGTGTGAAGCAGGTTCAAGAAACCCAGTATTTTCACAAGGCCGTGTTTGGGAATCCACCAACAGAGAAAATGTATTTCAAAATGATTTCTGCTTGGCTGACCACCATTTCCAAAAAAACCGCTTGGTTAGGATTTCCCCAAATGAGACAAAGCTGTCTGTGCATGCTTCAGGTCGTCCTGCGAGGCGTGTATGAAAATCCTAAGATTTATTTTTAGTAGTCCTATAAGCAGGAAGAGTTGCTAAATTGTGGTGATATATTTTGTTTTGTTTTTTGCTGAAAAGGTAGAGATGCTTCATTTATTCTCCAGAAATCCTGGTGCATTATTTTTATTTTTCATTTATATAGGGTATTTTCTTACAGCCTCTAGTACTACAGGAAAAGTAGGCAATGTTCCTGAAAGGGGACTGCACTGTAATAAAAACCAAAGGTAGCTAATTACTCTGCTTCTGATACGAACAATTAAATTAATATTTTTGTTCTGCTCACTGTAAGTCTATGCCCTGTGACCATACAAGTTTGGATCACTGAGAACAGTGAGATGGTTGACATTTTTAATCACTCTCCACAGTGCCTGGCATTTTAAGATATTGAAGTCACAGGAGAAAGATTTAAGGTACATGTCAATCGATAAGTGCTTTGGCTCCTGTGAATTCTGCACAGCACAGACTGATCCATGTTTTTTAGCAAGTGTTCATCTTTCACACTGAAGTGCTTTTAAAGTTTGGAAATATTCCATGAATTGTAATAATTTTGTACATTTTCACAATCCCAGGGTTAATTTGATGTTTTAATCATTTTAACTAAAACATCTATTTCAACCTAGACTGATACATCTGACAGATTACAGTAATTTTTCTATAGTGGTCTTGGAATTATACTTAGAAGAACTTGCTCCCTTTATACTTTTTCTCATGTGTTTTCTCTGAAAATATTAAGTTATTCAATTTTCCTTCCTAGTGTTATTTTCATTGAAGAAGTCCCTACCTGTTAGTAAATGGTAACCCTGAAATCATTCTGTTGTTACAATTCTAAAGTGTATTCTACTGTACATAATTGTAAGCAAGGTTTGTAAATAGATCATTCTAAATTTTAACAGGTGAGTAACAAAACAGAGACACCTATAATATTTTGATTCACTATGAATCCTAGTTACTTTAATTTAATGTAAATCTTTCAACTCTGTAATACCTTCAAATGTCAGATAATTCTTTAGTATGTGTACGTTCCAACAATTCAAATTACATTTTTTTTTAATATTGGAGTGTGTATCATAATACTTTTACACTTTATTTATTTATTTGGTTTTAGGATCAAACTCACTAATTTTCTAATCTTATTCCACTCTTAGGTATATGGGACTATTCTATTAAAAAGTTACCTAATAAGTAAAACAAATGAATCAAATAAAATCATTTAATATTCTATAATTTTCTCAGTGAACTGTTTAAGCTGGTTTGTCCATTTGTTTTTGCATAATCAACTAAGCAGAAGGGCACAGACTTACCTAATTCCTAGGATCCTTTCTTAGTTCCTTTTTTTAAAACACTAAAATACTTAAATTCTTGTCTGAATTCAAAATTTTAAGAGGAAAAATGACTCTATTTAATCCATATCCTTGAGTCTTCCTCAAAATTAATCCTACTGTCAATTTATTTTTCATTCAGCTCATCTTCCTAAATATTTGTTAAAGCCTTTGTCACCCAAAATTCAAAGGAATATATATTCCAAGTGCTCTTTCCCTTACTTTCTTTTTTTATTTACATCTGTAATTAAAACAGAATTGTAACATGGAAAAGGAACTGATATTGATTAACTAGAAAAAGAAAATTAGGCAAGGTCCATCTTATCATTTTCTCTTGGCAATTTTGTTCTTTATAATATGAAATGTGTTAAATTCTGTGTTCTCAAAATGTCCTTGAAAGACTAAAATAAAGTCTGTGCTTATTTAAGGATCCACATAAAAAAGGCAGAGCGTGTGAGGTTGTGGAACAAAAATTGAGATTTTAGCAAACTGTTGTTACCATCATCAAGACAGTCTTGATGGTTTGCATGTCTCTGGGGTTAACATAAAGGTTGAGCTGAACAAACTCCCAGGAACTCCAGCTGTCCTGGGTACAGCCCGGAGTATACAAGTTTTTCTCTTTTTAATTTCATTTCATGACTCCCCACATTTCTGTACTGGTCTTATTTTAAGTCTCATTTGAGTTATTAGGAATGTGAATCCTCAAAATGCTTACTATGCAGTCCTAACTTCAAATTCTGAGTTCAGCATCTGCTCCGGTAGCTTAAACACGAAGGAAGAAAACAAAATTGGTTGAACACCTGCAAGATCATGCATCTTTATTCTTCACCTTCAAACAACAGCCCTGTGAGGTAGGTGAGCATTCTTATTCCACAGATAAGGAAAGGTAAGGGACTCTGAGTGCTAGCATCTAACTCAAGGTCACAGAGCAAGTAAATTACAAAGTTAGGATAAAAACTCAAGATTATTGACTATAAAGCTCATTTTCCCTGAACTACAAGAGGGAAAAGATGAAACTTTCTTTTTTTTTTTTTTTTGCAGTTTTTGGCTGGGACTGGGCTTGAGCCCACCACCTCCGGCATATGGGGTCAGCACCCTACTCCTTTGAGCCACAGCCCTGCCAAAGATGAAACTTTCAATTAATGCTGATTAGGGTTGAGGGGCCAGTTCTTCAAGTTCAGTTGACCTGGTTGTTTACTAGGCTGAGTTAGAAGGTTCAACTGAGGCATGGAAGGAATCAAAAGCAAAAGTGAGGAAAACTGAAAATAAAACTGGAGCAGCACAGGCAGTGTGGACAGAACACAGAAGTAGCCTCCTCAAGTTTCAGTGTAACAAAGAGAATGCTATTTACCAATAAAGAGAAAGCTTAGAGCACTTCCTAGGAGAGTTGGAAGTGGGTCCCTCTCATGAAGGAGAAGAGGTGAGGGAGATGGAGATGCAAAGGCCCGGGAGAGGCATAAAGACCCTTTTACTCTTTGTCAGAAATTGGTTGCAACTCTTTCATTGGCCTGTTTGTGTCACCAAGCATTATTGCCCTTTTCTATTGGTCATTGATAAATGAGTCATTGGTTACCTAGGTTACTTTATACCAACATTCTTTCCCTTTTTTGGTGAGAACTGCTAAGTAGTGAATGTTCCTGTGAGCCCTCTAGACTTCCTTGTTCAGCAGGCCAGCCTTTCCTCCCATCCCCCTTTAAGCCCCTTTCTTAGGGTTCCTTCTCAAATGCCTTAAGTAGAAATGTGTAATGTTCTTCCTGAAGAGCTGGTAGAATATGAAGTTAGGAGCACAGACTGTGAATCCAGGCTGCCTAGGCTCAATTCCTAGCACCGCCACATTCAAACCATGTGACCTTTAGCAAGGTCACCATTCCTCACCCTCTCTGGACTCAGTTTTCTCAAATATAAAATGGGAACAATAATAGCAGCTACCAGGTAGAGTATTGTGAGGATTTAATAATCAGGACTTGGCAATAGTAAATGCTGGGTATTATTATTACAAATTTTAGCTAGAAGGTTCTTTGGAGGTCATTTTATTTAATTTCTTCTTTTTCTAAGTAAGAGGCTGAGATCCTAACAAGCAGCACGGCTTGCCCAGGATTACAAAGCAAGACAGAAAAAGCATCCAGATTTCCTAAGGTCCAATCTAGTGTTAAACTTGTAAGCAAAAACAACATTTGGAAGATAATGAATGCTAATGCTATATTTAGAATTTATTCATGTTATTTTATAAACCTCTTAGTTTCTTTTGCAATCTGAATATTCCTACTGAGAAATATCACCTAATTGTAAAGTTTTATAGATATTGATAAAAGGAGTGAGTCAACAAATTATGAAATACTGCCGCATTTCATAAGTCCATAAAACTTAAAGATAGCCTCTTTCATGTCCAAATAAAATATTACATAGAAAATGGTGAGTGAAAAATGATGGCGAAAATAATTTCACTTAAATGTGAGAGATGTCTTTTTTTTAAGCTAAAGAATTTAAGAGTTCTTGAATATTTGTCAAAATTAATGATGTGGCGCCGAGTTGTTACTCTCTCCTGTTGACTTCCTCTGCATTGCACATTTTGTTCCAAAGGAGAAGAGAGCACAGTGATTAATGCACATATATTTTTGTGTTGTTAAAGTTTCAAAAATGATAAAACTCTGTTTTCACAACAGATTAAAAATATTTTTCTTCTTCTCGAAAAAAAAGTAATCAGCTACATAAGTGGAAAAATCAAAACAGGCTGTAAATGATGAATGCTACACTTTGAGAAGTTGTTTTTCTCTAATGGCAAAATTAAAAAAAGGAAGAGGAGGAAGCATAAAACTGGTGTTTTTGATATATAGGAACTTAGAGGACAATAGTGTTTAGAATTCCTTTCCAATTAATATTCAATGCACAAATTACTGAGCAGTTATATGCAAGGCAGTATTTGGTTACTGGAGATGCTGGAATTGATAAAATACAGCTTTGACTATCAAGGACATTACAATGACTACTTATATTTTTTGTCCTAGCATGTAACTTAGTTGCCAATATAAACTATAATTACTTAATAGCATTGAATTGTTGAAATAATACAGTAGAGTTGAAACAATGTTAGAGTATATATATCCTTTAAACAGTCTCTTATTACTGTAAGGGGAGACCATTTGGTTACATTAAAGAGTATTAAGGTAGGTGCGGCACCTGTGGCTCAGTGAGTGGGGTGCCAACTCCATATACCAGAGATGCTAGGTTCAAACCCGGCCCTGGCCAAAAACTGAACAAAAAAAACAAAACAAAACTGAATTTGGTAACCACAGGTATAAACACTCACAGAGAAGATTGAATAAAGATATTATTTTAAAAAAAAGAGTATCAAGGTACAAGTTAATTTTCACTTTCAAAGACCATTGTACTTTCCTTTATTTGTGAAATTAAACTATAAGAACTGTAACAGATTAAAACAACTGATATAGAATTGCTTAAATTACAGCATTTTGTTTGGGGGCAAAAAAAATCATTTTCAGAAAATGTGAATCATCTTTTAACTAGGCACTGTTCACAGATGGTAAAAATAATTTATTTCATTAATAAGATTGTATCTTATTTTCTTATTTATTTTTATCACATGCACTATATTAATATTCTTGGCCTTATATTTTTAGAGTAAAGAAGTTGCCAAATAGCATGCTTTTTAATCAGATGTTATAGTTCATGTTTAAAAAACTAATAATTTCTAAGGATTATTTATTGTCATCAGAAGACAATGTGTAAGTGATGCTGATTTGTATCAAATATCATAAATATTATTGCACTGATCATTTTACTTTAGAGTTTTCTAAAATATGATTTTGAGATAATATACCTCAGTAGTAAGGCATACATACACACGTACAGAGATATACATGAAATATTTCCAAATAAAAACCACTCAAATTTTATCCATACTCTTACTGTTCACGTTGCTTGAACTTGTCTACTGTAGACAAGTAGTAGACAAACACTGCAGTATTGTCAAAGTTAAGGGGAAAGTCAGATTTTCCATGTGGGAAGTCTGGTAAATTGAAAGTGCAGGTGTAGAGGTCAAGGTAGTGGCATGAGACAGAGAGACCAGGGAGGAAACCAGGAACTCTGAACATTGGGATAATCGTGTGTAATGCAGGCCTGGTTGAAAGGCTAAGAAGGGAAATTGATCACTCAGTTTCAGTGAAGAAATTCTCTAATACTGTGGAATCCATAGGGAGGCAGAGGTGAAGAAGAAAGGATAACTGAGGAAGAGTCATTGGATTATGGAAGAACACAGGCTTGGGTAAAATTAAGGCATCATTGAGTAGGCAGAAATGAAGATGTTCAGTGTTGATCCAGTTGTCAGATAAATTATGTTACAAAGAAATAAAGACGGAGACTTTACATCTTCTGTATTTACCTGGATGAATTTGAAGAACATTCTCCTTAGTAAAGTATCTCAAGAATGGAAAAGTAAGCATCCCATGTCCTCAATACTAATTTGAAACTGGTAGATGAACAACTACAGACCCACATGCGAGAAAAACAATTAAATTCAAGAGGTGGGGAGGAGGCGCCATAAGCTCCCATCTAATGGATAAGATGTAGGAGCATATGGCACACCTCCTGAGTGAAGGTCTCAAATACAACTCAGACTTTACCTAACAAATATCGATAATATACACATATATTAATCTGGGAAAAAAAGAATTAGATAGAGTAGATGTGAAGTAGAGTCTGTCTCTGTTATTGTTTTAAAGTGCTATTTATTTTTCTTGCAAGATGTTCATGTGATAGGAAAACATTTACCTTTTCAGTATTTCAACAAATAGTGTAGAACAGGTTTCTTGTAAAATAAAACATTGCTTAAGACATGTTAGAGCAAAATAAAAAAGATAAAGAGGAAGACTCTTTCAAATTCACATAAGAAAAATGAAGATTATTAGGGCCAATAATTGATGAGACCTTGAGCACAGATAAATAAATGGCACTATTTACAGGGAATCCGAGAGCCAAGGACTCAGGTTCTAAAGCCCACTAGAGTCTCTATGTTCACATAATCCACGGTAACAGCATATTTGTGTTAGTCTCACAGATGTGACTTCAATGGGCGATGACCAATCCTATAGGAACACGTACCTTGCCCTCAGGAAGAATTTGGAAAAGCGCTTAGCACAAGGTTGCAAGTCTTTGAATTTGTGTGAGTACATAGTTCTAAGGTGTGAAGAAAGGTTTAATCTGGGACCCTGGCCTTAAGAATGGGAAGTACTGCAACCCTAGTAAATGGAGTGTAGTGGTTCAGCACACAGTAAGGCGAATATGCCACCACAGAATACAGCAAATACAGAGAATGATTTTTTAGAAGATTTTAGGAATAAGAAGACTGGAGAAAGACCATATGCAAGTTGCAGAGGCCCTGAGTGCCTGGAAAAGGAATGATACACTTCACTGGGCATGCAGTGTATTTCTGAGAAGAGAAATCAGAATCAAAGGCTATTTTAGAAGATTTCTCACCACAGGTTGCAATGGAGAAGGGAAAAAACTCATGGTTAAGTGTTACCTCTTATTTTTATATGCTGAAAATAAAACCACAAAATTAGATTGATTTTTCTGAGAGGTGAAATGTTCCTATGAAATTACATAAATATTTGCAAGGGCAACTGGGAGAAATAAAGCTACTTGTGTTAATAAATGATTTCCTAATGGAATGAGAAATGGAAATAGGAAGTGTGAGTTGCAGTAAGGACTCCTTATAAGGAAATGAAAAAAGAAATGATAGTTCTTTTCTTAACAATTGCTGAATGGCAATTTGAAAAAAATTTTCAGTGGCGAGTGTTACAATTTCCTCAGAAAGCATGAACTCCTTTGTTCATCCCAACCAATTTGGGTCTGTTCTTCCTTTGAATAAGACAAATAAAATGCAAGAATAATTTTACTAAGAAAAAAATGTAGAAATGGTTTACCTACAAACACTCAAATAATGGAAATTATTGCCAAATCATGTTACATTTTTTAACACCTCTTCACATTTGGGAATTTTCTGTGCTGCAGTAGAAATAACAGATAAGAGGTAATTTTCTTGGTTAAAAAATAACCAATGCGAAATGAATGAAAATATTTAACTTGAGAACATTTAAGATGTTATAACTACATACTAAGAAAAAGCTGTTACTATCACTTAGAATATTTAGAACCAAGAGGATTGAGCCTCAAAGGTTTATTTTTAACTTAGACTTTTCTTCTTTTTCATAATTCTTGGGATTTTTAGAATACATCCAAGAATGAAGCATCATGAGAATTTCTCAGTACTCAAAGTTAGCAGTTTTAGTTAATAGCATTTTTTTTCTTCTAAGCCTCAAGACAGCCCCAGAATCCAAGCTTTAAGACTAGATGTCTTCTGATATTCTTAGATTCTGGTGTTTATACTTGCTGTAGTTTACTTGGGCTTCTGTAACAAAGTACCACTAATTGAGGGACTTAAAAAGAGAAATTTACTGTGTCACAATTCCAGAGGCTAGAGTCTCCCATCACAGTGTTAGCAGGGTTGGTTCCTTTTGGGACTTGTAAGAGAAAACATGTGCCTGCCAACAGTCTTGGACATTCCTAGGCTTGTGGGGTCTCTTCTTTCATGTTCACATGGCAGCTGGTTTTCTCCCTGTGCGTGTGTCTGTGCCCACATTCTCCTTCTGATCAGAGCCCCATCATACTAGATTGGGGGCATGTCCCACTCAGTATGACATCATCTGAACTAATGACATTTTCGGTGACTCTGTTTCTCACTAGGGCCACATTCTGAGGTACTGGGTATTAAGGCTTCATGCAAATGAGGGGACACAATTTAACCCACAAGAAGACATAATGGATAGATGGGTGTGGACATTGTTTAGTCATCCTGCAGATCATCTCTTTTCACATCTTTTGTCTCTTATAGTTTCCCAGAGAAACTGAAGCTACAGAGATAATTTTTATTGGAAGAGGGATTGTTTTCCACGTGTGTTCAAGCTCTGCTATTCAGGATCACCTCCTCACTGGCTCCCTCAACATCAACTCTTACCCCAGCCCCTAATCTCTAGCGTACTCTTTACCTGAGTCACCCAGAAAAAAATACCACTTTTATATTACCACCTCCTTAATAACCTTCAGTGGCTCCCTGCTACCTATACAGTAAAGTCAAGTTTCTAAGTGTGCCAGAGTTATCCACCCCTGTCAAAGTGTACCTGCCGTTAAACACTGTTAGCCTTCACATAGAAAAATCCAGTGTTCTGGCTAAACTCAGCTACTCACCATCTTTTGAGCACATCCAAAATTGTCTTATTTCTGTACCTTTATTCATGCCTATTTTCTTATTAAAAATTCTCCCTTTTATGTGTCCTATAGGCCTGGCTGAAATCCCACCTCCTCCATGGCACCATCACTATGCACAGAAATTTATTCCTGCCTCTCTTTCCTGTACCATTCCCATGCTTCTAAGTCATTTTGTACTAACTTCTGTTTGTATTTCTGATTGTTTCACATGTTTATGTCTTACCTTTCCAGCTGTCTTGTAAACATTTTGGGAATGAGTCCATTCTACTTTGTTATTCAAAGAGCAATGCAAGTCCTCAAACGTTATTGATGCTCTGAGGACTGACTGTGTGTGTGTGTGTGTGTTGTGTTATCAGTGACTATAAGGCAGCTGGGCTTTTCCTGTGTGTTTCACTTTGATTTGTTGTGTGCTCCAGTTAGTTGTCACCTCCCCCGTTCACAGGGTTCCACATTATCTCATACATGGTTGGGAGTCAAGGGATTTGGTTCCATCCATCTCATTGAACTAGTTCATTTATTCCTCAGAGCTTTTGTTACCTTATCTGTAAAATCAGGAAGTAACACTAATTTAGTTTTAAGGTTACTCTCAGATATAGATTCTATAATTTAATGGTCTGTGCATTATATAATTCAGAATGAAATCACTACATAATGCCAATCAGACATGGCAGGCTTTTGCACAGATACATAGATGGATAGATTGCTGAACCTTAGTATTGTTTTCTGTCAGTGCTGACTGACAGTTTAGTGACCCCCAGTTATTTATTTAATTTTGTAACTCATACTCTGGCCACACGGTAATAGTTATGAAGTGACCTATTGAAAATTAAGTTATTAAAAGGTAATTTGAAAGCAATTTCTGTAATGCTTCACAAAGAACTACTGCTAGCAGTGATTACCTACAGCAAACAGGATTGGGAAAATGAAGGGCAATGGAATCTTTTTTATACTGTAAATATTACTTGTACAATTGAAAAAAATAAGGCAGTTTTGGGGTTAATTTTATTGTTTTAAAAAAAGGACTTCAGGTTTATGAAAATCAATAGTAAAGATAAGTCTAAGCATCTCCTCTCTTTTTCATATGGAATTATAGAATAAAGAGCCTAAATCTCTGTCTGTGGAGTACTTAGATATGTTTATTAGTGTCCTCTTGTTCAAAGTGATTCCTCATGGTGCCCACTTCAGCAGCACATACACTGAAACTAGACGGACACAGAGAAAATTAGTACGTGGTGCAAGGATGACATGCAGATTTGTAAAGCATTCCCCGTTGCCTTTTATTTTCACCACACACACATACACACTCTCTCTCACACACAAATGAAAAGTACACAAGCTTTCAGAGGTGATAAATGTGTTTGTTACCCAGATTAGGGTAATGGTATCATGGGTTTATGCATGTATTCAAACTCATCAAATTGCATACATTATATATGTATATGTGGGTTTTTGTATTCCAAGTCTACCTCAGTGAAGCTGTAAGTTTTAAAAGTGTGCTTCCTCATGATAATTCATAAGAGACTAGTGTTTGAAGGTACAAGGAAAATTAAATATACTGGTAACCCGAGAGAAATAAAATAGCATATGCTGTTTGGTACCTGAATTAACTTCATTAGCACTGAATATGATTCTAAATTTTTTAGAAACTCAGATGAAGAAGAATATCTTTGGCTATGTCCTTTTTACTGCATAACAGAAAAAATGCCTCTTAAGTAATTCTATAGAGAAAAACTAAGCATCAACTTAAAGATAAAATCCATGTTGTTAGTTCTTTTGTAAGGGATACTGGAATAGACCGTGTATTCAACTTTAGTTTTGTAAAAGATGCACTTGTTTCAATGGACATTTTCTTTACTGATGCTCTAACAGTGCTGAGAGCATAATACTCTATCTTAACACAGAGGGGTTATTCTTGCAGAAGTAAAAAAACAAGATCTAGGCCTTTTGCTTTCTGATAATCCCATTTTTTCAAGGTTTAATTGGAAGAATTACAATTAAGGTACCGATCAGGTTTCCCTGCAACATCATTAAGGGTGTCATTATGGTGTGAGTAAGGCATGTAAGATCAAGAGAGGAAGATCCTCATGGGTAGGAGAGACCTCTGTGTGCAGTTCTCACTTGATATCAGCCTCCATTGTGATAGGAATGTGCCAGAAGGTGCTGGACAAGTTCAAGAAGAGTAGTTTCACAAATTAGGTAGTGGAAAGAAGTGGAGCTAGAACCTGGGGGCTGTGGTACCCAGTTCCAAGATGGCATGAGGGTGAGTGTGAGAAGTTATTCACTTCTCCTTCCTGCAGCAAGATAGCATAGGGTTCCCACTAGCTTGCTTGAATATTGGGGGAGAACTCAAAGAAGTCCTGGGATGTTTATAGTTCAACCTCTTGGAAACTCCTCTAAATAGTTCAACCTATTGGAACTTGAAACAGTTGAAATTCAAGTGACATCCATAACTAGACCAGGTTTAATGAGAGAACTCCCCATCTTTGTCCTCATGAGTCTCCCTAACCAGGAATGTTGATTTTTCTGACACATCACCTTCGTAAGGTAGAGGTGCTCCTTTTTCTTTTTATCAGTGAGCCTCTGCTTACTTTGCCCTCCAAACACCAGTACAGGGATTAACCAAACGGTTCTTCACTTATGTCCCTTCATTGTCTTGTCCAACAAATACTCAATCCAAGAAGTCTTACCTCTTCCTTAAGAGTTTCATTTTTAATAAACAAATTCATTATGTTGATCTAGAAAATGAAATAAACTGACACTAAACTTCACTGATGAGTCAGATGCCCACCAACTTTTAACACCATTTTCTAGATAGTGTAAACAAGGCTTATAGACATTCAGTAACTTGTTCATGATCTACTTAAAACTAGGATTAAATGCAGGAAGATTTAATATCAAAATATTCATTTTCATTCAACTTTTAACACCATTTTCTAGATAATGTAAACAAGGCTTATAGACTTTCAGTAACTTGTTCATGATCAACTTAAAACTAAGATTAAATGCAGGAAGATTTAATATCAAAATATTCATTTCCATTGGGTGTTCTTCCCACTTGTAATAGTGATATTATTTTCTTTCCCTCTATATGTATTTCAGGCATTTCTTAGCCCATTGTTTACAATATAAGTGCTATGTGCCCAAATTTACCTTTTACGTAACTCTAGATTTAAAGAATTTTTTGCCATAGTCCTATGTGGTCAGATGGAGATGAGTTGACAAGTTCACTGGACACATTTATAAATAGTTTTTATAATAAGTTTGAGTTCATATTGATTAGAGATTGCATCAATCATTAAGTTATGATTTTCCTAAGAGGACTCTGTGCCAGAGCTGCCATATTCAACAAAATGACTAAGAGATTCTTTGGTGTCTAGGATGGATGCTGCTTCTTCCATGAGGCCTTAGGTAAATGAATGTCCCAAGATGCAAGTATGGACCAGAGTCTAAGATAAAAGGCTGGAGCTGTTGAGTTGGGAAGCCTGGAAGACACTTGTGGACACTTACACACACACACACCCTCACACCTTCACACCTCACACATGTACATATCCCTCCATCTCCCACAACCACATATCCACTTACATAGGAAACTAGTGTACAAAATCTTTCAAGGAAAAATAAATCCTTTCAACAGACAAACATAAAACAGGAACTGGCAGACAACTGACGTAAAAATACCATTAGGAAAAAATGTAGGAGAGGACAACAAACTCGTCAACAGACGAGCACTTAGAAGAAAAGTATTGCTGCACACCAGATATGGAAGTTGTGCCATTCTTTTCCTATGCATTGAAAAGTTTTCAAAAGCTCTTACTTCCAAAGGAAGACTATGAATCATCAATGTAAGAATTCAAAGAAGTGGAAAGTGAATGGAAGAAACAAACTAAAACCATCAAGCACATATGAGAATGGACATGGTAGAAAACTCAGCAAATGCATTAAAAAATATAAATTAGACAATGCAGGAAAACCAATAAAAATGAAAGATAAAAATAATTAGGGATCCTGGGCACAATGGCTCATACTTATAATCCTAGCATTTGGGGAGGCTGAGGCGGGAGGATTACTTGAGGCCAGGCATTGAAGACCAGGTTGAAAAAAGTGAGATCCCATCTCTGTAACAAGTAGAAAAGTTAGTTGGTTGTGGTTGCATGTGATCTTAGTCCTAGCTGCTTGGGAGGCTAAGGCAAGATCACTTGAGCCCAGAAAGTTGAGCTATGATGATTGCATTAAACTCTATCCCAGGTGACAGAGTGAGACTCTATCTCAAAAAAAAAAAAAAAAGATTTAGGAGAAAATGACATATATAACCCAGACAATTTGAGGGTAGGGAGTGGTAAACAGAAAAGAATGTCCAAATCTAGTGAAATGCTATATCCGACTCACACTGAGATATCCCCATCTTCTAAATACCCAGAACATATACAGTTAAGACAAATCCTACTAAATTTTATAGCCTTTATGATACTGAAAGCATCTGTTAAATAGCCAGACAAAAGATAACATTAATCAGAGTAGGAAAAAGTCAGTTCTCCTTGGTGGTATTTAACACTAGAGGTCAGTAGAGCACAGCCTCTGAGGTAGTCCAGGAAAGAATGAGCCTCAGATCTTAGGTCTGGCCAACATATTTATGAAGTATAAAGGCTGTGAACAATATTAAATATGCCACAACTCAAGAAATAATGCCCATGTACCAAGGACTGAGCTTCAGACAATCAAGGAATAACAAGAAAAACTTTAGTAAAATGGCTGGTGATGAGCATTTAACATATTTATCAGCAAAGACTAAAACAAATGTGTAGATTAGATGAAAAAACACAAAATAAAATTTAAATGCCCTGACCTTGAAAACATCCACAAATAACAGAAACTGATGGAGTAAAAGAGGAAGAATTTTATCAGTTTCTTAAAAAAAATATGCAGCTACCATATGTAGAATATCATCGGCATGATATTTACTGATTGCTTCATCTGTAACAGTATAGAGTCAAAGGTATCGCTTAAAATTGATAAATCAAGTAATGGAATTATAACGCTGTTTGATTACATCACTTAATGGTACAATGATAAGTAAACACGATTTTTTTTTTCTTTGCAGTTTTTTTGGCCGGGGCTGGGTTTAAACCCGTCACCCTCGGCATATGGGGCCGGCGCCCTGCTCCTTGAGCCACCGGCACTGCCCGGTTAACACAATTTTTAAAAATCATGCACCATTGCAGGGCGGGCATGGTGCTGATAGCTATAATCTTAGCATTTTGGGAAGCTGAGACAGGTAGATTGCTTCAGCTCAGGAGTTCAAGACCAGCCTAAGCACGAGTGAGACCCCATCTCTACTAAAAATAGACAGACTAGCCAGACATTGTGGTGGGCACCTGTAGTCCCAGCTACTCAGGAGGCTGAGGTCAGAGGATCACCTGAGCCCAAGAGTTTGAGGTTGTTGTGAGCAGTGATGCCACAACACTTTACCCAGGGTGACAAACTGAAACTCTGTCTCAAAAAAAGCCAATCATACTTAATTGTCAAATAGCTAAAATTAAAAACGCTGAACAATTGGCATGGCAATATTGATTTTAAAAAGTGTGCATCTAAAAATTGATTAGCCCTTTAAATAGAATAATGAATTGAACATGTTCTTTTTTCCTCTTGAAAAAATACTCTTAAAATAACTTATAGAAAAATATAACCATGAATATTACTGCTCCCCCCTACTCATATTTTCTGGAAAATGTAGTGTATTGTATGAAATCGTGGTTAAGATGAAGTCTACATGCCTCAAGAAAATACTAAGTAGCGCAGTGTCTGCTGACCCTGGGGAGACAACAGCCGCTCCAGTGGTGGTGGAATCAGAGTGTCTTTTGCTTGGCTCTGACCGCTTCTGAAGAGGTGGGGAAGTGCTGCCCCTTGGGAAAAAGTGAGCGCACCCCCATGGGCTGAGAGGGAGGTCCCTCATCAGGGATCAGCTGCATGACTCTCTAACCACTTGTGTTGGTTTTTAGGAGACTCTGGGATCCTAAATTTCAAGGCAGCAAAAATATGTTACAATATGGTAATGTAATCTGGTAAAGCAGTAGGATCTTTCTCAAAAATAAAAGTATGTATCACATTTTGTCTATAATTGTGAGATTCATCAGGCCCCTGCTGCTTATCCAAAGACAGTCTCAGGGTGCATGGACTCCGGGTTGAAGAACCCAGCTTAAAAATTATTGGTCTTTGGTAAGCATCTTGATTGTTGATCTTGCTGGTGGGAACCACAGGTGTGTTACTACTGCATGCTCTGATAAAAGGAAGGCTTTGCAAAACAGCGTACATTTCCACGGAAGCTCTCTCTTATTTGTTCAGAAGCATATGCGTGGCAGTCCTCAAAGTCTGGTCCTCAGATATCTACCTGAGAAACTTTTGGGTTCCTTTTAGAAAGGTTGGTTGGTTGGTTTTTAAACCACACAGTAGACAGAGAAGGCGGATGTGACAGCACCCTAAGAGCTGCATCCCTGCTTCTCCAATATATATATATATATATATAGAACAGCAACAAATAAATAGCCCCATTCTATGTCTCACTAGCCACTAAAATGAAATGTTCCAGAGTTACAGCAATAGGTTGCCAAGGGGAATAATTAATCATTATGAATCCCAAAGGTTTTATTCTCCATTCTGTTTTAAAATGACTAACACTTACAGAACATGTACCACATGCTAACCCTGCTGGTAGACACAAAGGGTGCTTTATGTTCATTGCACCTCAGTCATTCCTTGTCCTAAAATAAGTAGGAAGGTGCTCCTGGGTCACTCTTCACTTGTGTGCTTGCAGCTCGGCATGGTGGTGATGCTAAAGGAAGCACCCCGGGGTGTCTGACACCACATCGCAATCAAGGTCAGTTACTCAAGCGGCAGCTAGGCAGGATGGAATCCTGCATGCTATCTTTTAGTCAGATGTTAAAATGTGCCTTATCAATGAGCATTGCCCGACATGATTCTCTTTATGGGCCTTGTGGTTGAATATGAAAAACAGAGAACACTTATGCCCAGCAGAGTTTAACTATTGTGCTGTTTTAGAGGTTATCTAATAGGTACCCAAGGTAAAGGAATGTGTGTATTTACAGATTAAAGTCATCACCTTTAATTGTACCAAGAAGGACTGACATAACCTTGATCTCAAATGTGAACCAACTGGTCAGATTACATCATTCAACTCTGGGTGCATTTCTTTCTGCATTGCTGACTTAGGCTGTAGCTCTTTCTATTTGCAATTTCCTTTTTATCTTCATGTGACGTGAAACCCTGGGCATGTCTAAGAATGTGTGCAAAATATTTAATGTGTCCGTCTGCATCTGGAAGGGCCAAGGCAGCAGCGTCTCGGATGCTCCCATTTGTTGCTCCACTTCTGTAGAATTCACAATGAATTTCACAGCGCAGTGCTCAATGGGAACTGTCTTCAGTTTTATGCATCTTTTAAAGTAAAACATCACTTGAAAATGCTGTATATTCAAAAGCTCAGTGAATTAAAATGACCTTTGGCGTGTCTCTAGTAAAGATGTTAAATAAACTTTCCATCTGTTTTAAATTTCAGATTCAGTTTATTTTTAAAAAAATGTTATTGTGTATATTTGAGGTTTGTATTTCTCTTGTGTATATATGATGCTATAAGCTCCATATAGATAGTAAAATGGATACTGTGAGAAGCAAATTAACATGTAGATCATCTCACATAGTTACTTTTTGATGACAAAAGCAGTGTAAATCTGCTTATTTTAAAACCCCCTTAAGGCAATTTTATTCTCTCTCCTCCTGTAGTACATTGGGTCTCTAGACTCCTTCATCCTACATATCTGCTCTCTGGTATCCTTGGATCTACATCTCCTATTTCTTCACCTCTTCCATAACCACTATTTTATTCTCTATCTCTGAACCTTTATTCAGCCTTTAAAAAGGCAATCCTGCCATTTGCCATAACACAGATGAATTTGGAAGACATTATCCTAAGGAAAATAAGCCAAACACAAAGAGAAAAAGATTGCAGAATCTTACTTCTGTGTGGAAGCTACAAAAGTCATATTTGCTCATTAAAAATGCCTGTTAGCATGAAAATCAAATATGCCATTAACTCTTTCATCTTAAAACACTATTTAAAATTTCTCCATTTTTCAGATTATGTCAATGCATACCTTATAAATGAAATGCTATTCTAATCATCGTGTTCTTAAAAAATAAAGAAAAGCACTATTTTAGAAAGCTGGTTCTTCCTTCTTATAGGTAATTTTTTACTTTCATCTTGGTCATTCTTTTAAACTATATAAATTATAACAACATTAAACTAATGCCATATTGTTAAATGGTTCATGGTACCAATTTTTCTTTTTATAAATAACTCTACTATAAACATTTCGTATCACTATAAAATATACCGGTATTTAGGCTTTGAAGTCAGTCAAAACCTCTTCATAGCTGTGTGACTGTGGACATGTTAGTTAACTTCTTGTAGCTTCAATCTGCCTGTTTCTTGAATGGATATAGATTAGTATCTTGGCAGTAGAGCTCTCCTGAAAATTAAAGGAAGTGATTCATGTAAATATTCAATCATTGTTAGCTATTATTATGATGTAACTTTTTCTCTTCTTTATTGTTAATTGGAGTTACTTTTCCAGGAATGGAAATATTGGTTAAATTATGTGGAGACTTACCTGTTTAGATATCATATATCTGAATGTCTGCTCTGTACTGGGTGGTTTAAGAATGTGGTGAACAATACAGATGTGGTCCCCATATAGGATGTGTTTGCAGTTTGGAAGAGAAGATGGACATCAGAGGAAGTCATTCTACTTCAGTGCAGTGTTACAGAAGAGGAGGGGCAGGGTGTTAAAGAAATACAGACTCAGGGCACAAGTATCACCCAAGTAACTTCCAAACCACTGGCCATTTTAAATAATACATGAGTGCGATGTGCCTGGTTACCAAAGTCCTCAATTGCTTTTAGCTATTTTTCCTTATTTCTAACTTGATTGCTGAAAGTATGTTATTTCTTTTTAAATTATCATTTTATGTAATTCTTCCTTTGAGGTGTGCTTAGACATGACATAGGATTCTGGATTTTGTAAATTGCCAAAAAGATTCAGCTAGTCTTGGTCCACTAAGGATGGGGCTATGTCCTTAGTATATCTTTTGGATTTGCCTTTATCTATTTCCTTTTTTTTTTTCATTTTCTGATATTTTGTAGTTATTGTACCAAAGTTTTACAATTTTATACACATATTGCCACATATATCCTGCCTTTTCTTTATGATTTTTCCCTGTTGCTTCAGTATTTATACTGTACATTTTTCAAGGATTTTTTATTCTTGACCTTGAGAGTTCTCTCGCTATATCCAAAAATGCCACTGATATCACAGCAGGCATTTTCTCCCTTTTCTATACATAAACCATGGTTACTGATGTTCACTCAAGCCTGTACAAAGAAGGAAAATGCGGCTTGAAAACACAACCTAAAAACTCTGGTCTGACAAAAATAAACTATGCTAAAGTCATTCCAGATCTTTCCATCTCTGTTAAGAGAAAATGATTCATGTTGTCAATTTTGTAAGATCTTCAGAATATCTGCGTGTTCTAGAAGGGAACTTCCCCCAAATTAAAAGTGACCTTTACAAGGTGCATTTACATTTATGTTGTTCTTTTGCAAAGATGATTCACCACTTCATAGCTCAGCAATATACTCACACGTCAACCAAGAAACAAAGCACTCAGGCTTGAGAAATTGAAACATGGAGTTTAATTTATAGACTTTTAATATTTTTAAAACCACTCCTTTTGGACCACATTTAAATGTTCTTAAAGTAGCCCAAAAAAACTTAATTGTACATGTTCTACATGTATAAATGAATTATACTTTCAACAGTAATCTGTTGAAGATGGATAGGGGACTAGAAGCTCATCAGGCTGGAAGACAGGTTATGTTATCATCATAGTTTCCCAGTTGCAGCTCTTTGATGGGAAGTATCACATGATTGTCACTTTTATATCTTCTGTATTAAAGATCCTTAACTAAGGTCTCTGAAGTTTCCGGAGCAACATGGCTATCGGGAGAAATGGTAATACAATCACATTGCTTTTTCTGAAAGTGTACCATAGTTGTTTAAATAGAGACTATATCCCTGGGGAAGCATAGATGTGGTTTGGTAAAGGGTCTCTTGAGAATTGCACTCAGTTGTTTAACACCTGGGATGAGTACACAGCCAAGGCTGTTTGCAGTCCCAGATATTACTCTGTGATGACTAGATGATGGAAAGATGAAAAAAGCAGGGGCTGAGGTGTCTCACGTGGCATCTGTTTATCACCTGGGCTGGAACTATTTCTTTATGTTAACAACTAGTTAGCTGTACCTGGCCGCAGAGTTGGATTTATTAATCTTGTTCAGAGCAATGGCTAACCCGAATTAGGTGCTTCATGATACACTTGTAGGGAATAAAACTTAAAAACCGTTTATCTGAAGAATGGATCCAGGAGGGGGAAATTTTCCAGTTACTAAGGCAAGTCTCTAATTATAACATGAAATAATTTCTCATGGAGTGAAAGTAATGGGGGAAAATTAATATTTAAAATAATTTTAAAAATTAAATAAAGGGAAATATATCCCCTGTTGCTTCACCCATGAAGTCTCCCTGTCCAGGTCACAGTTCGTGGCTCGTAATGTGTACTGTGAACTTCAATGGAAGGGGAACCTCTTCTCCAGAACTGCTTTATCTGTTCTTTGGAGTAGATCTACAGTTGTTTTCCATAAAAATCATGAAATTAAAAGAAAAAAACATGAAATTTTCTGTTGTATGATCTACCAATAAATAATAAATTCTTATCCTGGTGATAGAGTGCTGTGTGATGTTGAAACCTACCTCATAGAATGGAATGTACAGGGCGATGGTGCCATTTGGAAATGTTTCAAATGCTAAATTAACTCATTCTGAACAAACTTACTTGTGAAGCCCTTGTCCGAGGCATCTTCAATCCTAGACTTTTATAGTTAGAGGGACTTCAAAATTGGCCAAAGATTCAGGGTAACTGGTTTTAGAAACTTTCTCTATAAAAACAAACCTTTTGTGTGTGTGTGTGTGTGTGTGTGTGTGTGTGTGATGAGAGGTTCAGTTAAAGAAATGTCTCAAAAGTTCTTGTGGACCAGAAAGTAATGCACTAAGGAAAGAACTACCTTGTACAATTATTAACATATCTATTTTTATACCATTCCTTTCAAGTATTTTTGTTTTAATCTCTTATTTACATTATACACCAATACCTAAGGTTGTATATCTCATCTCAGCAATAGAGATACAATAATCCTGCTACTAAGAAACTAGTCAAACACATACTGCTTTCAGCAGAGAATTCAAAAATTATTTCCCTAGTTAAATTTCCCTAGTTAAATGATCATTCATTTTAAGCTACAATCTTATAGTTTTTTCATTTTACTTTATTTTTTATATTTTTCCTACAGAGTTTATAGAATTTATTGAGCATCTCAGTATACCTAACTGAACTAAATGTTTGAGGAGACGTAAAATGATTGCATAAGGCCAACTATGGTGTGCATTGTGTATTATTGATCAACTGTAAAACTTGCACTTTTGAAAGAATTAGCTATGAAAGAAACATTGAGACAATATATGAAAAAATGCTACATTAAATATAATTAAAATTTAAAATGATATTTTTCAGCCTATTGAAAACTGAAATAACCATTTTTCCAATCTTCAATCCTTAGCCGTGTCCACTGGCATTATTAATGCATAAGAATCGTAGTAGACACTTATCTAATGTAATGTTCACATCCCGTGAAGTTGGTGGTGTTAATTCTGTTTTACAGGTAAGGAAATGGAACATTAAGGTTACATAAGAAGTTAAGTGGCAGAACCAGAATGTGAATCTAGGTCTTCTAACTCCAAGTCCTTTCTACTGTCCAATGTCAAGTCTGCCTGTCAAAGGCATTTAGTGGATATGTATAGGGAATGGATGGCATGGGTGGGTGGGTAGATAGGTAATTAGATAGCAAATGTTTTTCATTATTCTTTTACAACCTATTATCATCCTTAACTCTAAAATATTGAATTTATTTCAGTAACAATTTTCTTTTATCAAGGAGATACATATTCTGTTACCAGAGAATATTAGAAAACTAATTTTTTCAAGTTGATTACTTGTAAAATTCTTACAAAAATATATTGACCTGCTACTATTTAAAAAATTATTTTCTCCTACTTGAGTTGTTGAAGTTATTATTTTCAATTAACTGATATGTATGTGTTTTAACTTGATTCTCTTTTATATTTTTTATATCAAGTAGAAGTGTTTACAAAAAGCTATGATTAACAAATCAGTTAAACACTCAGTAAAATCACCTATATGCCTATATCAATAACTTAAATGGATTTGAGTGTCATGTTTTAAGTCTCTAGTTTATTAATTTAGGGAAATAATAAGCATTATAATAATTTGTATATATATTGAATGATTCCAAAATTTCCTTTGATTTTTCTAAACAATTTAGTGTTTAAAATGGAAAAACATTTCAATGGTCTGAAATTTCACTGTTAGTCTTTGTTTTTCAAATAGAAAGAAAGGGAAGTCCCATCTGAAAAGAGTAAAGGACAATAAGTTATAATAAATGGAGTTATCTTTTACTGTGAAATGCCAGTATACACGCTCACATCCTTAGACTTACTGCAAAAACCTTCCCAGTTTGTGCATATGTGCTAAGTACTGGTAATTGAAAAATAATCGAGGAATGAAATGTCTAAATGTATTCACCATAGAGTAAATTGACATGAAAGAATATCTAAATAATATCAGACAAAATTGTAGAACGAAACTTACAGAATTTATTTGAAGTATATATTTGTGATCTGTTGAAATTAAGAATATATTTTTAACAATAGAAACCTTTATTGCATATTTACTATGTGCCAGATACCCTGCTAAAATTATTATATTTCATATTTAATATACATGTAGTATGTATAATTTAACCCAACAACCTTATGAAGCCAATATAATTCATGCTTAATGTATGAGAAAACTAGAACTCAAGAGAAGTCCAATAACTCATGTAAAACAATACAAGTGGTGAATGGAAAGTGCTTTAAACTCTTGAATCAATGCTTATAAGCATAACTACTACTGACCACCATTTACCAAAACCACAAAGAATTGGCATCACCTAGGAAAATAATAACCAATAGAAAGTGACTTTCACTTTTAAACAGCAGTAAGATGCAGATAATTTGTTGCTGATGTGAGGCATGAGGTATTTGGCCTCTTTTTTTTTAGGTACTCAAGAAATGTTTATGAAAGGAAGGAAAGAATATAAGCAAATTCAGAGAAATCTATCTAATCCCTAAGCTGTTGTCCAGTGGCTTCTCAAAGAGCATATATATATATATATTTATTTGGTACAATTAGGCTTATATGGAATAATATGGCAAGTTTAGTTTGTTTCTTTTTGTTTGGACAGTGGTCTAGCTTTTAAATTAAAACTGTTATGTTAGTGGGGCATCTACTTTTAAAGTCCACATATCAAGTATTTTTTTTTTTTTTTTTGAGACAGAGTCTCACTATGTCACCCTTGGTAGAGTGCTGTCACATCACAGCTCACAGCAACCTCACATTCTTGGGCTTAAGAGATTCTCTTGCCTCCCATGTAGCTGGGAAAACAGGTCCCTGCCACAACTCCTGGCTATTTTCTTGTTGCAGGTGTCATTGTTTGGCAGGCCCGGGTGGGGCTTGAACCCGCCAGCTCCAGTGCATGTGGCTAGCACCATAACCACTGAGTATGTGCACCAAGCCTCATTGGGGTTTTTTAAATATATTTTTTGTAACCAATATCAAATTTGAAATATTTAAGTCTTTCATAAGTTTGGTCTTTCTTAAAAAGAGAATCATCTATCTTTAGAATAACCAGGCGGGAATTCAGAACTATTAAGTGAGAGATGACCCCGTGTCTTGGTTTTCAATCGGTGTGTTGCCATTAACTGAGAAGGAAGAAAACAGCTTTTAATGTTTAAAATCTGTAATATTTAATATACTTCTCCTTTATTTAACAATCTCCATAATAATGTGAAAAGAGTAAAAATAATGCTTTGTATTTACATAGCACATATCTCCATGGAACCCAGAGAATTTGGTTGACAGAGTCTAAAAATGGCTTTGTCAGTGGGAACAGGAACCTAATATCATAATTATATTGCAAGTATTGAAACTGACACTCAGTCCGTATGTAGCTACTACTGTGAACCTTCTGCAGTCAGAATGATAGGATGGCTTTCTCTGGCCACCTTCATGATCAATAGTAAGCACACTAAGCAATTGTATATAGGGTTCTTGTTTTACTTTTTGCTTACAGAGATAAACTCAGTGACAAAACATATTTTAAGGACTCCATATTACACTAATCATTAGAGTTCTGTGGTAACATTCTGCATTATTTTGCTTTCCCTAGACAATATTGGAATATTATCCACGCATACTTTCTTTTAGTCACGAGCTCTATTGCAAAAAGACATGTGCTACAGAATTATAATTCTAAGTATATTCCAAGGCAAGAAAATAAATTATTAAATGTTCACTGTTTATAAAGTTATTTTTTTAATGTGAAAAAGCAGGCACTGTACCATGACTGTGTTGTGAATTGAGGTGTGTTTGATTCACAGGTGCATTTTTTTTAAGTGGGGAACATTGATCTGTATAAAGAGAAAATACTAAATCTCAAACCGGAAGTTTCTTATCTCACCTCTACCTTCTTTGTAAATCAGGTAATCTAGATAATGGGTTAAACCTTTGTGTGTGGGTGTGCATGTGTGTGTGTGTGTGTGTGTGTGTGTGTGTAAAACATTGGACAGAGAATAGCCCTAGATTGTATCATTGGTTCTTTAGGACATTTAAAAACTACAGATTGCTTAGCCACACTCTTAGAGGTTCTGACTCAGTGGATCTGAGGGGGCCCCCAACTTTATATTTCTGTAAGTTCCTTGGTGATGCTAATGATTCTAATCCATGGACCAAAATTTGAGAACCAGTGACACAACTGATCGACATTCTGCTTTTCCCCTTTACAGAAAAAGAGATAATTATGTCTAGGTAGAACTCAACACCAAACTACTTGTTTTAGAGAGATAGATAGAGATAAAGGAACTAAGCTGTTTCTGTTCAAAGGGAAAAATTTTAATTCTCACTAAAAATTAATAGCAATTCTAAGGTAATTTTCAGCTGAGCTTTTATTTGCACTATATTTGAATATTCATTCAATAAATGTTTTTTAACCACTTGCAAGGGCCTGTGTGCAAGAGAGAAAAAGAAATTATATCTACCTCTGTGAGGCCGAATTTGCACTTGGTGGTACTTTGCTTTAATGTATTCAGAATGTCTTTAATTTTATTTTTTTATTATTTATTATTTATTATTTATTTTTTTTTGCTGGGGCTGGATTTGAACACGCCACCTCCAGCATATGGAGCAGGCACCCTACTGCCTTGAGCCACAGGCACCGCCATTTCTTAACTGTGTGTCTTTTATATTATTTTGACCCTCACTTTAATTTCACAGGCATTCTTTCCCTCTTCCTAAGTTTAGCACCTAGTTGGCAGTTATAAATATCTTCTCAAGGTCTGCAGAGGCTGACAAAGATGATTCTGACTATTGATGGGACTGAGGTTGGGCCACTGATCTATGGGTTATTAGACTAGAAGACATTCCTTGATAAGATGAAGATAAGTATGATACAAGTATTTTCATGAAATTAAATCATGGAAACAAACTATGTGAGCCTATGAAAAGAGCGTTCAAATTTATTGTTCTAACTTGCATCTATTTGGTTATTAAAAATATAGATATAGCTATATCTCACCCATCATGTTGGCAAATATTTCCATATGGTCAATTTATAGAAATTGAAATAGAGATTTTCAAGGTAAATACACGTTGATATTTGTCATAGTATCAGTTTTAGTGGAAAATATTTTAAAATATAGTTTAAATGTCTCAGAGGAGTGCTAGTTACATAACTTAAGGTATAGTTCTAAAATTTCAACCATTTAATTATTGAAATAATTTATAAGGTAATATAATTACATATGTAAATAGTATAAGGTTTAAAAATAGAAATTCAAACTTTTTTTTCAGTTTTATAACTGTCAGTAGACAAAGGAAGATGTTTGGAAAGAAATACCCCAAATATTAATAGTAGATCTTTCTGCATTACTATATATTTTCCTCTTTGCCCTTCACTTTATTTAACAAATTCTGCTTAAAGATTGTACTTTTTTTTTATATGACCGAAAAAGGAGTATGTGTATGTCAGAAAGAGAGAGAGACCAAGGGTCCTTGATGACGTATCTTCTTAGGCATCACACGTGGCCACTTCAGGGTTGGGAACTCTGTAAGTGCCACTGCCAGTTGTGGTTTGGCTTTGTGTTTTTAGGTAACTGTAATCATGCCATTATTCTATTTTACTATACATATAATTTTCAGTGTTCCTAAATAGGTAATAGCTTATTCTTTATATGTCAGTATTTCTCCTTCTCAGATAAAAAAGAAAGAAAGAATAGACACTTGGGTGGAACCTCAGAACTTCCCTTGGCAATCTCACTATCTTCTCTGTCTATAAGCCTGTCTCACAAAGACAGTCTGTAAGAAAACCTTGCTTGGAGAAGAGTTTACCTGCTACGTATGTTCATGTCTGAGACTTACCCTCCTAATAATATTATAAGACACTTTTATATATTTACCATATGACCAGGAACTGTTCTCTAAATGTTAATCCTCGCTGCTTATCTTTTGAGGGAGGTATACTTATTTTTCCTCATTTTACAGACAGAAAAACTGAGGTTTACAAGTAGCCAACAGTTTACCTTGGGAACCACAGTGGGGAAAAGAGGAAGCCAGGACTCAAACCCACCTGGCATGGCTCCAGAGTCTGCAGGGTTTCATAGGGCTATGTCAAATGATCTTCCTGCATAGTTTTACTTCATCTGTCTCAAACTTTGGACAATGTGAAAAGACAAGACCCCAAATCATGATTGTGGTTCTAAAGTGAAACATGTTCTTTCTGCTTCTGTCAGAATTTTGGCACCCGGGTGTAAATTCGATGAGCTCCATGAATTGTTAAGATCCTGTCGTCATCAGTACCATGCTTTAATGAGGACCTAGTGCATAAGGGAGTCCCATTCTGATTTTGAACACCTGTCACAGCAGTGAAATTCCTGGCTGCTGCGTTTCATTATTGGTTGTGTTAAGACGTCAGGGAGGTTTTGCTTTTAAAAGTGGCCCAGTTCTTTTTAGTAATTAAAGGAAAACAGGATGCATGTTATTTGAAAATATCACTGACATTGAACTCAATTTGCCTGAAATGACTAATATTTTTACTAGAAGGTTTCTAAGGCATGTTATCACTAATCTGTGATTTATGCTTTGGGGAGTATACCTTTCTTAGATCTTAAAAATATTTTTCTTTCCTTATGAGGTAGTACATACCAATTAATAAAGTTTAAAAACATCAAAATACAGGTTCGTTCACTTTACTTGTTTTTTCTTACATATTTTCAACCATAGGAGGGAAAAGCCTGAGTAAAAAACACTGTTACTATAATAGCATAAGTTGAGGTCACTTAAAATCCGTAGTAGTCTACATTTTCCATTTTTCCTTACAAAGCTACCTTTATGATTATTATTATGAACAATTATTACGATTATTTAAAAACACTTAAAATTACTGTGCAGGCTTCATATAGAAATCTAGAAGTGATGCTTTATTAACTTAAGATCCATAATTCTTTATTACTTTTGGTCTACATACCATGTTTACCCGACAATACTAAGGTTTATAATGACTTTAGAAAAATGAGGATCCTTGCTCTTGAGATCTGAGTTCCTGAAAACCATATATATGATATACAGTTAAAGTAAGACCTGAAATTTACTGAATACCTACTATATGCTAGGCGTAGATATTCAATCTTTATTTTTACACGTGTAGTCTCATTTATCTCTATGATACAGATACTATGATCCCAGTTTTAGACATAAAATGTTAATAATTCTTCAGTGTGAAAGGATTTTCCCCAGATCACATACCTGAGGAAGAGCTAGACCAGAATTTCACCCTAAAGTGCCTGACCAAGGTCAGACTCAGTCTCATCTCTGGCCGCCCAGACGCATTCCTAGGCGGTCAAAACTGATCATGTAGTGATGTTAAGCAGAGTGCTCTTTACTAATAGAAAGCTTGGGTTAACCCCAGGTAGCCTCTAGGTGTCTAGGGATTATCAGATGTGCTCCCTTAGGGTATGAGGTTCCCATAAACCATGAAGTTGTTGTGGTCACTCATTACTTCTCAGCTGAGACTCTATGAAGAGGCTTCCACGTCCAACCTCTTCTTCCTCCCGGGACCTGTGCGAGTTTTCTAAATATAAATCCTGTCAGTTCCCCTTGAAAGCCTTCAGTGGCTCTCCGTTTGTGTCTGAATGTTTTAAACTCTGCAGCATGATTCATAAGCTCCTTTCTGGACTCTACCTACCACTCCCAGCTCCTGTCTCTCTTCTCACACTCCACAGCCTCTGTCCTGCTTTACGTTAACTCCAGCTGGGCTTTGCACCTCCTGCAGGCCCTAACTAGAGGGCTCTCTCCCCTGCCTCGCACTCCACGCTGCTTGCTCCCACTTCTGGATATTTTCTGTAGAACTTTGCTCCTGATGTCTCAAATTTGGTTAAGGATTTCCCCTAGACGTTCTAGGAGTATTCTCTACCGCCCTGCCATAGAACATCATGCAATCTGAATGTCTGATGACTTATTTACACCTTTCACTTGACCGTAAATTCATTAAGGAGACAGAAGGGTATGATGAATTTCCTCACCCTTGTATCCCCAATACTTGGTTACATAGTGGGAGCTCAGAATTTTTGTTTGGTAAATGAATGAAGGCAGACATAATTTAAAATGCTAATTAGTAACACTTTCAGCATAATTTTAAGTTTTCACCAAATATGAAGAAGTCATTTAATGTACACAGATTTTTTTTTCTTTTTTTTACTATTATTGTGCCCAATGTGATGAGACATTTGTTACACGGAGAGATAGGGGCAATGCTGGGATTTGGATCCAGACAGTCTGGCCACAGAGTCTGAACTCGTGATTCCTGCTCCGTTGCCTCTCTGATGATTTAAGGTCAACAGATCAATATTTTTAGGTGGTTCTGGGTGGCATTTGGCCCCGCAGAGCATTTCACAAAAGGGAAAACATGGAAGTTGGTTTTTGGTCTTATGTCTGCCACTAACAATTATGTGATTCTTATGATTTCTCTGTGCCTAAGATTATCTGCAGAATTAGAAAACTGTGGATTGAATGATCCCAAAGCTCCTTGTTATCTAACTGACAGTGATTTAAACCAAACATTTTTCTGCTACTCTGAAGAAGGTACAGTATTAAAAAAAAATTGCCAATTTAACTATGAGCTAAAATAAGCACTTTAGGCTCCATGTACAGACTTCTTCAACCTCTTATCTGAAATTCCTAATTTTTATCCCATTACTCTCTAATCAAGGAGTTGCAGTTGAATAAGACTTCCAAGTAGGTAAACTAAATAACCACCTTAGAGACTGAAGTCTATCTCCACTGATGTAATTAAGTTGGCATATGATTCCTCATAATAGTAACTTAAATGAGAAATGTAGGCTATTGCCTAGCACGTAGTAGGCCTTCAGTAAACATTAGCTCTCCGGTTCACTCTAATGGGTTTCATTTTTCCTGTGAGTTTTCAGTTATATCACCTTTTTTTAGTCTCTAACAACACTCATTAGAAAAGGACAACTAAGAAGCATTCTAGTTAATTTGGTACATGTTCCTATTATATAATCACCATGGTACCCAGGCTCTTAACTGAAAGAAAATAAATTTATAGAAAGAAAAATGTATCCTCTGCTCTCTCCCGCAAGGTGTGCTGTTATGAAAGCATTGCCTCTTTATTTTGTTTTGTATTTCATCAGGAGACACTAATTTCCAGTGTGTTCCATGGAAACGTTCAAGTGTGGTTAGGTTCACTTTGAGGGAACCAACAAGTTTTATTAAATGTTAGACAATCAATGCAATGTCTTTTGCATTTAAGGAATATGGCTATATAGTTATGTATAAAGGTTTAATATTAAATGATGTCAAGACATTTAAAAGTTAATGAATTTACTTGCCACATTTCTTTTTGTAATTCTCTTTTAATTACCAGTCTTCTGGTATTCAAGCTCTGAAGTTAGGTTCTTTCTAAGAAATGAAAGATAAGTGAAATTCAAATGTATTTTTTAATTATATATTAATTTTCTCTTATTAACAGTACTAAGTGTTTAAATGAATACAGAATATCTTACATGTTGCAAATAAGTGAACAGCTTTAGTAATGCCAGAAAGACCATTGTACTGCATATTGTTATCCAAATTATTTTTATCTAGTGATCAGGATTCAATAATGACACCCAGGAAATACACCCACAGCAGTCAGTAATCTGCCCACAGCATACAGTTCTGAACAGGTTATGTGTGTGGTATTTTTGTCCTATTCCCAGCATGTGTCAAAGCAGCTTTTATTGTAAGAAATTTGAAAGCCACAGGAAAGCATTTTTAGAGGTTTTCTTCAATTTTAAAAAGACATGGGTCTAAACTGACTCATTACCTGACTCCACCAGTAGCTTTGGCTCTGATGTGCATGGTTCCCTATTTTTTGAAGTATGAGGAGCCCTCAACATACAATGGCTATACCATGTTTGCCCTGAAACTTTGTAAATTAAAAAAAAGAAATCTTTTGGGGATGGGACACAATTACAAGAGAGAATTTACCTAATAAATGCAATCATTGTAACCTTGATAAATCCCCAACAATAAGGAAAAAAAAAGAATAAGGCCACTGACCCAAGTCAGCTTCCTAAATATTTTTGCAGAAATTGCTGCTGTTTTAAAAGAGGCATTATCTCCATCTATTGTTCTATGACCTAAATTCTTCTTTCACTAGAAGGAATAGTCATTGATTATTTAAGTCTCACAAGAATTGCTTAAAACATATATGGTTCTAGATATAAAGAAATGTGAGAAATTGATCACGTAAGAGATCTATTATGCAAATTTCGACATAGCATACAACATCTTTGAAAAATTCATGTGGTGGACCTATGAAGGGTGAATTGGAGTAATAGTCATACTATAGAAACGTTTCTTACAAACTACAATCTGAGAAAATGACAGTAATTTTACATGGGTTTTTTAATATATTACTCTCTCTGTGGCTTTAGTTTTTCCAAATATTGCTAGATTCTATGTATTTTATTTAAAACGTAGCAGTGGTGTGTGCATTTTATGTGCATGTCATTTGCATGTCAGGGACTTTTTTGTATGTATGGGAAATCATGTTACTATAAAGTAACATGTTTTTACTCCCTCAAGGAATAAAAGACACATATTTATTTAAAAAATTGCTGCAAGGATGCATGGGATTGTGACCTGATAATTATTCAGAATATGTAACAGTTGGCAGGAAGAATGTCTAAGACATACCTGTGAATTTCTTCAGTGTCATGGAGAAAAAAAGGAAAAACATAAATCTTCTGCCACTTAATCTACATGTCTGAAGATGTAATCAAGTCATCAGCTGTGTCCTTTGCCAAGTAGACAAGCAAATGTGGTACTAACAAATTATACTTGAAACTAAATTTTAGTTGTTGATTACATGATTCTCAATCTTCCTGGCAAGTGTGGGTCAATCCTATCTCTCTGCTTTAAATCCTCCATCGCCGGATTTCAGGAAATACTTCATAGTATGTTTACCATGTAGGCTTAGTTTTAACTTCATTTAACAGGGAAACAAAACGAGAACAGTTAAAAATGGTAGAAGTTTATTTCTCCCTCACATGGAAGGAACTCATAAGTAGGTTGTCCAGGGCTCCCCTGGCCACTCCATGGTGTCATCACTACTCCTGTTTTCTGCTTTGTTATTCTTGGCTTGGGCTTTTCAAATGAATTGTGAGATAAAGAGAGAGATCCTCCTATTAGGTCAGCATTCAAGCCTGTGCTAGCCACTCCCTTTTAAGGAAAACTCCTTGTGGACACGTGTATAATTCTGCCTAAATGCCATTGGCCAGACTTACTTACCTGGTCACAGCCCATGTGAAGGTGAGGGGGAAGCCTGAAGCTAAACACATTATCCAGGACTGTGTTACTAAAGAAGGGAAAATGGATATTGGAAGACAATGAGCATGAAAAGCACATGTCTGAAACAGTCTCGCCATGACAACTGAGGGGTGTTTATTGCACACGTTACAACTGCACCATGTTCACTCCCACATTCCTAAGCTTTAGTGTTCCCTTCCTAGGCAACCCAATGTGTGTAAGACGAGGTGGTGGCATCCATCCCAAATATATCTGTCTATAAACTGAGGGCAGATAGTCAAATGCAAGAAAGCCAAGGAGAAAGAGTGGAATAAGTGTTCTCTAATAAACTTAGAGGTTTACTGAAGACATGGAGAAGTAGCAAGAGACTCAGATCTGGCTTTGGAAAACCCTTTCAGATGGTCAACCTGAAATACAGTGGTTAAAAAAAGAGACATTGCAAAAAAAAAAAAAAAAGAGAGAGAGAGGGAGAGAGATTGCAAATAGCAGCTCCCAACCGAAGAAGCATATTTAATGCATATGATATATATGTAGTGGGACGTGGAGGATGATGACAGCATGACTCTTTTGCTCTGAGTTACATGCAGAGAGAGTGTACCCCGTGGGCAGCAGCATATGTGAATTGGAAAGGGCAGCAATTAAAGATGGAAGGAAAACTTACGGAGAAAGAAAAACTGTAACAAATTTATTTAATTATTCTTTCAACTTGATGTGAAAAATGGTCTTTGTGCTTTGCAAAAGCACACATTGTACTAAAAGAGTCTGAAAATGAATAGATGACACAATGGAGCCCATAAATACCCTGGCGTTGTGTTTGCTCCCTCGGCACTTCATAACACATGACTAATATATTGTGTCTGAGTAAGAATTTGTAAGTATAGTTACTTACCCGGAATTTATGGTCACATTCCTTGGATGGTAGCATTGCTGATAGTAGTCAAACTGACAGTTGGAATTATAGAATTCAAGAGCATGGCCGTTATTTCACTTGGAGATGATGCAGTTCCGCAAAAAGGATTTCATTCTATCTGTCAATTGATGTAGCTTTTTTTTGGCTTTCCTTAATTTTTTTTATCAATTTATTTAATTGGACAAAAAGAAATAACATAGTTGGCCAGTACCTATACACTTTTTTGAAAGAAAAAATATTTTTTGAGACAGAGTCTCACTATGTCACCCTTGGTAGAGTGCCATAGTGTCACAGCTCACAGCAACCTCCAACTCTTGGGCTTAAGTGATTCTCTCGCCTCAGCCTCCCAAGTAGCTGGGACTATAGGCACCCATCACAACACCTGGCTATTTGTTGTTACGGTTGTCACTGTTGTTTAGCAGGTCCTGGCTGGGTTCGAACCTGCCAGCTCCAGTCTGTGTGGCCAGCACCCAAGCTGCTGAGGTACAGGCGCCAAGCCAGAATTTCTTTTTTTTTTCTCCCAGTCTCCTAATGGTCAGGAGGTGGTGTGCATGTCTCTCTGTGTGACAATTTATAATTGCTATTTTAAATGCATCAAGATGAACTTTATATTCATTTAGATTTGATTTGACTGTAAATTTGATTTTATGATGAAAGAAGGTGAAGAGGGGATTAGTTTTAGGTGTCACCTATATATAAGGACAGTTGAAGTTTAGCAGTCCCAGAAAAGAAGAGCGTGAAAAGAAGCAGACTGTGCACTAATGTTTACAGGTAAAGGGGGAAGAGCCGAGGTGGAGTCAGAGATGAGCTACAGAGGTGGGAGGAGAGCCAGGGAGGGTGAAGTCCCAGAAATCCACAGAGAAGAGTTTTGATGCAGCAGGGGGTGATCAGTACTAGTCGATGTGCGGCAGAGGGGTTAAGTAAAGCAAAACCAGGAGAATGAGGACCGCAGAAGATAGTGCATTATCTCACCTTAATTGAATTGGCATGCTGGTGGCTGAAACCAGGCTCATTCCAATCAGCAAACAATGTAAGCGAGGATGAATCACTGAGTAGACTTGATTAGGTCTGTGGAGCCCAGTACGTGGTACACTCCTGTGCCATCCAGTGAGTGAGCCACCACTAACCACGTGGCTACTGAGCTCTCTCCAAACGTGGCTGATCCAAATTGGGCTATAAGTGCAAATTTTACGTGGGATTTCAAAGACTTGATATAAAAAACAGCAAGTCAACTATCTCATTGGAATTTGTGAGTGATTACATGCTGAAATGATCATTTTGATATCTCAGATGAAATATAATGCACTATTAATATTAATTTCACCCATATATTTTACATTTGAATGTGGTTACTGAGATTTTTACAAAATGCATTTGTACCTTTTGTGCTGTTGGACAGTTGGTGACAGTTTATACTGTGACTTCAGTTTGCCACCTTGATTCTTGACAATAACCTATGAGGAGAAATCAAAAGCCATTCTAAAAACTACATTTTTTTTTCCTACATTAACCTAGAAATGTAATTTGTTATAGTAGAAAGAACATGAGCTCCTGGATCCAGCTATGCTGCTAACTAGCTCTATAGCCCTGGGCAAGTTTTTAACTTCTGTAAGTCTTGATTTCCTCATCCGTAAAATGAGAATCATAATACTCACCACCAGGGTAATTGTGAGGATTAAATGTGAATATAAAGGAGTTTGCAGAGTGCCTGCCACATAATTTGCACTTAATAAATGTTAGCTACCCGCTTTCTTTGCTGTGTGACCTATAACTCTGTTAAAATAGACAGCCTTGATCTGGATCTGATACACCATAAGCCTCAAACTCAGATGAGGATGGGGGACAGGATAAGAATATGAATCAAGATGATCAACCTTCTGAACAAAAAAATAAAAATCCTCCCAACATTAAAAGAACTGACAATTAAACTTAGTTTCTTTGGAAGCAGAAAGCAATAAAGTTTCTTCAAATACAGAATATATTATACACATGTAGGTCATTACAAAAGTTTTGAGATACAAAAAAAATCGAGAAATGTAAAATCTATATGGACAGAAACAAATGAAGCTCCCCATGCAACACTGATAAAATGAACAAGCTGAACCGTGCACAGGCTAATTAGAAAGGGTGCTGTCCACGCTTTCTTAGAAATGAAGTAATGGACTATAGCACAGTGTCTTTTAAAACCTTAGTAGTGTAGTATGTGTACATATACTTATACACATATGTGCATATGCATACATGTGCACATATATGTATGGAACTATGTAAGTATGAAACTATTTTAAATAAAACTAGAATGCACTGATTTAAACATGAATGGTGGTCTTGTCAGTACTATTCTATAAATTATCCATTTGAAAGTAACAAATGGAGAAAACGGTTAACCTGGGACTGGGGTGGGAATTAAAGATTGAGATGCTGATGAAAGATGAGGAAGCTGTCTGGTGGTAGAGAGATATGGACCTAGCTGACATATGTTGCTTACAGTTTTCTTCTGCTCAACTTTGACGTGCATCCCATGGAATGGTCCGGAGTAACTCCCTCCCTAGTTCTCCATGTTAGTAGCTCTGACACCATCTTTTGCCCATAGCCAAGAACTTAGTTCCCTGTGAAATTTCAAGCTTTTCTCCTTCAAGACCTCCACACCCCATGTCTCTACCCAGCCTTATTCCACTCCTACCTCCTTCTCTTCCTCTCTTTCTGCTTATGCCCAGGATTCTGGACTTTATGTTCTATCACCATTAACAATGACTCCTCTCCCCTCCGCCCTGGTTTCAACACTTTCATCCTGATGACCTTCTTCAAATTAAGAAATCAGTACAAGGGTTCATGCTACAACTGTGGTCCTTTGTCATACCACTTGACCTTGGGAATAAGCATTCAAATTTGACCCACTGAATTAGGTAACATTGGATATCCACTGGTGAAAATTTGCTGGGTTAGATTATTTTATTTAAAACAATGAATTACATTTAGTTTACTAGTATGAAGAAAGTTCTCTTTGAAAATGGTGTGCTTAGGATTGCAAGTATGAAGAATTCTGTATCATTTAGAACTGTGATTCTCAATCCCTGTGCAGCAGTTACAGGTCTGTGGCCTTTTAGGAACTGGGTCACACAGCAGGAGTAAGCGTCAGGAAAGCCAGCAAATAGAGCTTCCACTGCGGTATCACCACCTGAACTCATCTCCTGTCTGATCAGAGCGGCACTAGATTCCCATAGGAGCCTGAACCCTACTGTAAACTGTGTGACGGGTCTAGTTGATGAGAATCTAATTAATTCTTGATGATCTCAGGTGAAACTGAGTACATAAGCACCACAATTCAAGAGTCACTATCTCCCATGACCTCCAGCTGGGACTATTTGCTTGCATGGAAGCAAGTTCAGGGCTCCCACCGATTCTGTACCATGGTGAGTTCTGTAATTATCTCACTATATATTACAATGTAATAGTAATAGAAATAAAGTACACAGTAAATGTAATGCACTCAAATCTTAAAACCATTCCCTCACCCCTCATTTATAAAAATAAATAAATAAAAATAAAATTGTCTTCCATGAAACCAGTCCCTGGTGTCAGAAAGTTGGGACACTGATGATTTAGAAAACTTAATGTTGCCTGTAATAAAAAAAATCCAATTCAAAATCATTTAAACCATAAAAGGTATTTACTATTAATATGTAACAAAAGGGAACAGTCAAGGAATTAGCAAGATTTTGTCCAAAGTTTTAGTGGTGCCATTAGAGCTCAGTTTCTCTGTATACATTTCATTTTTTCATCTGTGTTTCATTTGGGGGAATTTCTCCCCTCTTGGCACAAAAACGCTACCAACGAGGCCCAGAGTTAAAAGTTTTCTTACTTAAGTGTAGAAGAGAATAGTAAAGTTTTCTTTTCATGAGTCCCGGTAAAAGTTGCAATGTATGTATTGGTTTTGCTTGGGTCACATGTACATCTCTAAACTAATCACTGTACCCAGGAGAATGTACCATGTTGATTACTTAGAACTATATCACCAGAAGACCAAGGACTAGACGTGTGGGAACAACTGATCCTCAAGGAGAAGAGTGTATATAGCAAGGAACAGCAACGTTTCTTAAGAAAAAATATCACAAGTTCTCAATTAACAGATGCTGATGTGCATGCAGAGAGGAAGGAACACTCATGGCGCTGTTAGTGGGACTGCAAGTTAAAACAGCCCTGATGGAAAGATGTGTGGAGAGTCCTCCAAGAATGAAAAGTGGACCTTCCATTTGGTCCTGCAGTCCCATTAGTAGCTATCTACCCAAAAGGAAAAAGCTATTTTATCATAAGGATATTTGCATTGCAATGTTTATAGTAGCCCAATTCATAATTGCAAAGATGTGGAAGCAACTTAACTGCCCTTTAACACATGAATGGATTAATAAATTGTGGTATATGTATATCGTGGAATAACATTCAGCCATAAAAAAGATGGAGGTTTTGAACCTTTTCTAACAACTTGGATAGATTTGAAGAACACTCTCAAGTATCACAGGAATAGAAAAATGAGCATCACATGTGCTCAATACTACATTGAAACTTGTAGATTAATGACTACACAACCAAATACTCACTTGAGAGAAAAAATTCAATTAAATTCAGGAAGGTAGGGGAGAGCATTTGGTAAGTTCCACTCAGAGGGAACCATGCACTGGTCCATAGCACACTTCCTGGGGGAAAGATGCAAGGACAACTCAGACTTTACCCTACAAATGCAAATGGTGTAACCTAATCTCGTGCACCGTAACATTAATCTGAAATTTAAAAAAATGAAATAACAAAAGAAATGTCCAGAATAGGTAAATGCATAGAGATAATAAGTAGTGTTGTCAGGGCCTATGGGACGGTGGGAGGGGAATCACGGTTAATAGGCACAGGGGTTCCACCTGGGGTGATGAAACTGTGTTGAGATACAATATAGGCAGCTGCTGCACAATACTGTGACTGTCCTAAATGCCACTGACTTGTACACTTTCAAGTGTTAATTAAAAAAAGAAAGTAAGAAAAACAATGAAAAATCCACTAAAATCCCTTTCAGGGTTAATAACTATGACTCTATAGGGCTTACTGCGTGTGAAATGTATAGCGTTCCAATAAGCAATTTGGGTTCTGTGAGTCAGAGAATCTTCTCTTTTAAAGTAAACACTTTAAACACTAAAATAGCACCATTACTACATTAAGGTATCAAAATTGATGTTATTCTTAGGTTGGTTTGAAGAATTAAAAAAATAAAAGTTAAACTAACAGTTCTCTTATGTAACAAGGCTTCTGATAAAGAAGCAAATAGAATTGACTCCTCATCTCACTTTTTATAATCTTGTCTATCCTCTTTGAGATTAAGTTGGTCCCAATGATACCCTTTAAGCATCAGTGCCAAACAGAATCAATTGTAGTGCGTATAGTTTCAGATTTATCATTTTATTTGATTCAATGAGAGGAAGGGAGAGGAAGGGAGTGGGGGAGAGAGAAGTAGTTCTACAGATGGAGCACTGACTGCACCAGATCCTAGCAATACAGCAGTGAATAACTAAGAACATGGAGATGGGAGCCCAGCTCTAATTTTCTTAAAGCAGATTCAGAAATCTAATTCCAACTGGAATTGATGTTAAAGAAAGAAGCTTGACTCTTTGTGTATTTTTTCATTGTCATATTAAGCATAACACCCTCACTTGTCCTAGGCTTACAGGAAATAATAATTTTATACCTGCTAAATATTTTTTAAAAATAAAACTAAAAAAAGAACTAATAATTTTAATAGTAGGGAGTTTGTGTCCTGATAAGCCCCACATACATTCCATGACCCATATATTTTTAATTAATGCAATATCTGTATATATTTCTCAGACACATAAACATTGTGTTACATACATAGGCTGTATAATGATCAGACGGGGTATTAAGAGTGTCCTTCATCTTGACTGTTTATAATTTCTGTGCGTTGGGATCATTTCAAGTCCAGTATTCTAGCTAATTTGAAATATACAATATTACTGTCTGCTATACTCACCTCACTCTAAGGAACATTAGAACTTATTATTTCTACCTAAGTGCACGCTTGTACCTATTAATCAAGCTCTTTTTATTCCCCCATCTCATGCTTCCTAGCCACTGGTATCTATCATCCTATTCTCTACCCCGATAACATCAACTTATTTAGTTGCTACATGTGAGCGGGAACACGCAATACTTGTCTTTCTGTACCTGGCTTATTTCACTTAGCATAATGGCCTCCAGTTCCACTTTACTGAAAATGACAGGATTTCATTCTTTTTTTGTAGCCAAATAGTATTTCATTGGATATATGTGCCCTATTTTCTTTATTTTTCGTCTATTGGATAACAGTCAGGTTCATTCCATCTCTTTGCTGCTGTGAACAGTGCCGCAGTGGCCATGGGGGTACAGGGACCCTTTGATGTATCAAGTTCTTTTCCTTTTGACAAATACCTAGAAGTGGGATTTCAATATCATATGGTAGTTCTATTTTTAGATTTTCGAGAATCTCCATGCTGTTTTCCATAGTAGATGTACTAATTTATATCCCCATCAATGAAGTCAAAGAGTTCTCTTTTCTTGGAATCCTTGCCAACGTCTTAATTTTTCTCTTTTTAACAATTGGTGTACCAACTAGTATGAGATGATATATTACTGTGGTTCTGATTTGTATTTTTCTGATGATTAGTGATGTTGAATTTTTTTAATACGCCATCTGGCCATTTGTATGTCTTAATATAAGAAATGTCTATTCATGTCCACTTTGTAATTTGATTGTTTTTTGTTTTGGGTTTTTTTTTTTTTTTTATAATTGAATTGTTTGGCTCAGCACCGTAGCTCAGTGAGTAGGGCGCCAGCCACATACACTGAGGCTGGTGGACTCAAGCGTGGCCTGGGCCTGCTAAAAAACAGTGACAACTGCAACCAAAAAAAAAAAAATAGACGCGCATTGTGGCAGGTGCCTGTAGTCCCAGCTACTCAGGAAGCTGAGTCAGGAGAATCACTTAAGCCCAAAAGTTTAAGGTTGCTGTGAGCTGTGACGTCATAGCACTCTAAAAAAGGCAAAATAGTGAGACTCTATTTCAAAATAAATAAATAAAAATTATTGAAATGTTTGTGTTTCTTGTGTATTCTATATATTAATCCCTTATCAGATGAATAGTTTTCAAATATTAATATTTTTCCCATTCAGTAAGTTGTTTCTTCACTCTGTTGATATTTTTCTTTATCCTAAAATCTTTTCCTAGACCAATGTCCTGAAGCATTTCTCATATATTCTTTTCAAGTAGCTATTTACTTTTGAGTCTAACTTTCAAGTCTTGAATTGATCTTGAGTTGCTTTTTGTAGTATGTGTGGTATAGTGAGAACTAGGAGTTAAGTTTCATTTTCTGGCATAAGAATATCCAATTTTCCCAGAGCCATTTATTAAAGATGGTGGCCTTTCCCCAATATGTGTTCTTGGCACTTTTGTTGAAGATCAGTTGTCTATAAATACATGGATTTTTTTCCTGTTCCATTGGTCTATGTTTCTGTTTTTATAACCACAACATGCTATTTTGGATACCATAGTCTTGTGATATCAATATATTTTGAAGTAAGGTAGTGTGATGCCTTGAGCTTTTGGGTCAGGATTGGTTTGGCTATTTGAGTTCTTTCTTGATTCCATACGAATTTAGAATTATTTTTTATTTTTGTGAAAAATTGTATTGGCATTTTGATAGAGATTTCCTTGAATCTATAGATTGCTTTGGGCAGTGCAGTCATTTTAATGGAATTAATTTTTTTTCTTTTAGAGACAGAGTGTCACTTTATCACCCTCAGTAGAGTGCCCTCTAGTGTCACATGTCACAGCAACCTCCAGCTCTTGGGCTTAGGTGTTTCCCTTGCCTCAGCCTCCTGAGTAGCTGGGACTACAGGTGCCCCGCCACAGTGCCTGGCTATTTTTTGTCACAGTTTGGCTGGAGATGAGTTCGATCCTCCACTCTCGCTCAGTACATGGGGCCGTTGCCCTACCCACTGAGCCATAGGCACTGCCCTGGAATTGATTCTTTTAAACCAAAGGATGTCTTTCCTATTATTTGTGTCCTCTTCAGTTTCTTTCATTAGTGTTTTACAATTTTCCTTTAGATATCTTTTACCTCCTTGGTTAAATATACTACTAGTTATTTTGTTTAATTTTATTTTATTGTAGCTATTGTGAATTTCTTGCTTTCTTTTTCAGGTACCTCAGGTACATCATTGGTACAATGGAACTAATACTGATTATTCTTTCTTTTCTTTTCTTTTGTTCCTTTTTTTTTTTTTTTTTTTTTTGCTTGAGATAGTGTCTCACTCTGTTGCTCAGGCTGGAATGCAATGGCACAATCATAGCTCACTATAACCTCAAACTTCTGGGCTCAAGTGATCCTCCTACATCATCCTACCAAGTAGCAAGGATTACAGGCACATGCCACCATGCCCGGCTTATTTATTTATTTATTTATTTATTTTTATTTATTTATTTTTTTGAGATGGAGCCTCAAGCTGTCCCCCTGGGTAGAGTGCCATGGCATCACACTCACAGCAACCTCCAACTCCTTGGCTCAAGCGAGTCTCCTGCCTCAGCCTCCCAAGTAGCTGGGACTACAGGCGCCCGCCACAACGCCTGGCCATTTTTTTATTTTTTACAGATATGACAGGTCACTGTGTTGCCTAGGCTGGTCTCAAACTCCTCACCTCTATCAACGCCCCTGCCTTAGCCTCCAAAAGCCCTGGGATTGCCAGCATGAACCATTGCACCTAACAGTCTACTGATTTTTCTATGTAGATTTTTTGTCCTATACTTTGCTGAATTTATTGATCATATCTAAGAGTTTGTTGGTGGAATCTTTAGGTTTTTTAAGTATATCATCTGCAAAGATGGAGAATCTGGCTTCCTCTTATCTAATTTAAATGTCTTTTCTTTCTCTTTCCTAATTGCTATGACTGGAATTTCCAGTACTGTGTTGAATAAGAGTGATCAAAGTGGGCATCCTTGTTTAGTGCCAGTTCTCAAAGGAAGGGCTTTTCTCTTTCCTCCCATTTGGTATCATATTAGCTACAGGATTGTCATATATGGCCTTTATTATGTTCAGGTATGTTTCTTCAGTGCCCAGTTTGAGAATTTTTATTATGATGAGATATTGAATTTTATCAACTGCTATTTCTGCATCTATTGATATGATCATATGATTTTTGTCCTTTATTTTACTGATATAAATGTGTCACATTTATTGAATTGCATATATTGTACCATCCTTGAATCTCTGAGATTAAATGCCACTTAATCATGGTGTTTTATCTTTTTGATAATGTGTTGTATTCAGTTTTCTCATATCATGTGAGGATTTTTGCATCTATGTTTATAAAGGATACTGACTTATAGTTTTCTTTGTTGTTTTGTGTCATTATATCGTTTTGGTATTAGCATAATGCTAGCTTTACAGAATTAGTTAAGGAGAATTCTCTCTTCTACAATGTTTTGAAATAATTTAAAGGGAGTTAGTAAATTCTTTGAAAGTTAAGTAGAATTGAGCAGTGAAGCCACCTGTCCTGGACTTTTCTGTGTTGGATACATTTTTATACTGATTCAACCTTGCTACTTATTATTAGTCTATCTGATTTTTCGTTTTTCCTGATTCAGTGTGGGTAGGTTGTATGTATCCAGGAATTTACCCATTTCTTTTAGATTTTCCTGTTTGTGTGTAGTTAGTTGTTCATAATAGTTTCTGATGATCTCTATTTCCGTGTAATGTCAGTCATAATGTTTAATTTTTCTTTTCTGATTTTGCTTAATTGGGTCTATTTTTTCCTTATTCTATCTAGGAGTTTAACCATTTTATTTTTATCAGAAAGCAAATGTGTTCTTTGTTGATACTTTTGTATCTATTTCATTTAGTTCTGCTTTCCTATCTTTATTATTTCTTTTGCTTCTGATTTTCAAGTTCCTTGAGTTCCTCCACATCCTTTATTTGAAATCATTCCACTTTTTTTTAAGTAGGTGTTCATTACTATAACTTCCTTCCTAGAACTGCTTTTCCTGAATACCAGACACTTTGGTATATTGTGTTGTGATTTTTATTTGTTTCAAGAAATTTTCTAATATCTTATTTAATTTATTCCTTAACTGAATTGTCATTCAGGGGCATGTTGTTTAATTTCTATGTATTTACAAAGTTTTCTAAGATCCCCTCATTATCCATTTATAGCTTTATTCCATTGTAGTCTAAGATAATGCTTGATATGATTTCAGTTTTTTAAAAATTTATTGAGACCTGTTTTGTGTCCTAATACATGGTCTATCTAAGAGAAGGATTCGTATGCTGATGACAAGAATATGTACTCTGTAGTGATAGATGAAATATTCTACAAATATCTATTAAGTGCTGTTGGTCTAATGTGAAGTTTAAATTCAATGTCTCTTTGTTAATTTTCTATCTACATAATCTGCCTAATAGAAAACGCAGAGGTCCTCAACTATTGTTGTATTGGAGTCAATCTCTCCGTTTAGATCTTGTATTTGCTTTATATATCTGGATAGTGCAGTGTTAGATACATACATGTTTGAAATTGTTATATCCTCTTGCCATATTTATGCTTTTCTCAGTATATAGTAATCTTTTTTGTCTCTTCTTATTGTTTTTGAATTAAAGTCTATTTTATCTGATGTAAATATAGGTACTCCTAATTGCCTTTGGTTTCCTTTTGCATGTAATATCTTTGTCCTTTCCTTTCAGTCTCTATGTATCTTTACAAGTGAGATGAATTCCTTGTAGGTACCAAATTTTTGTTTGTTTTATTTTGTTTTGTTTTGTTGAGATGATGTCTTGATCTATTGTCTGGGCTAGAGTGCAGTGGCCTCATCATAGGTCACTCTAACCTCAAACTCCTAGTCTCAAGAGGTCCTCCTGCCACAGCCTCCTGGGGTACACTACATTTTGAACAACACTACTCTTTAACTCTTTTGGTCACTTTAATAGATGAAGTACAGTTATGAACACAGATACTTAGGGATTTTTTTTCTAGATATTAGATAAACGTCATAAACAATGAAGTACCTAATAAGTTAAATCTTATGTCACATTTTAAGCATGTCTTCTGTAGACTATATACTATCTCTAGTGAAACTGTATTAGAATACAGACATTCTTCAATAACAAATAGATTATGTCTCATACTTCTATGTATGCAGAGTATTTAAAAAATTTTCAATAGTAGTAGGAAAATGAACAGAATAACTCTCCACATTTTAATTTAATAACAAACTTCTAAATCCAATACATATATTTTTAAATGTCACCACAGACAATTTAAGGGAAATGTAGCCAAAACAAAAATGAAGTAAGAAAAATTCTCTATACTAGTTTCATCCTCCAACATAGATCTTAAAGGTTTACTTATATGTATTGCCTTTTATTTAACTTCCATCCTACATGTTACTATCTCTGGAATAATTTGAGTGTGATATATCACACATACTGATATTGGTAGATAAAAGAGAAGGTCCACTAGAATTGAATTCAGCAAGACAGGACATAGAAAAACATCTATAAAACAGAGTTGATTTTCACAAGAAAATGATAAGTAACAAATATTTGGGGTCATAACCTTGAGTATATGCAGAAGAGGGAACAAAAAGGAGAAGTCAAAATGAAGTAATTTTAACGGAAGCTTTGTTTTTTTGGGGTTTTTTGGTCAGTGAATGATTTGTTTTTTTAATCAGAGTAAATTTAAAACAAAGTGCTCAAATTTGAATTAATTCAGAGGCTATTAGTATTCTGGCCCATTTTCTAGATAATTGCAGAGACTTTTATTCTTCCTTTGCTATTACTACTGCTTTCTAATTTTAATGTAACCCTTGTTTTCTTAAATAAAGAAATGATTATTACTTTACAGCTGGCTTGCATAGCCTCTGAGAGTAAGGCTACATATACTTAGTAAATGCCCATCAGAAATTAAATCAGGCAGAAATAATTTAAATTTTTCTTATCTAAATAATTTTTCATTTATGTTCTTCTTTGTATTATGATTTCTAAAATATTTTCCCAAATTAAGCAAATAGTGTTTCAGCATTCAGTTGGTCAATGAAAATGGCTCTGCTCTTTGGTTTGTGGACATGAATACCTTTCTGCCAGTTAAAGTGATTTGAGATTATAGCACCAGCAGGCAATTTCTTGGACAAATTACTATTTGGGCCACTAATGTGGAGGTAGGGGAAAAATGTTTATCACGCTATTGAACTAGCTCGTGCTTCCATAGCCAAAGATTGCACCCGAGGCCACCGTGCTGGGAAACGGTCCAAAAGAAGCTACGCACCTTCTGTTTGGAGTGACCTGTCTCTGTGCTGAGAACACATGTTGGTGTTCAGAAAGAAAGAGCAGAATCTATTTTATATGAGCAGTGGGAAAATATAGCTACATGTGTTCGGCAATGTCGACATTCCCATGACAATGTCTATATAAAATATAACATTTTCTCTATTGCCTATTAAAATCATTTCAATATCGCTTAGAATGCTAAACACTATTTTTTCATACCTACAGTATGAATATAGTAATAGACTTTATTTCATGTGCAATCCTGAAGTGGATTGGATTTCTTTTTAAGATTTTGACTTGTAACCAGTTTCACACCCCAATTCCCCAAAGATAACGTACATAATTTTAAATCAAACAATTTAGCCATATTTGTCTGCAGGAATGTGAGCTCAAACTCAGAAGTTTCTATGGGAGATGAAGAGAGACAGATGCAAGGGCAAATAGCGTTACAGCAATATTCGTTTTTATGTTCAAAGGAAGACAGCTCCTAATCCTCAATTTAAAATGGGAATATTCAAAAGTTGTTTTAAGAAAGTAAAGTGTTTACAAAAGTATTGTATGCACTGATAGTTTGAACCTTTAAAAGAATCCCACCAGGAGACTTTAGTATTCTAAGCTCATTTAATATGATGTTTCACTCCAGGCCATATTCTTTTAACCAAAAAGCCATGAACTAAGTTCTTAGCCTAGCTAAGAAGTAGGATTCTAATAATTATCTTAAACTTCATTCAAAGATCCTGATTCCTGAGATTCATGGTTTTTATTTCTTTTTGTTGATAATAAACATAAAGAAATCCATTCCCATCTCCTTTTTCCTTAAATAAAGTTGACTGTAAGGGGAAACCATTTCCCATACATAAGGCACAAAGCATGAAGGAAAAGTGAAGCTGCCAGACAGAAATTTCTCCCCAGCTTGACACAATGAGTATTTCCAGGGGCAGCTTCTGCTAAAGCCTCTCAATGAATCCAGATCCCACCTCTTATCTATCTACAAGGGCAGACAATTATGTTCACCACGTCATCCTAGAAAAAGTACCCCGGACCTCATTGCTGAACATCACTATGATGACCTCTGAAGTCCTCCCCTTGCCCTTCTGGTGACTGTAGTGATGTTTAGCAATGAAGGATGTAGCACACTTTTTCTAGAATGAGTCCATGAACTTGACTGTGAGACTGTGTATACTCCTCAGTATCAGTAACTCTAGAAATAACTCCTAAATCTGGTCAGCAATTAAGTTCGATTATTCCACAACACTTTTTAGGATGCATCTTAATTTGGGCCCAGTCGTTGTAACTGATTTTTCACTGCTATTTTGAGAACACTATCTGACAAGGCATTTGTTCAAGACTGCCTTGAGTAAAGCCCCCTGTGCGACCACCCTGCTCACCAGCAACTCCGTAACCTTCCGTTTTGTACGGAGGCAGATTGTAAATTCCCTAACCCTCCTGCTGCTCAGTAGAAGTCATTATGTTTTTGTGAGATACACTTATGAGGAGTTTTCAGGATAAATCCATCTTGGCAGCCTCAAAATTGAAGCATAGAGCAGTAAACCCAAAATTTCTCTTCATAAATCAAAGAGAAATGTTCAAAGACTTACATGTAGATTCAATTATTTTAACAGCTTTGAATGCACCTAGTATCTTGGAGTACATTTGCAAACTAAATGCTTAGCAGGTCCCTGAAGTGTCGTGGTACATTGTTTGCATTTAAACTGAATATTGAAAGTTTTGAATCCAAAATACTACTTAAGACTTATGTGAAAATGAAAAAAAAAAAGAAGAAAAGAAAAGAGAAATGAGTATCATGACAAGGTAAATTTCAACGGAGACAAAGCTGACATTTTGAAGGTCAAGTGTTCATCTATGCAAACGTTATAGAAAGAATTTGAAAGTATAAATATAAATCTGTGGTTTCATATCAAACGAAAAGAGTGACCTGCTACAGGAATACTAAGTTCAGTTTCTAAAGCCTTCCACAGGCCTCACCAAAGCTATATTAGATCCTTTTAAAAATAATTATTTTAGAGTGAAAACCAAGATATGTGAAATGGTTAAAATCAAAATGACATGATGTGCAGTTCCATAGTCAGATGAGTTCTCAGGTCAGCGGTAGTTCACATCAAGAAAGTAAGAAAGACTGAAGGTTGGAGGAATGAGGTAGGAATACATTGATGGATTGATGGTCTCCGGCTGGGATCTTCATTCTGCAAACATCACTTCCAGTGTTACAGCCGTTGTTATTTACTCTATTTAATGTGTTTAGAAACTTAACAGAATCCAGAGAACTGATTTTCTTAATCAAAGCCTTCGTGAAGAAAGCAAACGATATAAAATTGTTGAAGAGATGGACCTGATACACACAAACCTCTATATACACCATATATGATTTGCTATAAATACTTAAGTACAGTTATTTTGAAAAATCTACATGCTGACATCATTCTCCCAAATTCTTTAAGAATTTAACCAGTGCCCTTAACCAGTGAGCCTGGAAAACAATAAAGCAGGGTAATATGGTCTTTCTTGTTTAGAACTCCAGGTCTGTACTTTCTCTGTTGTCATTTCTTTTTTTTTACAGTTTTTGACCAGGGTGAGGTTTGAACCCACCACCTCCAGGGTATGGGGCCGGCACCCTACTCTTTTGAGCCACAGGCGCCGCCCCTGTGGCCATTTCTTCATTCATATTTTTCCTTAGTGGTCTGCATCATCACTCCAGAGTGGTGCAGGGCTGTTTTAATACTCTTTTTGGGGAATCACTTACTGCTTAGTGCCTGACCACCTAGTAGACTTCCAGGACACATGTGCACTGAGACCTTTTACTGGTTGACACCATTAAACATTCCCTGACCACGTAGCTCGCATGTATAGAGTATGACTATTTAAGGAATTTCTCCTCAATCTCATGTAGGGTCTAGGATTTAGAAATGAAAGCTCACACTGGGTCTTGAGAGTCTTCCCCCCTATGATATGGGCATCACTCTGGAGAAGCTGAGAAGGGAATTAGTACTTGTGCTTTGCCATAGCATCTTTCCAGCTTGACATTCAAGGTTCACAGCAGCATCTGGGCAGAGCTGACTTACAGATTGCTTTTTATCCCTAGAAAACCAGAAGGGAAGATAGGGGCTCAGATTTAATCATGGATGTTCTTGGTTATAGACACAATCACTGTTCACAGTTTAGATCACTAGTTTAGAATGAAATGTAAAGAGTAAAATACTGCTCATTGTTGAGGCTTGGCTAGGAAGACAGAGAAAATATCATTTCTGGAGATTTTAGTCCAACAGATGTTAACCTTTTACTTTTCTCTCACCAAAGTGCTTGAGGAATACGAGAGTCTGTAACATAATTAGAAATGTTCACAAACCCTGTGATAATTAGTGTTAAACCCATACTCTAACCTACATCTCCCAGCTCCCAGTTCGAATATGATTTGGTTATTGTATATCTTGGGTAATTTAACATAATCTCATATAGATAATTGTTATAATGACCACGTACACAAACACACACACACACATATACACACATATGCCCCAGGTGAAAATCGGTAGTATAGAAATTCACCTGTAAGTCACTTACTGTTAAAGATCTATTATGCTGTATAATTATACCACAGTTAACCTTGGGGAGAATGAGTGATGGTAGTAAAAGAGTGTGACTGGAGTTTCTGTACCTCTCTGTGCCTCCTCACCTACCTGGAAGGCCAATCTTCATGCCCAATTTTGTTGGGTATCATAAATATGCCCTATGATACAAACATACACATGTATTATGTGTATATATGCAAATGTCTGAACACACGTGTGTATTTGTTCTCTAAGACTGAAGCAGACATGACCCAGCAACAGTTAATCAGATGCTCCAGAGATATGTTGGGAACAGGGCAAGCCAAGCTACTTTGATGTCATTCCTAATTATATGAGTCTATAAACAGCATAAGGTCTTGTTCCTGGGCTATCAGTTCATGATGTGACAGATAGCCCGTGGCAGTTACTCAGTGTAAATATTTTATAGGGAGATTAAGTGATATGGCAAACACTGATGGAGTTCAGTAATGGAACCTAAGTCATCTGATCACAGAACCAGCAAACCAATTCAAACAAACCACCTTTAAATTCTTCTGAACATCATTGGTAATTTGAGCTGTAAGCTGTGTCTTCTTATTTACTAAAATCCACTACTAGAGTTATGTTTTATAGGGATATGTTCTGAAATGGTCGTAGAATGAATAAAAACGCTTTGGCATGGATGATTATTTTCTATAAAGCCGCTAATGAACTAAATCATAAATAAGTGGCATCACTGCTTTAACCAGTTAGGTTTATTTGTCAAATTACTAAAATGTTTTAAAATAACACTTTAATATTATCAAATATATGATTTCTACTGGAAAAGCATTTAAAGGAAATTATATAAGGTTCTTGTTATTTAAGACTGCAGAATTTGGGCAGCGCCTGTGGCTCAAAGGAGTAGGGCACCGGCCCCAGGTGGTGGGTTCAAACTTGGCCCCGGTCAAAAACTGCAAAAAAAAAACAAAAAAAAAAACAAAACAAAACAGAAAGACTGCAGAATATAAAGTTTTAAATAATTAAAACAAGAGTTAAAGAGGTAATTATTATGTAAATGGAAATCAGAAATTCTTTCTCTGTGAGACCCTTTCAAATATTGCAAAGTTTGTAGTTTAATGGACTCGGATGACACATTAGAGATAGTTTTCTATCAATTTATTAATGTTTAAACAGTGTTATTCATGTGTAGTATTAATGACTTCCAGTTCATCCTTAGATCTTTATCAAGTATGTACAATAACAAAGATAAATCTATTTTTCCAGGGACATTAAGGTATACTTCAGCTGCAATGTGGTATTTGATGTTGGGGTACTCAAAAGTAATGTAGCCATGGTTTTATGTAAGCTTAGACTGGTTGCATAGTCAAACAGACCTGCTTGGAAAGTCTCTAACCCTCTATATCCAGCCCTCTACTGATAGAGTTCTTTCCAAACCTCTGAGTCTCTTGGTTCTTAGACTATTACTCTGTAACGCCCTCCCCCGAGTGCTTACTAAATAAGTTTTACATCTTTTAGCATCTCTTGTAAAAGTCTCAGCTGAGAAATATTTAGAAAAGAAATATTTAGTCTCAGCAATATTTAGAAAAGATTGTTGAAGGCATCATTATCCACCAACATTAAATATACCTCAAACCCTAGCTCTGGGCCTAATCAGATTCCTAGGAGGCTGTTTGAGCTCTTCTGTTTGCCCCCTCTTGGAATCTCTAGGCCAGTGGTTCCCAACCTTCCTAATGCCGCAATGTATTTTCATTGTTACAAAGGGGTTGCGACCCACAGGTTGAGAACCACTGCTGTAGGGAATCTCACTATAAAGTGAAGCCCTCAGCTTTACAGAAGGGAATAGTGAAAAGGACTTCAAACCTGTTGCAATGTTTGCTGCAGAATTCTGCTGAAGTTATTATTCATTATAGCACGCAAATCCCCCTTCATAGAATGTAATGTGAAATTGTCCTTTTTATTTAATGCAGGGAATACTTCGTTGGCCCTCAGAAGATGATATTATGAGAAAGTGAACATCCTCCAACTCTTTTACCTGCTTCTCTTTGTGTTCTGGCTTCAGTAAGATTAAAATGAAGCTCAGTCTTGTGATCATGCTATTTCTTATGGTTACCATAGTTCACTGGCACACTATCTTTTTTTGTTTCTGTTCACTTATTTTAACTTATTTTATGCATTTGGAGTTGTAAGACATCTTAAACCTTTTTAAGAAAAAAATTATTTCAACAATAAGTATTTCCTTTATATGACTTATGGTCTCTTCAAAGTCTATTTCTTACATTTCTAGGGTTGTTTACTGACACAAGCAACTCAGAACTACTCCAATTTTTTGCAACACTCTGTGGTTCCAGGCCTATCTCTCTCCAGTTGCAACATCTTTTATCTAAATACCTTTCCTTCCCATTCCCGTTTCTCTTCCTAGAAAGTTACTGTTGACTCTTATAAACACAACGAATCTTCTTATATGAGGTCTCCCACCATCATCCATAAGACCCCATCACGTTCTGAGAACAGGTCTGTTACAAAACCCATCATGTTGCCTTATAATTACTTTGTCCTCACTTTAAAAAAAAAATTAAGATGTTAGCCTCCATGATCCTAGAAACTGTATTAGTTTTCTAGAGCTGTCAAAACAAAATACCATGAGGTGGCTTATGACAGAAATTTATTTTTTCACAGTTCTAGAGATTTGACGTCTGAGATCAAGGTGTTGACATCCTGGAAGGGAGCAGTGGTTCATGTCTGTAATCCCAGCACTTTGGGAAGCTGAAGCAGGAACATGAATGGAGGGTAGGAGTTGATAGCCTGACTCTGCAAAAAATTAAAAAAAAAAATTAGCCTAGGCTGATCCCAGTGACTCAAAGCCTGTTAGCCTTGTATTCTGAGAGGCCAGTGCAGGAGGGTTGCTTCAGCTCAGGAGATGAAGACCTGCTCAAAAGAGACCCCCTCACTTCTAAAAACAAAAAAATAATCTAAGTGTCCTGGTGGGTGTTTATAATCCCAGCTACTTGGGAGGCTGAGGCAGGAGGATCACTTGAGTCTAGGAGTTTAACATTGCTCTAAGCTAGGCTGATACCATGGTGGTACTCTAGCCTAGGCAACAGAATGAGACTCTGTGTCAAAAAAAAAAAAAATTAGCCAGGTGTATGGACACCTTAGTCCTAGCTACTCTGGAGGGTAAGGTGGGAGGGTCACCTGAACCCAGGAGTTCCAGGTTATAGTAAGCTGTGATTGCACCACTGTAAACTCCAGCCTGGGCAATAAAAGGGAGACCCAGTCTCTAACAAAAAAAAAAAAAAGGAAGGGAAAGGAAGGGGACAGGAGGGGAGGGGAGGTAAGGTGGACAGTTTCTTTATGAGGCTTCCCCCTGGCTCATAGAAGGCAGTCTTCTCCCCTGTCTTTACACAGTCTTCTCTGTAAATGTGTCTGTGTCTGTATTTCCTCTTAGAAATACAACAAGCATATAAGATTAGGACCCCCTTTCATAGCCCCATTCTAACCTGATTACCTCATTAAAGACCCTACCTCATTCTGAGAAGTAGAGGTTAGGATTTCAACATAAAAGTATTAGGGGTGGCACCTGTGGCTCAAAGGAGTAGGGCGCCAGCCCCATATACTGAAGGTGGTGGGTTCAAATCCAGCCCCTGCCAAAAAGTGGAAAAAAAAAAAGCATTGGTGGGGGTGAACACAATTTAGCCAAAAATAAAGATGACTATGTATAATTTATCTTTCTAGCCCGAGCTCTTGACTGAGTTCCTGCCATGGAATAGAAACAATAAATATTTGTTAATGAATGTTATATTAATGAAAGTAAAATTTTTACTCTTTTTATGATACAGTATTTTAAAATGTTTTTCTCAATAACATAAAAAAACACTACAGTGATTTTTGTATGGTACAAAACAGCCAAGGCATATAGCTTTTATCAGCCTGTTCCTTAAAGAATTTAGTTCCCCAAAGCCAGGAACTTTTATAGCAATTTTGTTATGCTGCCACCAAGTGACACTTAATGGAATTGTCTCCACATGTTCCTCAGAGTTTGGGGGTTTTTTATTTATTGATTTTTTTTTTTTTTTTTGAGACAGAGTTTCACTTATTAACCCTCGGTAGAATGCTGTAGAGTTTGGGGTTTTGCTGAAATCAAGAATGGTGAGTTTTTCTTAAAAACTCTCAAACACCCATAATTTTGTTATTTTTACATTTTAAAAAATCACAAATCAAATCCCAGCAGGCCAAAGGGCTCATTCCTGAAATCTTAGCACTCTAGGAGCCTGAGGTGAGAGGACTGCTTGAAGCCAGGGGTTCAAGACAAGCCTAAGCAAGAGAGAGACTCCGTCTCTACTAAAAATAGAAAAATTAGCCCAGCATGGTGGCGAGCACCTGTAGTACCAGCTACTCAGGAGTCTGAGGCAGAAGAATCACTTGAACCCAGGAGTTTGAGGTTGCTGTGACCTAGGCTGAGGCCACACACTGTAACCTGAGGCAACAGAGTAAGTGGGATTCTGTTTCCACATAAATAAATAATTTAAAAAGTAAATTGCAAAACAACAACAACAACAAAAAAGAAAATTGCTCTTATTGAAACAAAAGATTATTCAAGACTTGAAAAACATTGACAGGTAATTACATACAATAAATATTTTTAAGTTAAGATAGTATTTATGATTCTCTGCTAAAATGCTGACGAGGAATCAAAACATACCATAACTTCTGGTTTTAATTGTGACCACACACCTATCGTGAGCCCATTCAGGGAGATGTCCCCTGGTTGGTGTAGCTTTTACTTCTTAATCAGCTCACAAAGAGAGAATAAAATGCCAGCAGTGTTTCTAATGGGGAGAAATGATCATTTCCCCTTAAGTTTGAAGTTGGCCTGTTGTAGCAATTTCTGCTGCAGAAAGAAACTGGCCCACTCTCACCTGAGGAAAGCTGTGTAAAGAACAGTTCTCAGCTGTCCTTTCCACTCATTCCCTCAGCCATGTGCGGCCTCAGTGGGTCACTATTCCCCCAGAGAGGCCTTTCCTGACCACCTATTAAAAGCAGCCCACCCAACTCAATTACTTTTTATCAAGAATCTCACAAAACTTACTACTCCAGATTTTTATTCAGATAATTTTTACGTACAACATGGTCTTTCCTCATTAAAAGGGAAGCTGGGTAGACCTTTTAATTTATGATTCTATTCCCATCAACTAGAAGAGTACTGAGTATACTGCAAGTTATTAATAAATAATAAGATGAACGAAAAGTATTGCATTTATTAGAATAAATTAAAATGTAACTGAGACTCTTAGCCAGCTACCTTCTTCACGGTAGCTTTCACGTGAGAAGAGCCCAGGAATGACTGTGTGGCTCCTTCCAGCCTCTGTTCCTGGGAGGGAAACGCAAGGAGAAGGCACTGGGCTAAATGCTTCATTTATTATATTTCGTGTAAGACATGCCATCCCCATCTATCTTGCTCATCTTTCTCCTGACACCTCTGTTATTTTAATATTATATTTCATCAATTTGAAAAATGATATTTTTCACATTTTCACATTTCTACAATTGGGATGCATCTTTCAGTAGGGAAATCGCAAACCCTGTGGGCCGGGTGCTGGCTGTGATGTATGGACCTGTCCTTTTCTGCACATGTGCAGATTGATTGCTATTCCTACTGGCATGACTGAATGACTTTATTCTCTTGAGCTTTCAATTAATGAAATATTTAAGGATACATTAAAGGTTTTTTGTTTCTTAATTTCTTCATAATCAATGCATAATAACTACAGATGCATGGGGTACATTTCAATATAAGAATACATTGCATAATAGTCAAAGCAGGGTAATGGGCACATCCATCGTTTTAAACATTTACATTTCTTTGTGATGATAACATTCAAAATCAACTCCTGGCTGTCTTGAAATAAACCATGTATCATTAGTATAGTTACCCTATTGTGTCATAAAACATCAGTCTTTTAAAAAAAAAAAAAAAACAGAATCTCACTTCCTTGCCCTCAGTAGAGTGCCTTGGCATCATAGCTCACAACCACCTCAAACTTTTGTGCTCAAGTGATCTTTCTTTAGCCTCCCAAGTAGCTGGGACTATAGGCACCTGCCACAACACCTGGCTATTTTTTAGAGATGGGGTCTTGCTCTTGCTCAGGCTGATCCCAAACTCCTGAGCTCAGGCCATCCACCCACCACCAGAGCCTCCCAGAGCATTAGGATTACAGGCGTGAGCCACCACTCTCAGCAGAACACCTGACCTTCTTCCTGGCGAACTGTAATTTGGTACCTATTGACCAATGTCTTGACATAACCTCTCCTCCCTAACTTTCCCAGTCCCTGGTAACCACCATTCTACTCTCCACTTCTCTGAAGTCAACTTTTTAGATGCCGTATATAAGTGAGAGAAAGTTAGAATTGCTGTTAAATTATGTGGAAAAAGATATTCTCCAGACAAGCTTACTAATTTTAACCACTAAAAAACTGCCATAAACTAAACTTACATGAGGTGTTTGTGCCTGGCTATTTCACTTAACACGTCCTCTGGGTTCATCTATGTTAACAGCCACAAATGACAGGATTTCATTCTGTTTCATGGATGAATAATATTCCCTGTGTGTATGTGCCACATTTTCTTTATCCATTCCTCTGTAGTTAGGCTCTTAGGTTGATTCCATATCTTGGCTATTGTGTGGAATAGTGCTGCGATAAATATGGGAGGTTTCCCGGACTAAGGAGTCCATCTGCCAGCCACCCAGGGCAGTCAGTGGAGAAGCAGATGAGAGATCAGCAGTTTCACTTATTTACAGATAAGCTAGCAATTCTGAGAACAGTGAGGACATCTCCTCAAAGAGTTGTTCTGCTCTCCTGTTTTTCTTTGTTATATTTATACTCTCACCATAAAAGCAAGCATCAGCAATGTTATTGCTCATGATATTCTATGTTAAACAGATTTTATTTCATAGGTTAAAGGTTGCACAATATCCCCCTATCTTAAAGTGGTTACAGATTCAAAGCATTCTTACTTTATATTAAATTCATAGTTAGTCTCTACTTTACCAAGTGCATAGTTAGTCTCTACTTTACTTAGTACTACTAAGTGTACTTCTACACTGGGTCCTGGAGTGGCACCACGGTCGTGGGAGCATCCAGTTTCTTAACTTTGTCTGTAACAGAAGGTCACGAATGTGACAAACAATTCCAGATGGTGTCACATGGGCTCATCTGGTCCCTAGGGCCTGTCCAGGAATGCCTTGGATGTAATGGTTATGGATAGCAGGGGCTGCCATCAGGAGTGCAGATAGATTTTTGACATAACTGATTTCATTTCCTCTGGATATATACCCAATAGTGGGATTGATGGATCATGTGGTAGTTCCATTTTAAGTATTATTTGAAAAGGGAATATGATTTCTGATATTATAGTCTGAAATTATCAAGCCTTCTGCCACAAGTAAAGTGCCATGAGCAGAAATATTACACAATGGGTGAGCAAAGCCAGGGAGAAATACAGAGACAAGAGTGTAGCACTCTTCTTAGATATCCCACATTATCAATGCTCTTGTGGAACAAAGAGAAACATGGCTGTCAGCAACTCTGAGTTGATACACAGTTGGGAAAGTTCGACTCTGAATGTGAAAATTTTCAGGATTAATTCAACTTCTCTTGTTTTCTTGTTTTCTATTTTCATTTTCACTAGAGTGAGAGGTAAGTAATAAATCTGTATCCAGATAAGTCCCAAATAACATTTTGGATAAATAGTTAATTAAAATTCAAAGTAATAAGAAATAATTTGTCATACTTTCATTGGAGATGTTGATTTTCTTGATCACATTTAAAGTTATGATATATCTAATAATTGCTAGCCTGTTAAATTCAGTGAAATGTTATATCGAGTGCCTGCCAAATACCAAGTGTTATGCTAGTCATTATAAATACAAGAGTGAAACAAGAAACAGCTCCTGCCCTCCTAGAGCTAGCCTGCTCCACTAGCCACACTGCTCTACCACCTCCCCTAGACCAGAAGTAAATGAAGTGGTGATATGGGCCATCCTTTGAACTTATTCAGACAGACATCCTAAATAATCTTGCTAAGACAGAGAAGTTTGGTTGGGTGTGGTGGCTCACACCTATGCTGTTAGCACTCTGGGAGGCCAAGGCAAGATGATCACTTGAGGTCAGGGGTTTGAGACCAGGCTGACTAAAGCAAGACCCCATCTCTACTAAAAATAGAAAAGCTAACCAGATGTGGTGGTGGGCATCTGTAGTTCTAGCTACTCATCAGAGGCTGAAGCAGGAGGATTGTTGAGCCAAAGAGTTTGAGGTTGCTTCAGCTAGGCTGAGGCCATGACACTCTAGCCTGGTCAACAGAGCAAGACTATGTCTCCAATACCCCCCCCCCAAAATATCCAGACCATTTATTAATCATTTTCTGTTAGCTGGGGAATTATTAAATAAATAATTGGAAAGAGATTATACATTTAGCAATTATAATATGGTATAGATATTATACATGGCTGTAACAATAAAACTTCTAAGTTGTATTGTTTATTATTTCTTTGGATTTACTGCTAGAGATAGCACTATTTTATATTTAAATAACTTTTTGTCTTGACTTTATACTTAAGTGCAAGAATGTATTCTGCAACCTTAGTCTTTTCCTTCATTGTCTGAACTCTATTCTTAAAATATATAACACTTCTTTTGGCATCAGGACATATGAAATCAGCTCTCAGGTTCTAACTAATGGATTTCCAATTAAGCTTGTCATTTACCTCTTTTTTAGTTGTTTTTTAAAAGTTTTAAATTTTAAAATTTTCTGAGGAAGTTAGAATTGCTGTTAAATTATGTGGAAAAAGATATTCTCCAGACAAGCTTACTAATTTTAACCACTAAAAAACTGCCATAAACTAAACTTACTGAATATATACAAGTGAGGAACAATTATATAATGACTTAATCAAGTCTCTTATCACCTTCTGTGTTCGAAGAGAATGAGAATAAACTCCCCCGCAAGGTATCCCAGACTCTTCCAAGTGACTTCGTCACACACTTGCCTTATCACTTTCTATATTTTGAACTCTGTAGAGCAGTAGTTCTCAACCTTCCTAATGCCGGAATCCTTTAATACAGTTCCTTATGTTTGTGGTGACCCCCAACCATAAAATTATTTTCATTGCTACTTGGGGGTCACCACAATATGAGGAACTGGGTCGCAGCATTAGGAAGGTTGAGAACCACTGCTTTAGAAGCATTGGCCATTGTATGTACAGTACCTAACAGTGCCAAGAGCAGAAAAGGCCCTTGAACAAATGTTTATTTAGTTACTTGGAGGCCTTAGAGCAGTGGTTCTTAACCTTCCTGATGGCACAATGTATTTTCATTGTTACAAAGGGGTCACGACCCACAGGTTGAGAAGCGCTGCCTTAGAGGGTTCATGGGTGTAGGCTTTGGAGTCAGATTACCATGGTTTGAATATTGGCTCTGCAACTTAATTGATAACTTTGACTAAGTTCCTTACCCTCCTAAACCATAGATTCTTAAACTATTAAATGGCGATGAATACTTGGACCTGCCTCATAATTGTACCTGTGGTTATTGAAGATTAAACTAGGTAAGGCATGTAAAGCACTTAGCTGCAAAGCTTAACACATAGGTGCTCGGTGAATGTTATGTACTGTTGGTATTACACATATTACCGCTATTATTATTACTTGAGAAACTATGCAGATTAGAAGATAACTGTAAAACTCCATGCAACAATATTTAGCATACTTATTAGATGAAAACTCTGTCAAACATCCTTTAAAAGGCTGGAGGCAATGCTCTACGTGAGAAGGTAGCAATAGAGGAGTAAATGGCAAGTGGGACATTTTTACATACTTTAAGCATAATACTATGAAGAAAATGAAATAGGGTAACATGACAGAGAGTGACCAGGGAATGACGGGAGCGGTTTTTTCTTCGATGTTGTCTTATTTTCCCATAACAGATGGTATATTTACCAAAACCCTCCTGAGTAAGAGACTATAACTAAGACTTAAACGATAAAAAGGGGTTAGGCTTGCCAAATTTTCAGGAAAGAAGATTTCAGATAAGGGAAAAGAGCACAGGATCCGATAAGGCAACAAACATGACCTCTTTCAGACCAAAAAGCAATGGAGAAGCAGGAGAGTATCAGAGAGGTCAGAGAGCAGGTGCGCCCCTGCAAACAGCACTTAGGCCAGGGCGGGAGCTGGCAATGCATCCCAGTGCAGTGGGAAGCCTTTTGGAGTTTCTTAAGCAACAATCCAGACTGGCAGTAATGACAAACAAAACCCAACAGTAGCAAGAGAAACAGGAAAAGGAAGCAGAAGAATCATTTGAGATGGCAATTAACGTAGTTCAACTGGCAGTGTGTTCTCTTCTTGGTCCAATTTAAAATTGCAGTATATCTAAGAATTGATGACAATGTCATGTCAGTGAAATGTGAAGACATAATTTAGATGGCACTACACCCCAAAGTGATTCTCTGAGTCAATGTAATTTCTGTCAAAATGCCAGCCGAGTTACCCTTTGTTGCTGAAATTGACAAGGTGAGCTAAAATTTATATGGGGAGAGTAAAGGACTGAGCCAAAGGAAACTTTGTGATCTCGAAACTTACTGCAAGCATACAGTAATGAAAACTGGTGCTACTTGTAAAAGAATACACATGTAGACTGATGGAGCATAATGAAGGGTCAAGACATAACTCCCTACATTTACAGTAAATTAATTCTGAGAAAAATGCCAAGACAATTCAAAGAAGAAAGACTAGTTTTTTTTAAGTAATTCTGAAAAAAATAAAAAATAAAGTAGTTCTGAAATAATAGGATGTCCACATGTAAAAGAATGAAGTTGAACCCCTGTCTCACACCATGTGGAAAAATTAACTAAAATTGGATCATATGCATAGGCCAAGAGGCAACAGCTACAACTATAAAACTCTTGGAAGAAAACAGAGAAGCAAATCTTCATGACTTTGGGTTATGCAAGATTTTCTTAGACATGATATCAAAAGTACAAGAGACAAAAGAAAATATAGATTAATCATCAAAATTTTTAAAATTTTCCTTCGAAGTATGCCATCAAGAAAATGAAATGAAAACCCAAAGAATAGGTGACAATATTTGCAAACAACATGTCTGCTAAAGAACTTATATCTAGGGTATATAAAGAACTCTTAGAATTCAACAACAGAAGACAATCCAATTTTTTTAAAAATGGGTTAAGTCTGAATCGCCATTTCTCCAAGGACAGAGTACAGATAGCCACAAAGCGTGTGAAATAGTGCTCACCGTGACTGGTGGTCACAGAAATGATGATCACAAACAGAATGATCATAATTAGGAATTTCATAATTCAAAGCATTATGAATCTGTTTAATACCACTTAACTGCATACTTAAAAATGGCTAAGATAGTAAATTTTATATTATTTGTATTTTACCACAGCAAAAAATAATAAATAAAAATACAGTGTGATAACCACTTCACACTCATTTCGATGGCTACACTCAAAAAATTGAAAAATAGGTGTTGGTGATTTTGTTGGCATTACGCAGCCATTTTGGAAAACCATGCTCCATTTCCTCAAAACGTCAAATAGTCAAATATACAGTTACTATATAACCCAGTAATTCTACTCCTAGGTACCTACCAGAAAGAATGGAAAACATACGTCCATGCAGAAATGTGTACGTGAATGTTTACAGAAAGCATTATTCACAATAGCCAAAAGGTGGAAACAACCCAAAAATGTCATCCAAATTCAATGGATAACTGGATAAAAGAATTGTGGTTTATACATACAGTGGAATATTATTCATTCACAAAAATGAATGAAATACTGATAACAGGTTACAGTATAGATACATTATGCAAATGAAAAAGGAGGACACAAAAAACCACGTATTAGGATTCCACTGATATAAAATGTCTAGAATAGAATAAGCAAATCCCAAAACAAAATAGATTAATATTTGCCAGGAACTAGGAAAGGGGGACATAGGGAATGACAACTAACAGGTACTGCTTTTTCTTCTGGGGTGATGAAAATATTTTATAATGAGTCGTGGTAATGGTTATATTTTCAAGTATGCAGTAAGAAATTAATATATGATTTTTAAACTATAGAGCTTCTCTAGGGCTGGAGGTAGTAGATTTTGCATTATCAACATAAAAGGTAATGAAAATCTTGAGGGAGAATAACTATAAGGATCTGGACTCTAGCCCAATGTTTAAGGAATAGTTAAGTGAAAAGAAACTATAATCCAAATTGGGTTTTTTAAATTATTTTTTATTTCTTAAATTCTTGTTTTCTCAACTCAAAGACAGAAATGACCTGATACCAAGGCAGAAGTAAAAATGTAAAAACTTAGACTTGAAAAAGCAAAAAAAAGTAAAAACTAAGACTTCGAAAATTGTTTTATTGTTTCCAGATAAAGACACTGCAGAAAGGGAGATTGGGAGCCCTGCTCTAAATGATATGGGATAATTAAATCAAGTTTAAGTGAGACTACTTTGAGAACTGGATGATTTTCCTGGTTTGGTTCAGTGGTGATGAAGTTCAAGAGATTAGTCTTGTTTTGTTTTTTTTTATTCTCCTTTTAATTCTTTAAATTTATTTTTTATTTTTGTGGAGATGGGGTCTCACTCTCTCTCAGGCTAGTCTTGACCTCCTGAGCTCAAAGGATTCTCCTGCCTTGCTATCTCAAAGTGCTAGGATTACAGGCATGAGACACTGTGACCAGCCTTTATTCCCCTTTTACCCTAAAAGATTTTATCTTTTTACCTGGGTCTAACAAAACTAGGTATCTATATTTAGGGATAACAGTTATTTCTTACATTGTTAGTCTCCAATAATAGCCCATCAGAGGAGATTGTATGAGTATCTGATCTGGAACTTAATTGATTTAACTATCTCAGTAATATGAGGTGCATATTAAATCTCATGGCCTTGCCCCAGAGGTGTTTGCAAATATTAAACACCCATTCCCTTGAGACATGATTTTCCAATATAGCAAATTTCATACTTCTGTAAGCTATCAGAGATATTAACAATCACTTCACTGCCCTCCCATTTAATGTAATTTTTTGTGGTGATATTATTTCACATTTTAGTGGTTATGAGAGCCTAACATAGAAAAGCAGAGCTCAATGAGAGGCCTATACTGTATTTGGGCAGAGCCATGCTTGGGAATAGAAAGGAGGTTCCCAAAGGCTGAGGGGTTTGTTTCAAATGGATTTTCAGGTAGATGTGCAGCTCTCAGCTCTGCAAAAGAACAGAAGGCTGCATTAGCACGTGGGCTTGGACAGCTTAGAAATAGTACTCTAGGCTCTCAAAGTGACACACGTGTGGTGTTTGGTTTGCCAAGGGTCTGTAAATTTGATTCTAGTTTCAGTTGGCTTCAAAAGCTATTATTCTGCTGTTTGGAAAAGGCTCTGTGCCAGAGAAAAGCCCAAGTCTAGCAGTGCATATGGTATCAGAACTGTACCAGCTTAAAAAAAATACCAATCTAGTATTTCAAAATCATTCACTATAGGCCTAACTTAATGTTCTGCTAAAACACAAAAGCATCACCATTTCCTTCATGCGTCACAGCTGGAGTGTAGCTATCATTTCAAAATAAAGTTGCTGTCCTGTCTACCTTTAATTTCCTATCTTTGGGCATATTTCTCCGAGTAGCCCAAATTTCTCAACTTTCCCAAGATCTCCAGGAGATCTGAATTATGGCCTTGGTCCACACATTAAATCCTATTTTGATACTTAACAGTTGCAAAACTGATAATATTTTATTATACAATTCTAATTCTAGGGTATCCTAAGGGTATATTGAAAGGTTACATACAGAAGTCCATACGTAAAATGTTTAGTTTCAAGGAGAAAAGTAAAAATCCTTAAGCAAATGCATTTTTTCAGCAGAAAAGTAAAAATCTTTAAAGACTTTACCTCCTTCATGTTTACATGGATAGAGCTGGAACATATTCTTCTTAGCAAAGTATCTCAAGAGTGGAAGAAAAAGTATCCAATGTACTCAGCCCTACTATGAAACTAATCTATAGTTTTCATATGAATCTATAGCCCAATTATAGTCCAAGAATATGGGGAAGAGGGAGAGGGAAGGGAGGGAAGGGGCAGGGTGGGTGGAGGGAGGGTGATTGGTGGGACCATGCCTATGGTACATCTTACAAGGGTACATGTGAATCTTTCTAAATGTAGAATATAAAATGTCTTAACACAATAACTAAGAAAATGCCATGAAGGCTATGTTAACTAGTTTGGTGAAACTATTTCAAATTGTATATAAAACCAGCACACTGCACCTCATGATTGCATTAATGTACACAGCTATGATTTAATAAAAAAGAAAATCAAATGCATTTTTTCCAACCAAACTCAAGCTGTATTAACTAAGTGAAGAAGGAGGCAAATGTTCTACAAAAACTCTATAGCAGAACATTCTGTGTCATAATAAATGGGTTAATAATTATAGTGGATAATTACCTAGAACTTCTCATATACACGTACCAGGATTGTTCTGTTTTATAGACTATCTCACTCAATCCTCTAGCAACCCTGTAAAGTAGTATTATTCCTGTTCTGTAGAGGAAGAAACTGAAGCATAGCAGGGCTAAGGCCATTAGTCATGACCCCAGGGCTGCTAAGTGACAGAGCCAGGGTCTGAATACAGGTGGTCTGGTTCTAATGCATATGCTTTTAGTGATAAGCTAGGCTACTAATTCAGTTAGAGAATAGTTATTGCAGTGTATCTCTAAGTTTGCATACATAAGACATACACCATATATGTGCATTGATGCATATAGGTTAGATACGCCCCAAAATGCTGACAGTTCTTACCTTTGAGTAGTGCAATTAAAAGTACTTTTATTTTTATCTTTATGGGTTTTTTGAAACTTTCACAATTTTCTACAATTCACATGCATTTCTATAATCAGAAATAAAGGCAATGAAAACTTTGGCACTGTATTATTTCTACTTAACGTGTGATAAAGTCTTAACATGTGATAAAGACTAATAGCAGGGTAATCATGTAAATAAGTCTCTGATCATCTATGGACTATTTTGCATAGCAATCATTTGTTATATCTTTATCTACCACATCTGACATAAAAATAACTGAATGAAGTCCCTACTTGCTGAGTGCCTATCTGTGCTGGGCACCTTCAAGTTTACAATACTCCTACAAAGCAGATATTATTATCTCCAATTTACTAATGGGTATGTGAAGCTCTGAGCAGTTATGTACCACAGTCAAGGCCACATAGCTACTCACAGGGAAAAATTGGTCTTTAACTTCAATTTTATTCAGCCAAAAAAAAGGAAAACAAAACAAACAAAAAAACCTTACTCTAATGCTGTAGCATTTCCAAAATTGATTCCTCGAGCTAATAGTCCTATAATTGGCTTATCCCTTCCATCCTCCCTATTCTACAAAATATATGTGCTGTTTGGGGTTGTGCCTGTAAGGTGAAATATATTTGGACACCACTGCTTTCTGTATTCCCCTTCTAGAGCAGCTCAATGAATATTAATAGAGTAATATTAATATAAGGATATAGAAGCCCTGCAGAGGGGAATTTACGCTTATTAGCATAGAGAAGCATTAATGTTCTAAACCGGAGCTTGAGACTGCTTAAACCAAATTTGAGACTGTTTACAAACTATGTGAGGATTTTGTTTTAAAAAATGCAGATTCTGATGCTCTTGGTCTTGGGTGGGGTTCAAATGAACTCCCAGATGATTAAGATGCTACTGGTTCAAGGACAACCCTTTGGGGAGCAAGGTTCTAAAAGACACAAAGAGGAAAGTATCAGACATGCTTAAGGAAATGACACTTTCAAGGAGCCCTCATGGACCCTTCCAGGGGAACTGCAAGATAAGAATCAGTGGCCTAAAATTATAGACCAATATCTCTAATGAATATTGATGCAAAAATATTCAACAAGATCCTAACAAACAGAATCCAGCAACACACCAAAAAAATTATTCACCATGACCAAGTAGGTTTTATTCCAGGATCTCAAGGATGGTTCAACATACGTAAATCTATAAATGTAATTCATCACATAAACAAATCAAAAAACAAAGACCATATGATTCTCTCAATTGATGCAGAAAAAGCATTTGATAATATCCAGCATCCCTTCATG
>NW_003852400.1:7815604-7841572 GCF_000181295.1 Otolemur garnettii | reverse complement strand
AATCAGTGGCCTGCAGGGCTTGTTTTGAAGGATTGGTCTGAGAAGCTAATTGGCATGGTGGGTGCAATTGAGAGGGGGAATCTCTGTCCTGAGCTATATCACAACTGATTAACAGCTGAATTCCTACTAGTAAATGGAGCCCAAAGGCTTGTTTTTGCCCCTTGACAAAGGCTTTGTGTAGTTCTCAGAGAACCCTGACCCTGCTTTAATTCCGCATGTCAAAGCACCATAGTTTGGGGTATTTGTTTCTGAACATTAAGACCTTTCTGTGACACAATCTCACTAGTAAAGGAAAGTTATGCTGTTGGTTTGTATAGTTAATTGATTCCCCTTATCCCATCTTCCTCTGTCCCTCTTGTAATAATAAGGATTGTGTCTGGTGGAGGGAGCAAGGGCCTTAGAATGTGATTTACCTGAGTTAAACCAGAGTTGGCTACTTACCAGCTTAATGAACTTGAGCCCTTTATCAAGAGTCCTTTTCTACTAAATGTGGATCCTGTCCAAATTGTTAATGTTCTTCTGTGGGGATTAAATGAGCACATACTAAGTCTGTTATATGTGCGTGTACTACCTCTATTCCCTCTAACCTGTGATCCTTGAACAGAATCTACATAATGAGAAAACCTCAAATACTATTTGACTTCTTCAGGCATCTCAGGTAAAATGCCCTTCTTTCTGGAGGCTTTCCCTTCTCCTCTTCCCAGTCAAGTTAGCCATTGCCAACACGTGCTTCCAAGTCAGCCCTATAGTTTTGGCTTAATTAACTGCCTTCCCTGTTACATCCCCTGAAGTCAGAAACCCTCTCTGTCCTCATTATTTTTGAATTTTCCCTATCGGACAGGTGCATAGTAAATATTTCTGGATTGATTGAATACATATATTAAACACTTTAACCTAGCCCCTTCTGTGACTCTCTGCGTAACTTCCGTGGTTATAAACCCCCAAGGTGAGTAGTGTAAAGAACTACTCGCTCAAAAGATAACCTCTATTTGTCAAAGAGTAGTTCTCAAAGTATCCTTGTTCATTCTTCTGTAATATTATTTCTGCCCTTAATTTTAAAAGAAAAGCCTGCAGACGTCAGAGTGTGTGTACCTTTTTGCGATCAGTGAAATGTGGTGCTATTCACACTGAGCCATGGCCTCAAGATTTTAGTGCTCTACTTGTCTGAAGATTAAAAAAAAAAGGATGGGATGGGCTGCGTTTGATGGAGACCACTTTCTCCTGTAGCCCTGCTGCATTTGATGGAAAGCACTTTCTCCTGTAGTCCTGTGGGGCATTGTTAGAAACTTGTTGCCTAAAGCAGTACACTGGCAGATTCTGACAAGGGGTTTGAAGACTGTTTTAAATCAAAGATAAACATCAGACTGTGAGCTGAGTGTCTTTTTCTCAGACACACTGCAGTCTTGATAAAAAAAAAAAAAGTCTTTAAAATTGAATGTGTATAATAACAGCAGACATGCACAATCAGTATGAGTACTCTCTTGAACAAAAGTCGGATTTGAAAACTTGAGAGAAAAAGATAAAAAAAAATTGGCTGCCATATTTAAAATCAGACAATGTTATTTTTATTATAAAAATTGAAAGTGCGCCCATCTTAATAATGGATATTTATACTGGGCATTTAATTTGTTTAATGCAATTAGCAAGAGGTCACCTTGTAAAAATTGCAACTAAAAGTAATTCAGCCTATAAATTCTTTAGATGGAATGTAATCGTCTCACATGTATAAAATCCATCTTATTAGCAGTTACTCTGAGGAGAGTAGAAATTCTTGCCAGAATATGACATCTTTCTAGCTTTTTCTTTTCTCGTTCTAATCCTTGGTTAGATCTTACACTGTTATTATTTTTTGAAAAAAAATATTATTGTAAGTGAATACAAAGTCATAAAAATTCAACTTGTGGAGATGTGTATAAGAAATTTTCCTCTATGAAAATTTAGAACCTAAATGCAGATAAGACAATTTTCCCTCCTGCCTCTGAGTACCATGCATGGCACTCCCTGTACTATTATTTCATAAGCAAGCACCTTGCTAATACGGTAAGCACAATTTGTATGTGTGCAAATGACTCAGATATATGTTGTAGAATTTTACCTAGGCCAATGCCATAAAATACAATTGAACACTAACTGAAACTTTTGATCTTCTTAATTCAGAACTATGGTCTAAAAGATAGCTTATGAAACTAAATAATTTTAACTTTATTAGGAATAATGTTTTCATTGTGATTTAATTCTCCCATTGCATTTATCCCCAGTTTTTGAGAGAAAAGGAGAGAGAAAGACAGAAGGGAGAGAAGGAAGGGTAAGAGAGAAGTCTAAGGAAATAAGTCATGAGATGGGAAAAGGTTTGTGTATGGAGCAACTATTAGAAGTCGTAATCTAGTCAGGTGCCCAGGGCCAGGCCAGACATTTGAAGTCCTAGATTGGAAGTCACATGAGAAGGCAAGGGCTGTGCATTATTGGTGTTTTGCATATAGATGTCAATGTGTAAGGGTCAGTAAAGGGCTGCAGACTGAAAGGTGGTGATGAGTTGAATTCTGAAAGATGTACCTACAGACCCATGGGGGAGATCAATAATGATCAATCAATAACTTCAACCTAATATTTCCCTATGGTTGACCCTGTCATAATATGTAAAAGTTTAGAGACAAGTTACAGCCATGCATCATTTACAGACAGGGATGCATTCTGAGAAGTGCAGCCTTAGGTGATCGTTTCTTGTGCAAACATCATAGTGTATACTTACGCAAAACTACCTGGCATTGCTCCTGGGCTGCAAACCTGTACCATGTGTTATCTCACTGAATACTGTAGACAACTGTAATACAATGGTAATTCTAAACATGTAAAAGGTACAGTAAAAAGAAGATATTGTAACCTTAAGGGACTATCTTCATACACGTGGTCTCTTGTTGACAGAAGCGTCCTCAGTCTTCATGGGTCACATGGTTTTTGGCAGCAAGTCATAGAAAAGCCAACTAACAGTGATATAAACAGTAAGGCCATTTGTTAATATAAAACAAGAAGTCCAAAAGTAGGCAGCTCCATGAAGAACTCAAATCCTTTATTTATGTATCTCTTTAAGAGCAAAGAAACTTTCCCAGAGCCTCCTAGCAGACTTCCTCTCCTGTCCTACTGGCCATAATTATATCACGTGCTCCTACCTAACGAAATTACACCACCATGATTAGATTTAGCCAATCATTACTGGTACTGAGGCCTATTTTCCCTGAAGATTAAGGCTCCTAGAGGATGGTAAATGAAATCTAGATCCCATTAACAATAAAGATGAAGGAGTGGAAGTGGGTAATGGCTGTTAGGTAGTTAAAAAGCAGTGAATGCTCTATAAGCTAAATAAATTCTAGTCACCTCTTAGATGCTCCAGGGATGCTTTCTGCTTTATTGTCTGAAAAAACAAAAAATTATATACATGAGGACTTATCATTTAAAAAATAACTTCGATATTTGATGCATTTATATGTTCTACCTGACATTTACTCCTCCAAAGGCCTTTAAAATCTGTGGATAAGAAAGAGTTTAAAGTAAAATCCTTTCCTATTGGAGTCTTAGAATTTTTGAACCCTGTAGGATACATAATCCTACAGATTTCTTGGCTTCAGGATTCATAAGCAAAAGTACACGATTGTATTTAAAAGGCTGCATTTCTTAAAGATAACAAAAACCAGTAGCATCTTTAAGCTTCGTGTTATAGAAAATGGAACACGTTCAGCCATTTGATCACATCTGGCTTTCTGTCAAGCCCCTGCCTCCTACTGCGCAGTAACCTAGGGTTCCTTTTGTCCTTCCCAGCTTTAGGCCCTGAATCTGTCAAGGGTAATATGCCAAAAAATTAATTTCAGAGTCAGAAGTTTGAAGTTGAATCCTCATTTTTCCACTTAACTAATGGCTACACTTCTGTGATTTATTTGGATTTTTGGAGACTCAATTGCCTCAATTTACCTGACATCCCCCTGGTTTGAAAGGAACTTGCACAAAAATCATTGTCAGTGTGAGATCATTTTTCTTCATGTCCAGATTTTTAAGCCGCCTTGCACAATGTTTCCTCCACGCCGAAGAGACTCATCTAAGGCAAAGTGCGAGAGTTTTTCCTTTCTCCTTTCTCTTCTGTTGTCTTTTATTCTTTTCTTGCTTCTACTATGTCTGGGTCTAATAAATGTTTTAATCACTAATTAACCATTAAAATTACCTGCAGGCTATGTTCTTAAGCTTCATTAAAGTAAGTCTTTAGATTGCTTTTTTCCTACATACAGAAAAAAAAAAAATGACAGTGTAAAATCAGCGTCCCTTCTTCCTCATCCTCAGCAGTAGTTATTCGTTCCAAGGATGTAGATGAGACGCTGTTCCCAAAGTCGTCATAATCCATTAGGAATATCCTTTTGTATTTCCTTTGTGTTTCTTCTCATGGGGAGTCTGTCAAGCCACGGAAGCCTGCAGCCCTCCCCAGAGTTGCTGACGGACTCACTTTGAAGGTGCTGCCACCAGAGGGAACCGTAGTCCCAAGTTTTCACAATGCCTCTCCATAGGCGCTGTATATTTCTAAGAAAATACAAGTTGTTTAATGAAACTAAAGCTGTTCAACATAAAATTTCCTGAGGAATTAATTGTATCAAATACATGCAGAGAATCATTAGACATTTTATTATGAAAAAAGAGATCTCTTCAGTGATTCCTTCTTTACACATAGATTTCTAAATGTTTCCAATAATAAAATTCATCCATGAAAAAATAGAAATCGCACAGGAATAATAAAAATTATATATATGGTATAATTTTCAATTGAAATCAGGAAGTGGTTTAATTTTTAAATAAATATTCATTCAAGATTTAAATAGGCAACTCTCTATTTTATATTATAGAATGAAGAAGTTAGTTAGCATATAAAACTTGCCAACTAGCTTAAATGATACTGCCATGGATCTATCAAAGATACTATATTTGGAACACATCAAAAATTCTGCAACAGCATAGCAATAAAGGCAAGTGTTTTTCTAAAAGTTTATTTTACCCCAAAATACTTTTGAAGAGTATCTACAGAACAACAGTCTACCTCTTAGTATGCAGTGATGACTCAGCAATCATTCCTACGTTCCCTATATATGTGTTTTGGGTATTGTACACTGTGGCCTTTTTGTAACTTGGTGTTTTTGTTTCATTTTTTTTAATGTATAAAACCAGCATCAAGCAGATTGTACAAAAACATAAAAATCACTTTTTGGATGCCAAGGCAACCTAAAGTTGTACATCAAAGCCAGCCTCTCATTATTTTTCAAGTCTCTCTCAGTGTGTGTCCCAGTGTGGTCTCAGAATCACCAGCAGCAACATCATTAGGAGGTACTAGTCAATTTCAAATTCCTAGCTTCAACCTCAGATTCGTTGACTCTGTGTTATGAATATGAAACACTCAAGTAGTTTTCATGCACATCACTATTGGCTTAAGAACTGCTACTCTAGAAGATGTGGATAGTCCCTGACCATTTAACTTCTTGAACTTTTTTCTCTCCCTGGCTCTTGTCTACAGCCTTTTCTCAGTCAGCACACACTGACTTTGGTCAGCTCATACATTTTATTTCCTCCTTCATCATGTCTATGAATGATTCCCAAATGAACATTTTTAGACAGACATGTCACCTGTTTGAGACATCATTTAGGTTACATTCCCTTAGAAGCTCATTCTGCATCCGAACCTAATTTTATTCTTTATTATGTCTTCTTGAGTCACCTTTTGGCAACAGTGATTGTGTTAAATAAAGAAATTGTAGGTTGGGTGTAGTAGCTCATGCCTATAATCCTAGAATTTGGGGGGCCAAAACAGGGGGATCTCTTTAAACAGGAGTTCAAGACCAGCCTGAGCATAATAACAAGACCTTATCTCTACAACAAATAGAAACAGGGTGGCACCTGCAGCTCAAAGAAGTAGGGCACTGGCCCCATATGCCAGAGGTGGCGGGTTCAAACCCAGCCCTGGCCAAAAACTGAAAAAAAAAAGAGAGAGACATATGGTAGTATGTGCTTATAAACCCACCTACCTGGGAAGCTTGGGCCCAGGGGCTGCAGTGAGCTATAGACACCACTGCACTCTAGCCTGGGCAACAGAGAGACCCTGACTCAAAAAAAAGAAAAAAAAAAAAGGACAGAAAGATAAAAGAAAAAATTGTGATTGAGCTGAAGGCGATGGTATACACCTGTAGTTTTAGCTGCTCAGAAGCTGAGGGATGAGGATGTCCTGAGTTGAGGAGTTCATAGCTATAGTGTGTTTTCATTGTGCCTGTGAATAGCTATTTTGAACCAGCATGGGTAAGGGGAGTGAACCAGAGTGGAATTGGTGCAGATTGAGAAAATTACAGCATAAGAGAAGACACAGAAACAAAAGATGGGATCCAGAGGTCTGACTGAGCTGGTGGCTGAAGCCAGCACCAAAGCACACAATCAGCTTTATTGTATAGTATCTGTACATGGTTGTCTATGGGGAAATGGCATAGACAAAAGACATATCTTTGGTCTTACAATGTGATTGGAAAATGTAAATGACTTTAATAAGGACAAATTATCCTGTTAATGGTTCCTACTCAACTTCGTAAACATATGATAAGAAGTGAAAATGGAAAGATCACAAGGATCTCTGCATAGTTTACCCAGCTCTCCACAAATAGCTACTACATTTTAGCCTGAGCAACATTAAAAAAGGGAAAGGAGGAAAGGAATTGGATCACTGCATCAGTTTTCCAAAAAGTGATCTTATTCCATAACTTTTTTTCTAGCCCATTCCACAAGGAAAATCTTCCTAAAACTTGTCTTTCATTTGTTATTACCTTTATAAGGACTTTTTGATGTCTCTTACAGCCTGGACGGGTCATAGATAAGTATCTTTACATCTTCTGTATACAATTTCAAGCCTATGATCTGGTTTTCAATTTAGTCTTTAAGCCCATATACTTCTGTTTCCTTGCTGTTACCTTTGCTTTACCTCACTGTTCTTCTTTACAAGACTTGATCACATCACAACAAAGACTAGGTAAATCCCTAGAGATCTCAGGAAGCCTGCTCCAAGTCGTCTTGATACTAGACTTTTGATATTGCATTTCCAGGCTCTTGGTCTCAAAATTGGATGAATGAATCAATGGACCACAGGATGAAACTTAAGTTTTATTTAACAGGTATTACAGCTCTTACAAAGAGCCAAACCTTGCAGAGCAGGATAAGATAGGTTTTATACAAGTATTACAGCTCTTACAAAGAGCCAAACTTCCTTACAGAGCAGGATGCAAGTGTTATAGCTCTTCCTCTTCTGCTCTCTCTCTCTCTCCCTTGATGGTCTGCAACAATCTGCTGAGGTCTTTACTCTCCTGCTCTCTCTCCCTCAAGGTCTGCAACCCTCTGCCCCTAGGCTCTCTACTCAGGGGTTTATATAGGGGCAGTTGTCCAATGAACTGAAAGCTGGTCTCCTGAAAATAGACCAATCAGGAGCAGGAGAGCAAATGGACCAATTAAGGATGCACTGGAGGAATTGCCAGTGTTTTCTTATGCTGGGTCTGGTCTTTTTTGCTAGTAGAGCCTCCCGTGGGAGAAGAAAGCTCTCTCTGCTTGCTCCAGCCTGCTGGTTCCTTTGCCGGCTGCTACAGCCAAGACAGAAGCGGCAGGTTCCCCAACCCCAGTCAGCTGAGCTGGCTGAGGCGCCACTTTGTCCAGTATCAGTCTCTCCTAGTTTATGTTAAATGTTTACATGTATACGTATTTTCCTAACACTACTTTGAATGCAGAGGGCAGGGCTTATTATGTTTTTGAACATACTATGTCATGTAGCCCTGTACTAAATCTATAGAATTGTTCAACACTGATTGATTCAGGCAGTGCTAAAAAAAATTATGACTTCCTAGTTTCCTTTATATTCCCGATTACACATAGGAATATACTCAATGTCATCATTTTCACTGTGATACCGGTAGATTTATTTAATACTATTGATATATGTCTTATGTTCTTTAGTAAAACTTAAATCACTGCCTTCTAATATTTTCTCATTAAAAATCATTGTCAAGACTAATTAAATTCAGGCACAAACCTTGTAAATTTTGTGTTATGGTATATGGTAAGCTCATGTAATTCAAACTGAAAAAGTGGAAAGAAATGTGCTTTTGGGCTGAGAGGGCTATTGATTTACTTAGTGAGGAAAAGCTGATGTCCTGGTGGAGCAAAACAATGTTCCAAATAATCCACTTTGGAGAAATGATTGTGTCCTTTCCGAGGGAGGGAGGCTTGGTTTGAAGTGATGCATAGCAGTCCCCAAATTCTCTGTGGGACTTTGCCCAGATTGAAAATGTATTTGTCTTGACAATGTGGAGTATAGTTGTCACATGGGGCAATGAGCAGAAGCCGGGGAGGCAAAGGGGTTCAGTCCTTCAGGAAGGAGCCCCTGGAGGAGGAGGAGAATTGACCAGGCCAAACAGGAAGACGCTCAACACACATTGCAACTGGTTGCCAAGATTATATAAGTAAGTGACAGACATTTTTTGAAGGGAGACAAGTGTCTGGAAATTCAGATGCCAAAGAAACAAGCCTCATAAAGAACAAGAATAGTAGTAGAAGACATCTTCAAAAGGAGCCAGTATTTTAGAAGGACTTAAAATAGAAGATGTAAGTGGGGGACCCGGGCTAGCTACCTGCCATGAGCTTGGCCTCAGCTCTTGTCTTTGTGCCTGCCAGGTTATTTGTTCATCTTGAACTAGCCCATGTTAATTCTACTCTGTATATCTTATTTCTATGTCAGATTATATCTGGAAAGTAGGTTTTTGTTGTAGTTTACAGATGAGGAATAAAGCCTTCAAAGAAATCATGTATTTTCCCAAGGACACACACATATAGGTGGTTGGACAGAGATTTAGAAAAGTTCCATCTAACTCCTAAAGCAGTGCTCTTTCCTTCCAATCTCCCTGCCTATCAGCAGGGATGGTGTTCATTTCACATTACACATCACATTTGACCATGTTTGTTTTTAGTCACAGTCTTTAGAAATATACTACATCCAGGTGCAATGGCTTATGCCTGTAACCCCAACAAGTGAGGAGGCCGAGGTAAGAGTCCCACTCGAGCCCCAGAAGTCAAGGCTGTAGTGAGCTACATGCCACTGCACTCCAGCCGAGGTGACAGAGTAACATCATGTCTCTAACCACAGCAACAAAAATATTCTGTACTAAACAAGATTAACAATGTACAGGTCATAAGGGGTTTATACTTTAGAAGAAAAAGTGAACCAGACTAAACAGCCAAGGAGAACTTTATCTAAGACTATTGTAAGAGGGAGACAAAACTATGATATGAACTCAACTCCTCTGAAACAAAAATGAGGAGATTTTTAAACGGTAAGGTGACCTAATGGAAAAGTTCTAGAAAACATTTGCTGAGAGGTTGGCCCTTGTGATGAGGCCATCTGTGTCTGCTGATTGTCACTTATTAGTGGGACACAGGATGAGAGACAGGGACACTCTTTCATCTGATGATTACATCTCAAAGAGATGAGCCTAGGTCCTTGAGAAAGACATTTCTGGATTGTAAAAGATTTATATCTCAGAGGGGCAAAGAAGGTACAATTCCAAGTTTTCTGAAGTAAATGGTCTGAGAGAAGGGAGATGAGGGGCCTATAGTCAGGAAGAAACCTTGGCTAAAGTTTAGTCTAGCTGAGGGGAATGTTAAGGCAGTCTTACTGTACTCATTGTGAAATATTTTAAGTACCAGATTGGGAGCCATGTAAGGGTGGTATCTTTAATTCTTCCCTATATCTTTATAATACATGTCTCTGTACTCATGTTGTAATGCTCGACTAATATGTTTAATAAATTATTACAGGAAAACCTTGAAGAGTGCTAACCATCATGTGAGCCTTCAACCGCCAGTCATACAGTCATAAACATTTTTCTGGTGAAGGGATTTACCTGGATGTTGATGGCTGTCGACTGATGAGGGTGGTGGTCGCTGAAGGTTAGGAAAAGTTGTAGCAATTTCTTAAAATAAGAAAATAATAAAGTTTGCCATATCAGTTAACTCTTTGTTTAATGAAAAATTTCTTTGTAGCAGGTTATGCTGTTTGGTAGCATTTTACCCACAGTAAAACTTTCAAAATTGGAGACAGTTCTCCTAAACCCTGCCACTGTTCTATCAATGAAGTTTATGTAATATTATAAATACTTAATTGTCAATTCAACCCTGTTCACAGCTTCTTCACAGGAGTATGTTCCATCTCAAGAAACCACTTTCTTTGCCCATTGGTTCAAGTTCCACCATGAGACTCTAGCAATGCAATCTTGTGTTTCACATTGAGTTACGTTGTTACTTTCACCAATTCTGAAGTTACTCTTACTGCTGAAGTCTTGAACCCCTAAAAATCATCCTTGAGGATTGGAATTAACTTCTTCCAAACTCCCAATAATGTTGCTATTTTGACCTCCACGCACAAACCACAAGTGTTCTTAATAATATCTAAAATGGTGAATCCTTTCCAGAAGGTTTTCAGTTTACTTTTCCAAAATCCATCAGAATAATCACTACTATGGCAGCTATGGTATTATAAAATTATTTCTTAATAAAACATGAAAGTTGAAATCACTTCTTGATGCATAGGTTGCAGAATAGTAGTTGTATGAGCAGGCATGAGAACGACATTAATTTCCTTGTACGTGTGCACCAGAGCTCTGGGGTGATCAGCTGGATTGTCATTAAGCAGTAATATTTCACTAAGAATTTTTTTTCCTGAGCAATAAGTCTCAACAGTGGGCTTAAAATAATCGGTAAACCATGCCATAAACAGATGTCCTGTCATCCAGACTTCATGGGTTCATTTATAGAAAACAGGCAGAGTAGATTTAACATAAATCTTACGGGCCCTGGGATTTTCCAGACTGTAAATGAGCACTGGTTTTAACTTAAAGTCACAAGTCCCTGATAAGAGAGTTAGCCTGTTCTGGGAAGCTTTGAACCCAGGCATTAACTTCTCCACCCTGCCTATGAAAGTCCTACACGGTATCTTCTTCAAATAGAAAGCTATTTTGTCTACATTGAAAATCTGTTGTTTAATGTAGTCACTTCCATCAATGATCTTAGCTAGATCTTCTGGGTAACATGCTGCAGCTTCTACATTGCAGAAGAATTCTATCTACAGAAGCACCTTGCCCTTCTGAGTTATAGGGAAGGATGTCTTTTCTTAAACCTCAGGGACCCAGCTTCTCTTAGATTCAAACTTTTTTTTTTCTGCAATTTCCTAATCTCCCCCAGCCTTTGTAAAAGAGAGTTGGAGCCTTGCTACGGGTTAGACTTAGGCTTAAGGGAGGCTTATGACTGCTTTGATCATCTATCCAGCCCAGTAAAACTTTCTGCATTATCAGCAATAAGTCTGTTTCACTTTCTTATCATTCACATATTCACTGGAGTGGCCTTTTTAATTTTCTTTAAAAACTTTTTTGGCATTCACAACTTGGATCTTTGGTACAAGAGGTCTAGCTTTTACTTATGTAGGCTTTTGACATGCTTTCCTCACTAAGGTTACTAATTTCTAACTTTTGATTTAAATTTAAGTTGAGAAACTTATGCCTCTTCTTTTCCCTTGAACACTTAGATACCACTGTAGGCTTATTAATTGGTGTAATTTCTTTTTTTGTTGTTGTTGCTAATTAATGCTTTCAGACTAATAGAAGGGTTGATATGATTAGGCTGCAGTTTTCATTTGTCAGGGAAGTCAGGGTTACCTTTGACTCTTCCATCCCAGGAGGTGTGCCGTAGACCCCTACATTGGATCCATTAGGTGGGGGCTTACTGAGCCATGTCCCTCCCTTCTTGCTCCCCCTCTTCTCAAATGTAATTGTGTTTTTCCTCTCTTGTGGGCCTCTAGTTATTCATCTGCTAGTTTTAAATCCCTGTTGAGTACTTGAGATACTTGTTTTTCCAATCTTGAGATACTTTACTGAAGAGTCTGTTCAATTCTATCCAGGCAAATAAAAAAGATCTAAAGTCTCCATTCTTTATAGCTGAATAGTATTCTATAGTATACATATACCACAGTTTATTAATCCATTTATGGGTTGATGGGAAGTTGGGTTGTTTCCATATCATTTTGATTGTGCATTGAGCTGCTATAAACATTTGAACTTAGCTTATGGTAAGATGATTTTTTTTTTCCTTCTGGGTAGATACCTAGTAATGGGATTGTGTGATCAAATGGAATTGGCCTAATTTCAATACTGTTATATCTCAGGGAATAGGGAGGCTTGAGGAGAGGGAGGAGGGAATGGCCAGTAGGTGAGCACCAGAACACATACAACATTGAATTATTAAACTTACTGTCTCATTAAAACATGGTTCATGGTGCCCCACAAAAAAATCACAATATTAACATCAAAGGTCACTGATCACAGATCACCATACAGATATAATAATAATAATAAAGTCTGAGATATTATGAGGATTGCCAAAATCAGACAGAGACACAGAGTGAACACATGCTGCGGGAAAAATGGTACCAGTAGACTCGCTTGACACAAAGGTTTTCAATAAAATGAGCATTGCTGCCTATAAAGGAAAGAAGGACTGCCTGTAGTTTCAGTGCAATTCTATTGGATGCCAACAATAATTACTAGAAATTTAGAGAGAGTAGCAACATGGATTCCTGTTTGTAATTATGCCATTTTGCATGTTGCTACCCTGTGAACCATGGCCATATTTCTGAAAATAGGTTCCTCATGGAAAACTATTGTTTAAATTGCTTATCTAATAGTCTAATTGATAGTATACTATTAATAATGACACGTAATTATAAGGAATGATCAAAAAAATGCAAAGTGAAGCCACAATCAAAAAACTTTTTATTTATGTTTGTATGTCCCAAACTATATTATTTAGAACACTAAGTTCTAAATAATGTAAGTTGTACACAAGTCACATGTTTGTAACTTCAGGACTACCTGCAGTCGAGTCAAGGTTACAGTGATCTATTATCGTGCCTCTGAACTCCAGCTTGGCCACCAAAGCAAGACCCTGTCTTAAAAAAAGTAAAAACAACTATATATACATATATAGTTTTATATATGTGTATACATATGTATATACAGTGTGCATATGTATGTGTGTGTGTATATATATAGATAAAATCTCTAGATCAGCATCATTAACATCACCAGGAACTTGTTAGAAAATTCTTGGGTCGCACTCACTCGGAATCAGAAAGAGTGAAGGTGGCACCCATTATCTGTTTTAACAGGCCTTCCAGGTAGAATTGCCCCCTGTAAGTTTGAATGTCAGATAAACAACAAAAGTTTTATAGTATAACTATGTCCCGAAAACTTCAAAAGTTTAAAAATTATATTTAAAAAGTTATTCATTGTCTGACAGTCAACTTTGACTGAGTATGTTTGTATGGACTCTGTTGGCTGACAGTCTATTCTCAGTTTTTGGTGTGCTCTTGGCCAAAGAATGGCCAGACACCTGAAAACAAGTCAAGTGCAAAACACACTGTATTGGGGGCAGAGCAAAATAGATGACTAGAGCAAGAGCAGGATACATGTGCAACAGACAGTGAATGGGCCCAGGGGTGACCAGAGCTCCTGGGGACTTGTTTTATCCTGTGGAGAGGATAAACCTCCTTGGGGTTTCCTTCTCTAGGTGTGGCAGTTACTTGGGGTAGGATCAGGGTAGGATCAAGAACCAAGATGGGCTGGGCCCTTGTCCCTCTCCCCCATGTGTGGCATTTAATGGAGGCAGCACCATGGTGGGGTACCTGTCTTTTTCTCTGGGAGAGCTGGAGATTCGATTCTAACTATCTAGTCAATCTGCTTGCCCTACCTCTGGGTGAGTCACATGTATGCTCAGGTTGAGAACCTCTGCACTCCAGTATTAGTTTTTGAACCCCAGTATTATTTTTGACTATTTGACCACATCTACTCCTTGACTATTTGAACACACCTACTCCTAAATTCAATATGTTGAACTTATTGGGAGACTTAAAAAAAAAAAACAAAACAATAAACAGTCTCTTACCAGCACCACCATTGTCTCAAGAAAAGAAAGTTTTTAAAAAATAACAGAACACATTTCCTAAGAAGAACAGGTTTCAAAATGCTGGACAGAGCAGTCAGTGCATTAGAGCATGGATGAAGGCACCTCTGATTGTGGAACTCTGGGGTCGAACAGGAATTTGGGGGCAAGGAGATAGAGTGAGAATACTCTAATGAAAGTTCTGTTTTTCTTCCATAAAGCATAAGAAAAAAAGGTAATTTATAGTATATTTATTCTGAGGGGAAAAAAAAAATAGAACCAAGTCTGGTAATAAAATAGCCAGTTGATAAATGAAAATCCACTTGAACTTCACCTTTTGCTACTTTTCAATTTTTAATCCTTAAAATAAGTTGCACAAAACCCCCAAGAGCAAAAGAAACTTGCATGCATTTGTATGTTCCTTGTTTCTTCTCAAATCTTATTAGAAAAAACAAACATGTCTCTGGGCTGAGAAAAATTTTGCCCACAATATAGGAAACTTCAAGCCATCATACCACCTCCAGGCCAGTTTAAAAACTGAACATCAAAGCAAAGAAAAAAGGCATCCTTATTTTATATTGACTCCATTATCTTGATAGGACTTTAATTTTTCCTACAGAATGAGAGATTCATTGAACTGAATTCAGCAAATAAATAAAAAATGATATTTGCTGAATTGGCTTGTCTGAGCTGAGTGTCGAAGGAAAAGCTGTTGCCTAGATTTTATGAACCAAAACGCCTCCAGAAATTTGGAAAAGCAACTGTAATGTAGAGACCAACATTACTGTAGGAGTAGAATTAGGCCAAATTTGTGCTATATGATAAAGGAAATCGCGTGGATAAACACCTTCTGGTAGAGATCGTTAGTTTTGAATTCAAGTAGTGGTTGGTTTGGACAGAAGGGGTGTGGTGAAAGAGCCGGAGGAGGTTGTGAGTGAAATCTGATCAGCAAGACCACTTGTCTCAACTAAAACTCCATGTTTTAAGTAATAATACATTGTGGTCTTAGAGTAACACAGATCTTTACTTAAACTCATGCGAAACCTAAAAATTATTCATGAACATAGAATGTATTTTAATTTAACATTAAAATTATTTCAAACAGATTATAACCTTAATTTGATATTGGTGCTAAAGGGGATTCAGCAGATTGCATTGTTTCTGCTTTGAACAATAATATCATTAATAAAATCCTAGTCACCGATATTAAATAGATGCAACTTCAGTGAACTCATTAAAGATTAAAGCAGAAAATCTTTATTGTGGCATTAAATCAATCCATAGTTTCAAAATTCATTAAGCTAAGCATTCTAGTAATTAAAGAGCACTTAAATGAAATACATGCAGATAAATTAAAAGTGAATTTCACAAACTGAAGCTTGTAATGGTGTCTTAATAGAGATATACATAAATACATTACATTAAAAGGTGTGCCAGTTAATTGCCATATAAATGCAGAAATTACTAGCGCCACCTATTGGTCACAAAGGAGAAACTTCAAAAGCTTTTTAATAAAGAGACGAAATCAGAAATTTCATTATAATAATGGGTTTCAGTGACTGTGTGAATGTTATTCCGTGGTTTTAAAATTATGCTTAAATTATAATATGTACATTTCCAGTGATTTATAAAAGGACTATTCAAATATTTGCTAACTTTAAAAACCAGGAATATTAATTCATAACAGTGATTTTTGAACTTACAGTGTGAAACCACACTTCACTTAGTATTTTTGTTTAAATTAACAAGCAGTAAACTTAGATATTTCAACCAGTGTGGTTGTCATTAAAATGTCCTGGAAAGCTTTTGAAAAAAGTATTTCAATGTCATGACCCACTTCAAACCAATTAAAACAGAATCCCCTGAGGGTTGGAGAGAAGGAGGGGTACAGGGAGATCTGGTGAGAGGATAGCATCAGGATTTTTTGGCAGTAGCCTCCATAATTGTAACATGCATCCAAGGTTGTGAATCACTTTTTAAAGCTAACAACTTAATTTAGAAGTCTGGTTTCTCATCAATAAAAACAGGGAGGGGGAAGTGACAAGACAAACTTTAAAATCCCTTTTGCCTCTATTACTCAACAGTCTTCACAGAAAAATCATTCACACCATAGCATCCAGCCTACAATAGTTTCTTCCTTATAATCCCTAGCATAGACAAATCACCCACACTAAAAATATATATATATATGAAAATTGTTTTTACAAGGTTATGTAAATTAACCTGGCTCCCTGAAACCTTAACGATGTTCTTGAAAAGTCGCTATCCAATACTTTATAAAGGCAGCACACGAGGCAGGCTGATTCCAATTATTCAGTATGTGTCACAGGTGCCAGATTTACAGCCTCAGAGGCTTAAGTCCATTACCCACCAGAACGATTTACTAATGGAGTTCTGTGGTGCCTCATTCACCGAGTGCTAGACATAAAATGGTGATATAAAACACGGTCTCTAGATTCGAAAATCTGACAGCTCACGAGGGCAGATGAACTTGACATGTCTGTAATAGCACAGAATGCTATAGGATTGAGTTTTCAGTGTGTAGAAGCATCCATATGGGCCGCCTGGAGTTCAGAGAAGATGGCAAGCAGTGCAGGTCAGCTTAATCAGGGACGCCTAGGAAGAAAGTTAGCAGCCATTAGCCTGGAGGTGTTAGGGGAGACTGATTAGCATTTTGAGGGAGAAAGTTGAGACTGGCAATGAAGAGAGCCAGGAGTTGAGCGATGGAGTGTATGAAGACAGAGAAAAAGCAGTTAAGGAAAGAGAGGAATTCTTAGAAAAGAATGAAGACCTGAAACACCAGGATAGTGCGATGTTACGGAAACAAAGGAAGGAAGAAGAGTTTGTAGAAAGAGTGGCAGGCCAGTAATGTCAAATGTGGCTGAAATACAAGGGGAAGCCTTTCAAAGCACAAAGAGAAGGAAGACAGAAAAGTCACAGGATAGAATATTGTAGAATAACATACAATAGTGCTAAAGAGGGCTATGATGCTGTTCATTCCTTTTAGATTTAAGAACAAAAACAAAACCTAAGTCTTAGAGTTACTGTATGATTCTTCCCAGATCAGATAGCCAGCTAATTATGGCAGAAGTCCCATGTCACAGATGAGTGTCAAATAAAGATGTATACATGTCCATCACATGCATAATATTTGCACTCATTCCTCGAAAAATTCCCTCTACCGGATTCTTACTTATCTTTGTATCCCCCGTCATGCCTAAGAGGTAAGCAGGTACTCAACATATTCCTGACGTATTAAATGATCAGGAAAAGTCATAATCCTAATTGATGGCCACAGATTGCTTCCATCTTTGCCGACAGCGCCCTTCACTGGAATGATTCCTATCAGTTAGGAAACTGATCAGCTAAGTAACTTTGATATATTATAATCAATATACCCAGCACCGACGACATTTTCATGCATATGTGTTAAATGTTATGTTTTATGTTCTACCCCAATTAGTTTTCATTTTGAAAGTGTAGTACGACTGAAATATATTTTGAATTTTGTTACTTATTTTTATTTTTTTCCCCACACATTGAGCACTGAACGGTTGTGTGTCTGCAAGCACTGGAGTTACAGATAAGCACAAACCAGCATGCCTGCACCTGAGGAATTCCTAGCCCGGCAGAAGAGACAGACATTTCAGTCTTCCACTCTGAAATTCTGAAGAGTCCATAATTCATCAGAATGCGAGAAATAAGCAGCTATATGAGAATCCAATTTTGTTATCCATCCACAATAATTCTTAGTTATTGCTCTTTTATTTTAAAAAGTTAGTTCCACTAGGAATTGAGTTGCTCCATTAAGTGCCTTTCAAATGTGGTTTGCTAAGTGATTGTTTCTATCTTGGTAGGACTTCAATTAAGCTATTCTGAAAAAGCAGAGGGAACTGCTAACAATCCTCACTGCACTATATTTACCTTCTGCTTTCTTGTATTATAAATCTAGTTCCCAGCTGGGGATTTGACTTCCAATAAAATCTTATTGAAATTTACTTTTCCTCCCATCTCTCATCAGCTCCACCATCTTCCTTGATTGTGGGAATGCAGGGAAGAGCATTTTGAAAACAATGTGAAATGTGCTTAAGTGATTTTTAAACAAGGCATTATTTCATGTGTGCTTGAAACTCTCCAGGAGCTGTCAGTGGTAATAAAGACCTTCCACTATCATCATCTACCCTGTGCCCTGTGTCACAGGGTTGGGGCAGAGGCTGGAGTAGCAACTTTTGTGCAATTAGCTGGGAGGTTTTTTCTTCTCTCTGTTAAAGTGTTGACAGAGTAAAATCTCCTGCCAGAACTAACCTCAGACTGATGCCATCTTGAACTTCAAAGACCCCATAAGGGTACAAATACTGTGTCAAGCCACTGAGATTAAAAGGAAACACAGAGGTAATCCAGAAGAAGCTACAGTTGTCTCTGCTATATACCTGAGTTCCAGGGGTCCTATTTGAAAATTTAAAAGTCCCCAAATAAAAATCATTTTGGTTTCATATTGTCTGTGATGGTGAGACAATTGTTACCAGTGACCTGGCTTTGAAGGCCATCTCGCTTTGAAAAATGTCAAAGGTTAACATTTCCAAGGCTAGGAAAGCCAGATATTCATAAATATCTGAGCTAAGGAAAAGCATGAAGATTCTTAATTACATGGCCAATGCCCTTGGACCCTTACAATAAAAGGATGTTAAACTGTATTAATGGTGTGTATTGTACTAACAATACTGGTCACCATGTCAACCTGAGTTGTTACTATTGTTTTGCTTTGCTTAATTTTCCTAGATAGCATTTCCATTGTTGGGGCTTGGGAAAACATACCCCCAAATTTGGCATTTTGGCGTGTTAAGAACTTTGAACTAAAGGAAATTAAAAGGCCTTTGAAGTAGCCTCAGAACCAAGGACTTACTGACGTCCTGCTTCTTCCCTGGTGTGCAGGTTAGAACTCTATCTGTGAAGTCTCCTCCTCTGGGGCTCTTCCAGAAGGAACACAATGGTCTTCAATTCTCTCCCCTGAAATCTCACAAACTCAGGAAAATTATAGCATACTACAGGTAGGAAGACTGAGAAATGTCACCAACCTGGATAGACCTTGTCCCAAGCTATTGTCTTTCTCACAGTACCATTCAGTTTCCAAAGAGAATTATTTACAAATTATTATCTGCTTTGGGGACCCATTAAACATCTAAAAGTCATTTGCTACACCTCAGAACTGCCTTTTTTCTCATCTCCCTCTGCCCTGTGTAGAGGGTGCTATTTAAGCTTCAGCCATCTGGCTCTTCTTTGAGTCCCATATTTTGTAGGTCCCATGTTTAAGCACGTTAATATATTTGTACGTCTTTTCTCCTTTAAATAGTCTGTTGTCAGTTTATTTCAGCAGACTCAAACCTTCAAAGGGAAAAGGAGAAAATTCTCTTCACCCCTACATTAGACATTATTATTATTATTATTAGATATTAGTTAATTTTGATTATATAAAAGAAAGAGTATCTCATCAGCTCAGGTAGCTAAACTGCATGGTAAACTACTGGCAACTTAGACAAGTCTTATCATAACTTTTATGGCTAACCAGATGGGCAACCTAGGACCAGTCCACTGGCCCTCTCCTACTGGAATCAAGAACAGGCTTGGCTGCTCACTGCTTCCAAAATCTAGTAACAAGGATGAGGTGCAGTCAAAGGAAAACAAAATTACTTCATTCAAATCCTGACCAAGGCTCATACCTCAAAGTAACCATACCTAAGTCTTGGCTGAGGGCAGGGGTTTACAGAAGGAAATCTGGTATGAAGGGTGTGCAGGAGTCAGCATGATGACTGCCTTGAATTGTTGCTCTACCCGGTGAATGGGCTGGTGGCATTTCCCAGGCTCTTTACAGATTATCTGAAGCCTTGAGGCCATCTCCTGATGGAGGGTCTATCTGGAACTTCTAAACAAGCCCATCATTTAATAGGGGACTTGTGCAGGGGTGCACCTGCTGGAAAGAAGGAGGTAAAAGTCAGCATTAGCTTTTTAAGAAATGGGCTGGAAAATTTCAAAATGGGGCACTGAAAAACAGAGCACTGGTTACACTACAAGAAATCCCTAGGTTATGAACAAGATAGAGTCTATAGGTTTGTTTTTAAATTGAATTTGTATGTAAGTTGGAACAGGCACATTTACCTATTACCTTTGTTGATAAGTGCAAGATGTAGGTCAGTGGGATGTTTGTAACTGAGGGACTGCCTTACCTCCCTTTCTAGCATTGGCTAGTCGGCCGCCTTAGGCTTTGCTGCTGGGTAGAGTGAAATGTCATATAGAAGACTTCTCTAATGAAGGAGGGTGATGAGTTAAGCCAGGAAGACTGATCTCAGTTATCTCAAATTACATCACCTGGACAGTTGCCTATTTTAGCTATTCAAATCCAACCTTCCCTTCCCCTCAGAGAGGAAATTAGCTGCAGAGAACAGGGAGTGCTCTTACTTAACGTCTTAGTAATCAAATAATCTTCACTGGGTAGTCAAAGTTGGTTATAAAGTAGTTTGACGACACTGTGATGGTGTGGAGAATCAAGGTATCTTTAGCTCATGATAAATTTAGCGTCCACAGTGTCTGAGATGAGCAAGAAGTCACACCTGTGAAATGTGTGAAGCCTTTCTGAGTGAAGTTTTCAGAGAGAAAAGCAAAGGGTAGGGTGGGCAGAGAAGGCTAGCGTGGTGAGCCACTAAGTCAATCTGGGGTCCGGAGCCTGGTGCCTGGAACAATCTAGGGCCCAACGGCTTTACATGTGTGACTCCCTCCTCCCATTCTAGAGATATATCACCTTGTTACTACATAGATCCTTGTCCTGAGAGAGGGAGTTAAAGATTTTTGCATCAATAGGTAAGTACATTTTGAACGAATGATAATTATTCTTAATTTTCTGGTTTGTTAAATTCTCTTTAGGGTTATTAATAAGTAAAATTACTACAAAATATTTGAGGCAGCATATAAATCAGCAGAAAATAGAAAGTAAGCCTAGTTTAACATCAAACTAGAATGACATTAATGAAGATAAGTGGAAATATAACTGTGAAGAGACCTTAGGTTATCATTTTTGAAGTTTAAATGAATTAAATTCTCAATTTATGATAATGTTGGTTTTAGTGCCTGCCTTCCGCCATCGCTCTGAGCCCAGGGAGCTACTTCCCATGTCATATCCCAACATCAGAACTTTTGAATTTTAAAAAATCTGTTTCAAAAGGTATTATTGGATAAAGTAACAGTAAGAATTTAAAAAGCAACATTCAGAAATACAGCCTTTATACTCTTACGGGACATATATGAACATACACATATTTATACAAGACATACATAGACTACTTAATGTAAAAAAGAACATTTGTAATACAAGTGTATATACCTATGCACATTCATACACACAGACACTAAAAAACAAGAACTATACGGAAATTCAGAACACTACATGTGAAGAGTGATTTGCTCTAGGTAATGATGGAGAGGCTTAGAGCCTTTTCTGAATGTTTTCTGAGTTTTACAGTAAGTGTTTATTGAGAAGAGCTAGTACAATATAGTAGTGTAGAGCAGTGGTTCTTAAACTTTCATGTGCATTATAATCACTCGAAAGGCTTGCTTAAAATCTATTTATTGGACTTAGGACCCTCCCACAGAATTTCTGGTTCAGTAGGTCTGGAGTAGGGATTAGGATTTGCATATTTCACAAGTTCCCGGGTGATGATGATGATGTTGATCCTGAGGCCACACTTTGAGAACTCCTGGTTCAGAGCATACGTTTTATATTTAAATGTGTTGGGTATGTAACTGCAATGGCTTGGATATTTATCTCCTCCAAACTGTTGGAGTGGCATTGTGGCTGGAGGCTTGAGGTAGTCAGCAAGATCATTAAAAGAGCAAGTAAAGTTTTAGCAAGAAAAGAAAGTTTGTTAACACCTTGCACAGCAGGCCAGGCCTGTCCTAGTGACTGCTGGCTCCACGGAAAGCACAGTTTGGCTTCTGCACAACTTTGAGGAGCATCAGCTGCTTCATGGATGTCTCCCACGGTCTTAATTAACTCTATACTCAAAAGAACCCACGTGCAAGGTCTTAATCATTCTCCTTCCATAATAGCCTAGGTCATCCTGTCCTAAACCAATCAAAAATTGCCTATCCATACCTGTCATCCACCCTGCTCCTAGCTGGCCAACTGCGAACAAAGCCTCAGGTTGATATTTGATCCCAGTGTTGGAGTTGGGGCCTAGTGGGAGGTGTTTGGGTCTTGATGGGGTGACTCCCTCAAGGATAGGTTAATTCTCTTGCTCTGGCAGTTCCCACAACAGCTGGTTATTAAAAAGAGGCCAGCACCTCCCCTACCTTTCTCTCTCACTGTGTGTCTCTGAATTTGCCAGCTCCCCTTCACCTTCTGCCATGAGTGGAGCCAGCTGAAGTCCTCCTAGATGCTCAGTCTTGAACTTTCCCAGACATGAGGATTGTGAACCAACTAAACCTCTTTATAAATTACCCAAGTCTCAGGTATCCCCTTATGGCAACACAAAAGGGCTGGAAGAGGAAACTAACCTCTCTTAGCTTATAAGTCTTTTTATGTATAAATATTAATAAAATAGTAAACTACTTAATTCCAGAGAGATGTTGGGAGATTATTGAAAATAGGGTTTATAAAATCTCTACATGGTAGATACATCATAAAGTTATATTTATATTAGACACTATAATGAATTATATACCTGTTAATCAGATAATAATAAATCATTTTTTAAAAAAGCTGCCTACTGGCAGCCTATAGTTTTTAAAAAAAAAAATTTAAAAAAAGCAATAGTCAAAAAAAATTTACCTGACTTCATCATAGTATCTGAAATCTTCAAAAAGTAATTCAAACCCTCAAACCTAATTTGATTGTTAAAACCTGAGTTGATTGTAATTGAATAAACTGAAAATCTCAGGTAGCATATAATGATTTATCTCCAGCCAAAGTCATTTTGTTCTTTGAAAACGGTCTTAGGAGAATTGATAGAAAATAGATCTGTATTGTCCAAAATAGTTGCCTCAGACCACACGTGGTCAGTGAGCATTTGAGATGTGGGCGTGTTGCTGAGATGTTCCCTAGGCGGAAATGCACACTGGATTTTAAAGATTCAGCATAGAAAAGAATATAAAGTATCTTCTCGATATCTTCTGTTTGTCCTTTTGCATTTGAAAGAAGTGGCTACTAGAAAATTTTGCATCACACATGTGGCTCTCATTATTTTTCCACTGACCTTAAAGTAAAAATAGGATTAGAGATGAAGATCTCATTTTAAAAACACTCTCAGGTGTGATTTTTGTTATAGTTGCCTTTTCCTAAAATATATCAATAAATCTCTAAATACATAATGTCAATGTAATTTTATGTATTTCATATGGCTACTATGCAGTTAATTTTTATTTATTATCTAGATGTGATAATCGCTCTTCAATATAGTCCCATGGCGTTAATGAAAAAGAAAAGCGTTTGTTTTTCCCTGGCACTCCATTCAAGTATTCAATATGTGTGTGATTTTATACTTCAGAGACCTTAAATCACTGTTCAAAGATTTAAGCACATCTACTCCATTCAAAAGTCTCCTGACTGCAGAATACCTATGTAGAAGTAATGCCACATACAGAATTTTCTCCTAAGGAAGATTTGTGTTTGGGCATAGAGGAGTTATTGTACTTGAATTTCAATAAGACCTTGAAAAAAATTGTTTCGAAAGCCCTGTATTTCCACAATGTGGAACAATAAGGGACCAATTATTAGCTGTGGTTTGGGGGTCAGTTGGGAAATCTGGGTGGGAATCCAGGCTCCACCACTGCTGTTTGTATTCATCTCGAGGCAACTACAGAATAATCCTTGGTTTTCATACCTTTAAACGGGCCTAATCATAGTGCTTATCTTAGAAGGCTGTTGTGAGGATAAAGATTACATGATTACCTAAATGGGAAATTTTTAGCACAGTGCTTTACTGTAGAAAGCCTTCCATAAACTTACCAGTAATTAGGTGTTTGCTGGGGCAGAATCCTGAGGGATTGACTTGCAAAGGCTGCCTGGTTGTTTTGTTATTGTGGGTATTGTGAATGCATCTATTTTTAAGTACCATCCAAGTCATATGACTGTCTACTTTTAAACAAGCTTGGAAACAATGATATATAAGCCAAGCATAATAGCACCGTAGTATTCTGTTAAAATACTACATTGATTGCAGAGAGAGAATTGCACAGGAATGTTTATGACCCAAAAAATGTGGAGAAAAAAAAGTTACTATCTACTTAATTTTTGAAAAGACACCTCTCAAACCTTATAAAACATACTAATGCATTAGTAGGATGATATTTTAACTTTTAAGAGTATTTTAGAAGTTTACTATAGGTTATTAACATGCTAACTTACACAGCAGCATGAATATTTTCTAACCCAATTCTATGAGTTTCACCCAGAACCCTGCCATGTGGGTCCCTTGGCTCACAGAGGGGTTCATTATATCCTTTACATATCCTAACCAGGTCTAGCACCTCACTTTGTAACATGGTTATCCTTTCCATTTATTGGTTTGCTTTTTTGGTATTTGTATACCATGGAATACTATGCAGCCATAAAGAAAGATGGAGACTTTACCTCCTTAATGTTTACATGGATGGAGCTGGAAAATATTCTTCTTTGCAAAGTATCTCAAGAATGGAAGAAAAAGTATCCAATGTACTCAGCCCTACTATGAAACTAATTCCTATGAAAGCTATAACTCAATTTTAGCCCAGGAATATGGGGAAAAGGGAGAGGGAGGGGAAGGGAGGTGGAGGGAGGGTGACTAGTGGGATCACGCCTATGGTTCATCCTATACGGGTACATGTGAATCTCTCTAAATGTAGAATATAAATGTCTTAACACAGTAACTAAGAAAAAGACATGAAGGCTATGTTAACCAGTTGGATGAAAGTATTTCAAATTGTATATAGAAACAGTATACTGTACCCCATGATAGTATTAATGTACACAGCTATGATTTAATAATAAAAAAAAAATGACAGGATCTCCTTTTCACATTTGGTTACATTTATCTGTGTTTTCCTCAGGTAATTTTAACCATATTCATAAGTAAACAATAAACTGTTAGTCCCTAAAAGTAACTAAAAGTAGACTAATTAATTAAAAATCTCGCTTCCAGAGATGATCGACAATCCCCTGCCCAAAGCCTAGTCTTTCAAGTCTCATTTATGTGGTTTCCCATGTGGAGTTAGTGGTGATGAATACACAGGCAAGTAGAACTAGCTAACTGTGTTGTAGTTAGCTTGTTTAGTTATCTGTATTTTAAACGCAAATTTAAGGAAGAGAATTAGGATCTATGGTTTGTCCTAAACTTTGACTTGAGTGTCTTACATCTCTGGCTCACCAAAAAGACATTGACTGCGAGATTCCCTAAAATGCCAACAAAACAACTTGAAATAAAGCAAAACTGAGTTTATTGCCTCTCCCTCCCGCAAGAGAATCTTAGTTGCCTCTGGGAGGGAAGAAAGCAAAGAAGTGATATTTAAAGGTTTTTGACATCTGGCTTTAAAGGCAGGTCTTTCAAAGCTTAGGGTTTGCAAGGATGAGGTGAAGTTAATGATACAACAGTTTAAGATTGGTGGATCCCTCTAGGAGAGAATTCTCAGAGAGCATTTTGGGATAAACAGTCATTTAATGCTGTATTTGAAAGCTAAGTAGTAAAGAGTTCATTGAAATGGATTTTCATGAAATAAACAAGGAAGTTAAGTTGTAACCTTGTGTTTCAGGGTAGGTTTCCCATAATTACAGAGTCACGTTGCTGAAGACAGTGCAATAGTAAAGTTACGATGCAGACAATAGATGGTGTGAATAGTAAAGTTATGATGCAATAGTAAAGTTATGATGTAGACAATAGATGGTGTGAATAGTAAAGTTATGATGCAATA
>NW_003852400.1:7796944-7815377 GCF_000181295.1 Otolemur garnettii | reverse complement strand
ATGGTGTGAATAGTAAAGTTATGATGCAATAGTAAAGTTATGATGTAGACAATAGATGGTGTGAATAGTAAAGTTATGATGCAATAGTAAAGTTACGATGCAGACAATAGATGATGTGAATAGGAAAAAGTTATGATGTAGACAATAGATGGTGTGAATGTGGACGATTTGGGTTCTATAATATATGAACATAGTAAGATGTAGAGCTTTTTAATAGTTTTTCCATCGTTTCAGCTTTAGCTGGAAAATACTCATGGTTTCATTGGCTGAACATCTAGAAAACTTGATATTAAGGATAGAGTAAAGCAGTAGAAGGCAAGAGAGGAATAGGGATTTTGTATGCGTGGGTGTGATGTCGTGAGGGTGGGTAGAAAGATTACCTAAGGTGGTCAGAGGGGGGTCAGGGAGAAGATGACATTTGAAGAAGCGGAAGGAAGTAAAGTGGCAAAACCCCTCATATGGGACCGGTCTTTTGAGGAGGAGAGGATTTGGCTTCCCACTTATTGACATCAGGCTTATCCATATGTCTTGCTTTGGCCTTTGAAAACTAAGTAGAGATTTTAGCGTCATTTGTTATTGCCGCAAAACTGATTTAACTGTATATAGAAGGACTTTTCAGGCAGTTAAAACAGGGAGTCCCAAGGTTCCAGGGAGATGGGAACCCTGGTGTGTGAGAGGACTGTCCAGGCTGAGCCAAATCTGAGGCTGAGCCAATGAAGAGGAGAGTAAGGGGAAGGAGAGTCAGAGAGCTGCTGAGAAGCACTTTTTTCCATTCCATCTAGGTTCCTGGGCTTCCTTTACTATGATGGTTCTATACCGAAACATGACCATATTTTCAGTTCTGGTACCTACACAGCCATTAAAATGGACTCTTATCTGGCAGTCTTATTTAATTCCCTCATTGCTATTTCACTTCTACTTGTTTATATGTTTCCCAATTTAGAATATAAGCACCAGGCCAGGCCTGGTGGGAGTGGATCATGCCTATAATCCCAGAACTCTGAGAAGCCAAGGCAAGTGGATTGCTTGAGCTCAGGAGTTTGAGACTAGCCTAAGAAAGAGGGAGATCTACCCCCATCTTTACTAAATATAGAAAAATAGCTGGGACTATTATGGTGAATGCCTATAGTCCCAGCCACTCGGAAGGCTGAAGTAGGAAGATTGCTTGAACCCAGGAATTTGAGGTTGCTAGGCTGAAGCCGTGATAGTGTAGCCTGGGCAACAGAGTGAGACTCTGTCTAAAAAAAAAATAAAAAAGAAATTAGAATATAAATACCCTAAGGACCAGAGCTATGTCTTATCCAGTAAAGCCTGGCATAGTGAATATTGCCATTCAGTTAGTATCAGTTGAGCATCCCTTAAATGAAATGCTTGAGATTAAGAAGTATTTCACATGAATCCAGTATATAAACAACTACACACCCGCATAAAAGAAAAGCACAAGCATAGTCTAGCAAGGGGGAAGGGAGATGAGGGCGAAGGAAGGAGTGAGGATGGAGAGGGCAGAGGTGAGGAGGGAGGGTTATTGGTGGGATCTCACCTAACGTGCACGAAGTGATGTTCAGCACACTCCCGGGTGAAGGGCTCAACTACAACTTGAACTTTACCTTAGAAATAAAAACAGTAACCTAAACATGTGTGTCCTCATATTAATCTGAACTAAGAATAAGAAAAAGAGTGTGAACTCTGCAGGTCAACTCACCATTTTGAAAGTTTATTTATTGTGTGATCAATCACTCAAGATCTTTGCACCACAATTTCCTCGTATGTCAAAAGGGCTAAGCGGATTTGTCTGTCTGTCTGTCTGTCTGTTTGTGTTTGCTGAGCACAGTTGTGTGCACCATAGTCCCAGCTACTCCAGGGCCAGAGGCGAGAAGCTCAGTTGAGCCAGGAGTTGAATGCCATAGTGCCCATGATTGTGCCTGTGAGTAGCCACTGCACACTGTCCTGGGCAACTAAGTGGGACCCCATCTCTAAAAATAGAAACAAATTAGCTGTAACTACTTTATAGGGATACCAGGAGGATACAATAAATTGATAGGGGAAATATTTTTATAATAGCTGCCTAACCCAAAGTAATCTTTCAATAAGTTTGCTAAAGGCAAAGAGGAAAATGGGCTCTCAGAAAAGATGGAGAAATGAGCAAGGTGGTATTTTGGAGAGTGGTCTGGTTGAAGGAGAAGGATGTTTATTTGACATAGTGGGAGTAATGAACTTAAGTGACTCTGTAGTTTTTTACTTCGGTGATTAATAAGATGAGCACCAACTATCCCAAAGGGACCAAGCGAATTCTTTCTTTTCTACACTCTGGACAAATAGATTCTGTAATACTTTGTATACATCTCTATTTCATCGATTACACAGGATGGTAATTGATTAAGTATTGTCTTTCCCTGTTAGAGGAGGAGCTCTCTGAAAACAAAATGGGTGTTTTCTTACTCTATGTCTCTGCAGCTCCTGACATACAGCCCCAGATATACATAGTCCTGTATCTGGCTTTAAAATACATGTGGACCACACTAACTCATAGTTATCTTTGATGTTCAAAGACATTTAAAATGAGGTTTATGATACTTTTGAAGTTAAAAAAAAAAAAAAGCATGAGTTCAGGCAATATATGTAGGATTGAGGAGCTGATTAATCTTATATTCTCGTGCCAGTGAGCATACCATGAATCTTTGATATTCCAAGTTTCAGAAAGGCATATCACCCACCACAGATTCGCGTATGGCAAAGGTCACTGCACAAACACCTCAGTGACTCACTTCCCCTTCTTATTGTGGAGAGCACAATGGCACACCTGCCATCCACCAAATAAGATCCAGTTTATCATTGTTTTACATAGTGATCTCTTGGTCATATAGAAATCGAATTTGTTTTAGAATTAGAAATCTAATTTTAAATTTGCTGTTCTCCTGGTCCTTTTCCAAAGATGCCTGCTGTGTTAGTGACTGTGGATGTGACTCTGAACCTAAACACTCCAAGTGGTGAAACTGTATTCATTGTGAAGACATCTGTGACAATTTGCGTGTTTTCTCTAATGCAGAACACCAGTGTTGACAGAATGCTACTCAAGCTAATAAATTAAGCCAGTGAGTTTAGAGTATTTGGATCCAAAAAACATACAACACTTTGTACATTTTCTCTAAATCCTAAGTAGAACGTAAGAGGAACTCTACAGTTTAGATTTGACAAACTCAATTTTTTTTTGGCTTTTGTCACCTTTGAATTTTTAAAAAATAATATCACATATCTATAAGGTAATTTACTTTGTTATAATAAAATTTCTTAAATAAATCTGATTTTTAATCCTTATTTTTTATTATGTGATAGAAAAGTATAAAGAATACATTTAAGAATAATTTATGCTGCTAGGTGTAGTGGCTCATGCCTGTAATCCTAGCACTCTGGGAGGCCGAGGCAGGTGGATTGCTTGAGCTCACCAGTTTGAGACCAGCCTGGGCAAAAGTGAGACCTTGTCTCTACTAAAATAGAAAAACTGAAGCAAGAGGATAGCTTGACCCCAAGAGTTAGAGGTTGCTGTGCTATGATGCCATGGCACTCTTCCCAGGATGACAGTTTGAGACTCTGTCAAAAACAATAATAATAATAATAATAATAATTTATGTACTAAATTGGAGCTCTTTCTTTTTTCAAATACAAGGGACAGTTATTTTAATTGATAGATAAGATTGTATGTATGTGTCACATACCAAATGATGTTTTAAAATATAGAATGGCTAGCCACTGTGGAATCTATATTTCAAAACATCATTTGCTCTCACCATAAAAAATGCATTACCTCACAAAGTTATGATTTTTGTGGTAAAAGCGTTTGAAATCTACTCTCTTAACACTTTCCAAGAATGCAATATATTTTCATTGACTATAGTCACCAAATTCTACAATAATGCTTGTAAATTTATTTCTCCTTTCTAGCTGACATTTTGTACCCTTTCACCAATATTGCAGCTCTAATTCAGGCTTAAAAAATTGTATATAAGAATATTTAGCATATGAATTCTACTTGGAAAGATGTTAGAAAAGTAGGTTTTATTATATAAACTTTAAAGGTATTTTTCTGTTTTACACTTTGTGCTAAGTATGCATATACTTTATAGTATTTTTAAAAACTATAGATGGGACTAATGATTCATTAAAGCTATAGAAAATATATAAATAAGAAATTGAGCTGAACTGAATTTCCTTGAAATTTCAGCTCCTGGCTCGGCGCCTGTGGCTCAAGTGGCTAAGGCGCCAGCCACGTACACCCAAGGTGGCGGGTACGAATCCAGCCCGGGCCCGCCAAACAACAATGACGGCTGCAACCAAAAAAGAGCCGAGCGTTCTGTCGGGCGCCTGTGGTCCCAGCTACTTGGGAGGCAGAGGCAGGAGACTCGCTTGAGCCCAGGAGTGGAAGGTTGCTTTGAGCTGAGATGCCACAGCACTCTACCCAGGGGGACAGCTTGAGGCTCCTGTCTCAAAAAAAAAAAAAAAAAAAAAAAAAAAGAAAAGAAAAAGAAATTTCATCTCCTAATTCATACGAGAAGCTCTTCAGGAATGAACAGATGATTGTTGCTGAAGAGGAAATTGTAATTGGATGCGTTTGTTAATGGGGTGGAGGAGCCATGCTGCTGATAGTCTGGTGTCCAAGATGGAGACTAGGTTCTGAAAGTAAAAATTCACAGAAACAAATTCATGTGCCAACCCATCTTGAAAGGAAAATAAATTCCATTATTTAACATTTGTGTTAAAAGTGGTCTTCTGTAGTGCTGAGAGGCATTTGAATTTAATTCTCTGATAGTAATAGAAATGAGAGCATTAGTTTTTCTATCTTTGGATAAAAGTTATCAATTCAAGTGATTCTTTCTAGTTTCTAATCTATATGGCCCTTATTAACATTCTGCTATTGTACATGAAGTTTCTAGATAAGAAGTGATACTGCATTTTGGTTTAAACTCTCAGCCCATACTGCTTATCTTAGAGTGTTATAGACCTTTCAGATTTGGGGAAACTGGCGCTTTCTTCCACTACTATTATGGGGTTAATTCCACTCAAATGGAAAACATTCAGATCTTTTATTTTAACAGAGCTTTTTGGGAGAATCTAATACAAAAATGATAATGCAATTAGAGATGTCCAGGTGATTACATAATTGTCCTTAATTATGACCTTTACAAGAGGATCGAGAGGAGGATGGAGTTGTAGTTGTGTAGATTGTCTGGCTTTACATGAAGCCACAGGCCATGACTTATTGGACTCTGTCATTCTTCACTTTCCACATCTGCTTTTGTTTCTTTGGCAGACTCCTCAGAGTTTTTGACTTGACATATTGATTTAATCTAGACTATTTACTAGTCTTTTTAATGTTTTATGTGCTTTTTCTCATTGTAGGAAGAACAAAGTTTTTATCTGTGAATTTTTGTATAAAAACGCCTTCACATATTTCCTTATTATTTGTAACTATTTCATATTTGTCAAATCTAATAGAAGTTAGATATATATCAAGTTCATAGTTTCAGTAGTGCTTGCAATTCCTTATGTTTAATTCCAGCCATCAGTCTCATTAACATGCTGATGACTACGTCTGGCAGACAACTGCCTAGTTAGTCAGTGGAAACTTCACTGTTCAATTGTGCACTGCTTTGAATTTTTTTGCAACATCAGAACAATACTAATCATGACTCTAATGAGCAAAATAAATAAACCATGACAAATAATGTTGGAAGGTGGATTGGGTTTGTCTTCTACTCTTTTTCATGAAATTAGGTAGGTATAGTAATGAAAATTTCACAAGCTTATTAAAAAAGTAAAGATTCAAGGACATAGAAAGTTAGAATAGAAAACACACATACACATCACAGAGAAACAGACTAGGAATAATTTGAGAAGTATTGACATCTATGGGAGTGTATTTGTTTACAGTTATTGGCATGGCTCAGAAGAATGAGTGTTTGAAAACTAGCCAGAGAATCCTTGTTCCAGTGTTTGACGCTCCTGTGATCTGCTGCGCAATATTGAATGAGTCTCAGAACCTCCCTGGCCTTCAGTTTTCTCATCTGTGAGTTGAGGGTGCTGGACGAGATGCCCTCAATTATCCCTTCAAGCTTTATTGAACACTGTAGATTAATGTGAGAGAGCCCAGCCCTGCTAGATATTAAACACATTACAACGTATCTGTAATAATTAAGGTGGTGTGGCGTTAGTACAAAAACAGAATAACAGAAAAAATAGAAGCCCAGAAATTGATTTCAATAAATGTAATACATTATTAAGACGACATTTTTCTTTTTTTTTTTAAACTAGGATATGCCAAACAGTATACTGTCTTGGAATAGCTGCCCAAGGATTTGTTCTTACTCCTTACATAAAGTTGAATGCTAGATGGACCAAAGTTTTAAACATAAACAGAAGGCAGCTGGAGAGAGAGAAAAATGGCAAAGAAACTATTTAAAAAGCATCTACAGTAAGATAGGCTTTGTAAGTATCTCAATAAATTTGGAGGCTAGAAAGGAAAACATGGATATTTCCATGTGTTACATGTAAATTGAATACTTCTGCAGAGTTAAAAAATGCCATAAACAAGTCAAAAGACAAAAGAATGGGGAAGATATTTTTATAGGATGTGGTAGAGAACTAATTTCTTTTATACAAAGAGTTTTTACAAGTTGATAGAAAAAGATGAACAGCCCAAGAGAAAATTGTCAAAGGATCTGAACGGGGTTCACAGAAAGCACAAAATAGAAATGAACATTTGATAAATTGTTTAGCCCTGCTCACATAGAGTAACACTAAGATGGCACTTTTATATAAGGTTGGCAAAAAAAATGAAATGTTAAATAGAATCTAGAGGAAAAGGTATTCTCATACACTGTTAATGATGTTTTTGGAGGGCAATTTAACAATAGTAGTCAACATCTGAAATATAAATACCTTTAGATTTATGTTCCATTTCAAGGTACTTATCATCTACTCGGCAGACTGTAGAGTGTTCTATTTGTGTTTTTAAATTTATATTTTCATTAACTTTTAAAATTTATAGCATACATTTTGAATATAACATGAGGAATTATTTATAGTGTTTGTCTCTGGGGAGTATAGGGAGATGGAATGGGATTTTTAAACTTTTTACATTTTACCATGTATTATTTTATACTTCTCACATTACTTTTTACCATGATTGGGCAAATATTAGCAGTTTTAAATTGTGTTAAAATTTAACGATAAATGGCAGTGTCCTAAAGTACCTTTTTAATAGTTGTTCTAGAAAAAGTGGTGATGATAAGGTCAAGAAATGTTCAAGTTCATCTCTGTCCTAACTTAAGAACAGTAGTTTAAAAAGCATATGGTACTATCTGTGATCTTTTAGAAGGCAATGCAAACTCATAGAACAAAAAAATGACAGCTTCTGGAGTTTGTGCAAATGGTATATTTTAGTTGCTCTTCCAACACACTGTGGGATTCCTCAGAGAACATGAGATTGATATCCTATATTCTACCATAAAGAACGCAATGCTGATATCTAGGGAGTTTTTCCCACATTTTCCACTGGATTCTATGGTTTTCTGCCTTAAATCTAAGTCTGTTATCTATCTTGAATTGATTTATGTGAGTGGTGGGAAGTAGACATCCTGTTTCATTCTTGTGCATGTGGCTATCCAATTTTCCACTTTTGAATAGGGCTTCATTTCCCCAATGTACATGATTGATTGTTGAAGATCAGTTGGTTGTGGGTGGATGGTTTCATACCTGGGTTCTCTGTTCTATTCTATGGGTCAATGTCTCTCTTATTCTTGTTCCAGAATTGTTTTTTGGTGACTATTGCCTTCTAGTAAAGTTTGAAGTCTGGTAAGGTGATACGTTCAGATTTGTTCTTTCTGCTTAAGATTGCATTAGCTGTTCACTCTCTTTTCTGGTTCTAAATGAAGTGATCCATGTAACCTAAAACATTTGTACCCCCTTAATATTTTGAAATTAAAAAAACACTCAGTGCTTTTTGTCTCATGAATTTCTTTATACACATCGTGCTTTTAGACATGTTGGTTATTTTAATACTGAAAGGATAAACAATATCATTTAAGCCTGAGCTATTCAGAAAGCAGATTTCCTATTAATATGCTTTTCCAAGTCAACATAGAAACTACTGCAGTGCTTGTAACTGTATTTTGCTTTTGTTTTGCTTGGTGATTGACAACCTGATTTACTGGCCTCTTAGTAGTAAGAATTTGTCTCCTCATACACACATCAATTAATCAAATACTATGTTTTTGAAATGGTATATTTTTTCAACAGAGGAAAATATTTTCTAGGTTTACAAAGATCCGATATCAGAAGGAAGATAAGACTGTTTGCTTTTCTTCTGTTTCTAACACCCAAGACTAAGAGCTATAGAAGGTGTAGATCTCATAGAAGTGGGTTTTAGGAACCACAGACTTAGGAAATACGTTCTGAAAATGAAAATCCAAGCTGTTAACTGATTCTTTTCTATTATCTAACATAGAATGTATCTTTTTAAGTAGTGTTCGTTATTTTTTAACAGCATATTCAGAAAGTCACAGAAACTTTACAAGGTTATTATCTTAAGTTATGGACATTACAGTCATAGGTGAAAGAATGTGAAGGTAAAATATTTCAAAATTAGAAGAAATAAGTCTAAAATTATTTATCACTGCCCTTGGCCTAAAATTAAATAAATAAAAATCTATTTTCTCAGATATAAAACTATTTTTCCAGCAGGTTGAATTCAGATCCCTGGAGATTATGTTTTTAACCCTGAACCCCTGAATTAATTCTCTAGGATTTTGCCAACTCAGAGCCTATTTTTCTCAGATTTGGTTCTTTACTCTTGGCTCTTACTGAAGTGTACTTATCCATCTCCTGTGCCTCCAGCATATACTGCTCTAACATTTTTTTTCTTTTACATTCTAACTTTTAAAAAATATATAAAATTTTCCTTCTTCATTCTCTTTCTTTTTTTACAACATATTTTACTGTAGAGTATACACTACTTTTGAAAACATGTATAAGACCACTAATTGAGAATAGGGATTAAAATTTAAGAACAAATAAAAATTAGCCATATATAACCCACCCTTTAGATAGAATCAATAGAATGATCTTTTAAGAACCTGAGTACCACTAAAGTAAAACCATCCTATTGCTTCTCCAGTGTAGAGGATACCTTTATTAGTAATTTCTGTGTGTGCCTGTGGATATGTGTGAGCTGATCCTCTGTGGAACTTTTCAGAAGACTTTAATATTCTATCATTTTTGTACTTATCTTTTTAAATAAAAACTAATCAACTCTGGATTTTTATGAAGTTGTATTTCTAGGGACCATGATGAATAATGCAGAATGAGACATAGTTCTGAATATTATTTAGTACTTTTTTTCTCAGTAATTTGTGCGTGTGTGTGTGAGAGAGAGATAGGATCTCACTCTGTTGCCCAGGCTAGAGAAAGAGAGAGGAGTGGTATCATCATAACTCACTACAACCTCAAACTCCTGGGCTTAAGTGATTCTCCTGCCTCATCCTCCCAAGTAGCTAGGGTGCACATCACCACATCTGTCTAATCTCTCTATTTTTTTTGGTATACATTGGATCTTGCTTTTGCTCAGGCTGGTCTCCAACTCCTGGCATCAAACAATCCTCTTCTTTGCCTTCCCAAATGGCTAGAATTATAGAAAAGAAACATTTTTTCTAGAATGTACTAAAAAAAATGGAAATAATCAGAACTTAATACTTACTGTGGTACTGTTTCCTCTTAATTGTTAAAATGAGGAAAAAACAGACATACTAACCATTAAAAGAGGCCAATTCAATACAACTGAACCCCTGACTAATGTAAGGAGAATAAAAAGAGAGAGTAAAGTTTGAGGTTAGAATAATTTCTTTTTATTCCGATCATATCCAAGTATACTAAAAATGTGCTTAGTTAACTAAAAACATTTATCCACAGATGAAGAACATTTGTCATATAAACCCCAAAGTAGTACTTAAAGTTATGCTAGTTAAAATAATTGGGGCAATTATTCCAGGAGTTGAAAATTAGATGATATTTAATATTTGCACTTAAGTGGAAAATATAACCAAGTAAAGAAAATGCTCATCGCCATATGTTCTGCCTCAAAACCACCTATGAGGAAAAGATAAATTTCTTTATTTTAATTGTTTAATTGACAAATGGGAATTGCATGTATTTTTGTGTACAACCTGATGTTTTGATCTATACACACGTTTGTAGAAGGGCTAAATCATGCTAATTACCACCTAACATACTTGCCATTTTCTTGTGGTGAGAACACTTAAATCTACTCTCTTAGCAATGTTCAAGTATACAATATATTTTTATTAACTTTTGTCACCATGCTAGATCTCTTGAACTTATCTCATTAACTTTTGTCACCATTCTAGATCTCTTGAACTTATCTCTCCTATGTAAACACAATTGTGTGTCCTTTGACAATGAATAATAATGTTCGGGGTTGTATCTAATATGACTTTACAAAAAGCAAATAATTTCAAATTAGGAGTAATGCCTCTTGACTCTATAATTTTACCAGTTTATTTTGGTTTTCTTTTGATCAGCAGTGTTCTTAGATACTATTAGAACAATAATCTCTCATAACACTGAATTTGGGATGGTAATGAGAGGACAGGCAATGAAGGGATTAATGACCGAACATAATTCCTTAAAACAGAGACAAACTAAAACAACTTAAAATTATGGAGCTCAATATTGACTTGGCTCTTTGTAATTTTTCAAAAATCAAAAATGTAATTGTATAAGATCAAGCCAACAAGGCAGCCTATAAACATATTAGTTTACTCTTTGAAGGAAGGCATAAAACGGTAAGAGGTAAGATGAGCCCAGCCATTAATTTCTCATTAGACCCATCTAGACCTGTGAGTACCTACATGGGAAAAGGTATAGGGAATTCAACAAGACTTCTGAAGATAACAGACAGGAAGAAAGACTGGAAAAAGAGAGCTGTAAGGAAAATGTTGAAGAAAATGTAATTGTAGAAGAGAGAGGACAATTTAATAGTGCCCTTCAGGTTTATGGGAAGCTATTCAACAGAGCTGCTGAACAGCTGTTTCTAATCTTCTTTGAAATCATAAGTTGGAAGGGATCAATATTGTAATTTAACAGATTTATATCAGGGACGAGATAAGACAACACAGAAGAAACAATTAGATTTCTAGATCGCTGAGGGATCAGTACATAAAATAATGCTGAATTGCATATTATTTGCTGGACGGTGCCTATGCCATTGTGCTCTCCATGGTGAGAATATGCTGCCCCCTCACTCTCCTCGAGAATAAATTGTCACTTAATGGAGTAACGTAAAGCTCCTCATGTTTTCATTCATCCTTTTTCCCCTTTTAATTTCATCAGCCACCACTTCCTCCTATGTGTCTTTCACTCCAAACAAACCAAACCATCACACGTTGCCTTCTGTTTCTTTGAAAATCCTGTTCCCACTTCCTAGAAGACATTCTTTACTCCACCTGCCCCCGACCCCTGCTCCTTCCTTAAGGCCCCTGTACTCACCTTCTGTGAGGTTTTCATCTTGTTCCCGTCAGCCCAGGGGAATGAAATGCCCTTCACTCCCAAACCACCAGGATCCCACCTCCAGCTGCACAGGCTTTGTTTATTACTCCTTGCAGCAAGAGATGACACTTTGTGTGGGACCCTGTGGGATATTTCAGTGGGAGAGTGGTAAGAATAACTAACCTCTTAACAGATTTGGGCTTTGGTTGGATGGTATGGGGAAAGGATCTGAACAGTGCAGGGGTTTTCTCTAAATTAGATGTTGTCAGAAAGCGGGAGAAACTCTAAGAGTGGGTATCTCAATAACAGAGAGGGCAGAGCAGAGTGAGAAGAAAGCTGGGACTGACAAAAAGCATGATGCTCCTTGTAGTTGAGAGATGAAGACTTTGTCATTTTCTTGTGTAGTACACTGAACTTGCTTTTGCCTGTGCTTAGACAAAATTATGTTGCAGTTTGGCCAGGGCCAGGTTTGAACCTGCCACCCTTGGTATATGGGGCCGGTGCCATCCTCACTGAGCCACAGGCACCACCCAACTTAGACAAGATTATGAAATGGCCTTGTTTAGTTTTATTTTATCATGATCTTAGACTGAATTTGTCGGAGGTTGATATTCTGAGGGATTTTGTACATTTACTGGGAGAATAGCAGACCTCACTGGTAAGCGCCAGGCTCACTTCCCATGGCAGGCAGTGGGGTTTTTCCTATGACAGAAGTTACACAATCCATTCTTCCAAATCTATTTTCAATACCCCTACTATTAACAAATTGCCTCTTACATCATATTCTAAGCAAATTAATGCATGGCATATTATATTCAGTAAAGATTTGATAAATTAATGAAAAGATGAGTTTTGAAACTATCTGTGACTTACGTAGTATGGTACCTCCCTTCCATTCTTCATTAGAGACTGTTAGTCATAAGACTTTAAGGAACTAAAAAATATCTCTTTAGAATAGTGAGCAGTGGTGTGGAATCTTAGGGGAAAAGGTATACTTTGAAAGCTAAGTGAGGATGAGTTTAGTATAAAGCAATTACACAGTTAGGATTTTGTCATTTGACTATCATTAGCTCACTACTCATTTAATGCACAGTGTAAAATTCAAAACAAACACAAAGAAAAAAATGCACTGTGTGAGTGTATAGCCACCATGTGTATGTGAGATGTGTATCTCATATACATTATTTCCTAATCAATCTTATTACATGGGCCCTGAAACAATCATTCTTTTTCTTCTCCCAGAGCCTATGCCAGATCCAAGTTCTGTCATGTCTTCCAATATTTTCTATTATCAGACCTACTTTTTAAAAATATGTGGAAAGTTATTTCATGAAGACAGAAAGTAGAATTATGGTTACCAGATGCAGGGAAGGGGGAATAAGGTGAAATGGTTAACGGGTACAAAAATATAATCAAACAATTAGAAAGAACAATATTTGACAGCAAAGTGACCATAATCGACAACAAGTTAGCCTGTTAGGGTGTACTCTTAAATAGTAAATTGACTGTAATTGGAATGTATCTGACACAAAAAAATGTAAAATGCCTGAGATGATGAGTACTCCAATTACTATGATTTGATTCACATTATCTGCCTATATCAAAGCATCACATGTCCCCATATTACAGATAGACAGATATTATGTATCTATAGTTATTAAAAGATATATAGATACTATGTATACATGGAAATTAAAAATTTTAAAAATTATTAAAAAGTGCATTGAGAGAGGAAACTCTTCTCTCCCATTAGACTTTGTTTTAAAAATTAATTCTATTAGTAGCACCTTAAAAGAAAATGGTGAGCGTTACTTTGATGAGTTCTTATCAGAGGGATAAAGTTTGAATTTCAAGGATAAGACTTGTGCCCGTGTAGGATTCCAAAGTTCTTATCCTAAGCAGGTTAATCCTCTCAAAATTTAAGAGAGACTCGAAATAGTCACTAGCTATTCTTTTTTTTTTTTGGGGGGGGGGGACAGAGTCTTACTATCTCACCCTCTGTAGAGCACTGTGACCTCACAGCTCACAGCAACCTCAAACTTAGCAGCTTAACCCTCCCAAGTAGCTGAGACTACAGGTGCCCACCACAGCGCCTGGCTATTTTACTGTTGCAGTTGTCATTGTTGTATAGTCTGGGCTGGGCTCAGTGCATGTGGCTGGCACTGTAAGTGCTATGTTAAGGGTGCTGAGCCAAGCACTAGCTATTCTTAATGATGAGAGATGTTTTGTAAGTAGAGACTCCAGCTACTAACAACTAGGAGTGAGTCCTTTTGACTAAAAATAATCTCAAGACAAAATGGGGCACTGAGATGAAACAAAGGCTTTGATGAAATTTTTTTTTATTATTTATTTTATATATATATATATATATTTTTTTTTTTTTTTTTTTTGCTTTCATCAAACTGGTCAACATAGCCTTCATGGCATTTTCTTAGTTATTGTGTTAAGACATTTATATTCTACACCTACTAAATTTCACATGTACCCTTGTAAGATGAACTGTAGGTGTGGTCCCACCAACTACTCTCCCTCCACCCATCCTCCCCCTTCCCCTCCCCACCTTCTCCCGTTTCCCCTTCTTCTTGGGCTATAATTGGGTTATAACTTTCATAAGAACGCTATAAATTGGTTTCATAGTATGACTGAGTACATTGGATACCTTTTCTTTCATTCTTGAGATATTTTGCTAAGAAGAATATGTTCCAGCTCCATCCATGTAAACATGTAAGAGGTAAAGTCTCCATCTTTCTTTAGGGCTGCATAATATTCCACAGTGTACATATACCACAATTTATTGATCCATTCATGGATCAATGGGCACTTGGGCTTCTTCCATGAAGCAATTATGAATTGGGCTGCAATAAACATTCTAGTACTTATATCTTTGTTGTAATATGACTTTTGGTCTTCCAGATATATACCTAGTAGAGGAATTGTAGGATAGAATGACAAGTCTATTTTTAGTTCTCTAAGTGATCTCCAAACATCTTTCCAAGAGGAATTGTATTAGTTTGCATTCCCACCAGCAATGTAGAAGTGTTCCCTTTTCTCTATTTTCACACCAACATCTCTGGTTTTGGGATTTTGTGATGTGGGCTAATCTTACTGGAGTTCTATAGATGATATCTCAAAGTAGCATTGATTTGCATTTCTCTGATGATTAAGGATGATGAGCATTTTTTTCATGTGTCTGTAGGCCATGTGCCTATCTTCTTCAGAGAAGTTTCTCTTCAAGTCTCTTGCCCACCTTGAGATGGAATCACTTGTTCTTTTCTTCCTAATATGTTTGAGTTCTCTGTGGATTCTAGTTATTAAACCTTTATGGGAAACATAACCTGCAAAATATCTTCTCCCATTCTGAGTGCTGTCTGCTTGCTTTACATACTGTGTTCTTGGCTGTGCAGAAGCTTTTTAGTTAGATCAGGTCCCAGTAGTGTATTTTTGACGTTGCTTCAATTGCCCATGGGGTCCTCTTCATAAAATATTCGGCTAGGCCGATTTCTTCAAGAGTTTTCCTGCACTTTCTTCTAGTATTTTTATAGTTTCATGTCTTAAATTTAAATCTTTAATCCAGTGAGAGTCTATCTTAGTTAATGGTGAGAGTGTGGGTCCAGTATCAGTCTTGTAAGGATCACCAGCCAGTTCACCTAGCACCATTTGTTAAATAGGGAATCTTCTCCCCATTGAATGTTTTTAATTGGCTTGTCAAAGATCAAATAACGGTAAGTAGCTGGGTTCATCTCTTGATTCTCTATTCTGTTCCCTACTTCTACCTCTCTGTTTTTGTGCCAGTACCATGCTATTTTGATCACTATCGATTTATAATATAGTCTGAGTTCTGGTAGTGTAATTCCTCCTGCTTTGTTTTTATTTCTGCGTAATGTCTTACTTATTCGAGGTTTTTTCTGATTCCATATAAAATGAAGTAGAAATATTTTATCCAAAGGATAAGATTTATTCTTCCTTTCAATTTTTTTGTATGTGTTCCCTGCCATGATATTAGTTTATAATCATGGGTTTCATTAAGAAACACAGAGGGTTGAATGAAAAGGTCCCAGGAAGGACAGAAGAAGGCCTTGGAGCCAAGGGAGGAAACAGGCAGACATGGGAGGTGCACATTCTGATAGAAGGGAAAGTGGAAAGGCACAGAGAGAGATGGATTTATGAAGGCAAAAGAAAATAATCCTGGAAATAAATGGATGTAAGAATAACACTAGCAAGAAGATAAGGATAAAGCCCAAGAGATGAGATATGGATTTTTAAGGGAAATGAAAGAAAATAGGACTTTAAAAATAAGAAAATAAAATTTGAGTATACTAAGCCAATTTATTCTTATTAATAGGATCTAATGGAATGCCTAGATGTGTAACTCTTTGTATAAAATACTGATGAGGTATTTCAAGAAAATCTATTGGCATAAATATACCTGGAAATCCAAGCACATTAGTCTGATAATCGAATTATGCTGCTGGCATTAGATTTCTAGATCATACATGAGTTTCAGGTTTAGCCAGAAATTTTTCTGCTCCATAATCTCCTCCAGAAGTCTATCCTAAGAAAATAGTTAGAGATGTAAACAGAGATGTATGTATGAAGATATTTAATATAAATAATTGTGAAAAAATAAAAAAGACAAAAATCCAATAGCATAAATGCTTAAATACAATATAACCTATTCAAAGATGGCTTATGATCCAAGCAACCAAATATGTTTGTAAAAAATATTTGGTGTTATGGTACAATGCTCATTTCAATGAAGAAAGTAGGATAAACTCATAGAAGGTGGGGAAGTCTACCTGTGAGTTAAAATGTGTGTACGGGCAGGAAATGACTGGGGGCAGTGAGAGGGAGTTAGGACAGAAACAAGAGAGGTGGGTCCAAATGCCCAGGGTGTTTTTCTGCATAGAGGGTTATAGATTATTTCTACATTTTTTTCTGTATATGTGAATGTTGTAAGTATGAATGTTCTATCTTGAACATATGCAGCTTTTCTACCAGGCAGTATTTTAAGTGTCTTTTTAAAGACCTATTTTATGTGTTACTATTAATGCCAAGTCTATAATTCTTATCTACTTTGTAATGTTACTTAAAGGTATAAACTGAAAGTTGTTTATTCAGGTTCTAAGTGCATTTCGCATGTATGGTTATAATAAAACTGTCATTGCTCTTAGTATGTTAACAAGAAGTCTTGAGTGTTTGTTTTTTTCTTATGCTATTAAAAAAATCAATGATATTAAAATGGCTGGTGAACAAATCAGATAAAAGACAAGACACCACAGAATTTTACTGCTGGAATAGACCTAGAGTCCATCTAGTTCAATATTTTTATTTTCTAGACTTGGGACATGAGGTCCAAAGATATTATTCAATGTCTTGCCCGAGGTTATGTGGCTCTTTGGCAAACCTGAGATTGCTGGACAAGTTTCTTGGCTCCAGATCTTGTTGATCCCCAGCCAGTTTCATCTGCCCACCCCAAGAAAATGTCAATATCCAGTGAAAGCAGGGTTTACAGAAGAGAAAGTGGTTAGTCCACACAGTGCTAATGGGCGAGACAGGAGAAGTTTGTCAAATCTGACTTTCTGAGAATTGGGGAGACAGGGTTTATAAAGTCACTTTGGTGGGCACTGGCATAGACAATCAGGGTGTGCTAATTGGCTGGTTTCAGAGTGGAACCATCAGTCCTTTGGTAGGAACTGCTGTCTAGGTGAGTCAGTTACTAGAATGGAGGACCTTGAGTAGAGGGTCCAAGACCAGTTGAATCAGTCCCTTTCTTTGGTTGAGTCCATTACTGGAATACAGGACCTGGAAGATATTCCCAAAACTGCTCAAGGTTAAAGAAGCAAACAGAAGAAAGAGAGATTATCATCAAGAAAATGAGGGGACAGTGGCCAATTGTTATCATTATTTTAGCTAAGCCTGCTCCTTTGCAGAGGCCTGGGGACCCTTACTCTTTTTCTTGCCTTGCACCCCTTCATCAATTTGTAAAGGTGGTTTCAACATGAGGTTCTGTGCTGCTTCCCGTCTCCAAGCCATATTTGATTATACTTGAGCCATTTTTCATAAAACTAGCCCTACACACAATTGTCAAGTAAAGATTATTTAACCCTCATTAAAGAGAAAAGCCCCAAACTCTATAAAAATTGAAAGAGATTTAATCTGAGTTGAATGTGTGTGACTGGTCTGAAACCCATGGCCTGAAGTAATCCTGATAAAAAGTGCCTTCCATAGCTGGGTTACAGTGTTATACATTCATGGACAGAAGTATTACATAAAAGATCCTAGGTCAGTGCATGGAGGACCTACGTTGGTTTGGCCTCAACAGGTTGCAGATGGGGACTTCATAGGTTACAGCTGAGTTTAATGGTGCTGTAATTTGTAATTGGTTAAAGAAATTAAGCTGACTCTCTTGGAATGTTTTAACTTAAGGAAGCCCAAGTTAATCAGATACAAGCCTCTTGACATTTACTGAAACTCAAGTTATCTACTATATAAATCAATGGCCTGCAGCTGTGGTTTTACTTGCTTTGTATAGCCTTAGGCCTATTAATGATTTAGCAACTCATTATTACAAAAGAAATCTTCAGACAGGAGGACAAGATGTGTCTGACCTTCCTTCTTATGGCCACCAACTCAGCTTTCAGGTTTTCTGGTATAACCGGAGTCTCTCTCCCTCTCTGCTGGGTCTTTGGTCTCTGAGAGTCAAAGAATGAATCTACAATCACCATGAGTAAGTGATAGAACATTATTTATTGATAGATAAAAAGAAAAATAAATCCTCCAGCGCAGCAGAGGGGGATCCTGAGTGTGTAGCCCATATAAATCCTCCAGCGCAGCACAGGGGGATCCTGAGTGGCTAGCCCATATAAATCCTCCAGCA
>NW_003852400.1:7796653-7796866 GCF_000181295.1 Otolemur garnettii | reverse complement strand
CATATAAATCCTCCAGCACAGCACAGGGGGATCCTGAGTGTGTAGCCCATATAAATCCTCCAGCGCAGCACAGGGGGATCCTGCGTGGCTAGCCCGTATATATCCTCCAGCGCAGCAGAGGGGGATCCTGAGTGGCCAGCCCATATAAATCCTCTGGCACAGCACAGGGGGATCCTGAGTGTGTAGCCCATATAAATCCTCCAGCACAGCACA
>NW_003852400.1:7730606-7796041 GCF_000181295.1 Otolemur garnettii | reverse complement strand
ACAGGGGGATCCTGAGTGGCTAGCCCATATAAATCCTCCAGCACAGCACAGGGGGATCCTGCGTGGCTAGCCCGTATATATCCTCCAGCGCAGCAGAGGGGGATCCTGAGTGGCCAGCCCATATAAATCCCCTGGCACAGCAGAGGGGGGATCTGAGTGGCTAGCCCATATATATCTTCTAGCACAGCAGATGGGGGTCCTGAGTGGCTCGCTGATTTGGGCTTCTGTCTTCTGCAGATATGCAGCTTTTCTCACCCTGCTGTCAGTGGTGTTTGGGAAGATGGAAGGTATGTTTAAAATATGTTAGACCTGTTTGATAGCAGGGCCTGTGTGCTGAAGTTAATTTTAAAACTGCCCTCGTGTAGCAGTGTGGCCCTGACTGGGGTGTGTTCTCTGCTCTGTGCTCTGGGAGTAGCAGCTTATTTGAAACACGGGTCAGAGTGGTTTTATGAGCCTGCGCAGGCCCAAAGAATGTGGTCTGTGTTCAAGCTGGTCTCTAAGCCTGCTTGGGCCTAGAAAATGGCATCTGTATCTAACCCTGGGTGAAGAGGTCCTGCACCAATGCTCCCCAGGAAATAGAGTCCAGGTCCATCCCTGACCAGGGGAACCCGCATCAGTATAATCCCCTTGACCAAGAGGGATTCCATTCTGTCAGCCAGGAGGCTTAAGATTTTATTTTAGTTCACACTTTAATTACCTTACTGTGATTTCCCTTTAGATTCCAACAGAGCCCAGGCTGATTGATTTGTCCTCCCTCCCTCCAACCCCCACTCCAACTTTTTCTCTTGTGAAATGACTGTGGAGGGTAACAAACTAATCGTTGTTAGTTTCTTAACCCACTAACATGTTAATTCATTCAGATAACACACTGTCTTAATATAGTTAATTTATTATTTAAGATTATTACTAATGACAGAAGTTTCAGGTAAGACAAAAGGATAAGAAATTTAATATTTTTTAGAAAAGCATTTTTCTATTCATCCTTCCCAAGGGACTTCCTACTTCCAAGGCTAACTGTATTCTCACATACTCATAAGCACTATCTAACAATATGCCCAGACACCAGCAAACCTAGAGCCTCTCATAGTCACAGACATTGATGATATAGCTGGACTTTCCCATTTCCCAAAGTAAATAAAAACATTTTTAATTCTTTTAACAACTGTTTGTGGAGTACCACCTATGTGTCTGGTACTGTAGAGAAGCTGAAAATACAGCAGTGAGAAAAACAGGCAAAGTCTTAACTAAAAGTGTTTTCATAACTATGGCCATGGTTGGGAATAATTTTCAGATAAATTTTTCTAAACAAAAGAAAGTATATGGGAAGTCAGATCATCAATATGCAATCATTAATTGCATATTTAGAATTCTGGTATCTCTCTCTACAACTGGAGCCCAGCATCTGATTCTTGGTAAATTATGTTAAACATTGATTTGCATCCATTACCCTCTTGGTAACAGAAATTTGCAATTGTAGAAATAACTCTCAAGCTATATTTTTCCTCGATGCTTACTTATTATTGTAAGCTCTGCAAGAGCAACTAGTAGCAGACACAAGTTTTTTGGTTTTTTTAATGCTCCATTCAGTAGCTGAAGTCAATCTGAAAATGTGGTTGACATTTCAAATGTGGTCGACTCAAGTTTCTTTTTCCTTCTATGATGACCCCTTTTAGGTCAGAAGGAAGATGGTAGGTCCAAATGCTGTACTCTGGTTTTTGGGTTTTTTACTACTAATTTTTCTGCCCTAGTCTTCTTTTTCGGGAGTATATATGGGTTTCTATGGATGGCCCAGAGGAGACAGAGAAATAAGACAAAAAGTTCTTAACTGTTTTTTTGAGTGAGTCTCACTCTGTCACCCCAGCTAGAGTACAAATGTGTCACTGTAGTTCACAGCAACCTCAGAGTCTTGGGCTCAAGTGATCCTCTTGCCTCAGGCTCCCAAGCAGCTAGGACTATAGGTACTGCCCATGATAACTGGCTAATTTTTCTGTCTTTAGTAGAAATGTGGTCTTGCTCTTGTTCAAGCCAGTCTCAAATTCCTGAGCTCAGGTAATCAACCTGCCCCAGCCTCCCAGAGCGGTAGGATTACAGGTGTGAGCCACTGGGCCCGGCCCATGAGCTTTTAAGATACATGAGAAACAGGAAGTAGAGATGTTCTTAAAGAAAACCATAAAACTGTGGATAAGCCATATAAACTAGAAATTACTTTTTTGCTTTATATTATTTCTTATGGATAGTGTTGGGTGTAGGATAAAAATGGAGTGGTAGTTTGCAGAAAGGAGAAGAGGCCAGTCCAGAGACAAAAGGGAGTTTATTAAGGAAAAGAACATAAGTGGGTCTTGAACCAGAGTCAACCTGCCCCTCCCAATTCCAGGGGTCTTTATCAAGCTTATCAGTATAGCAGGAATGTCGGTAGGGGGTGGTTCAACATCCACAGCTCTGCAACATCCAGGAGTAATTGCCCTGCAAAATTCTAGAGATGTGGGGCTTTGATTGTTGTTCTGTGGTTCAACTATCAGACCTCTGGCTTGGCCACTGTTCAGTGGTTTGACCCTTGGGTCAATTTATCTGATTTTTTGACCCAGTTCCTCTCAATGGCTACCCCACTAAAATGGACGTGCTTATGCTAAGAAGGGTATCTGAGATTTCAGGAGCCTTTGCCCACAGAAATACCAGTCCAGGAGTCAAGTTTTATTTTATTTTATTTTAATTTTTTGCAGTTTTTTTTGGCCAGGGCTGGGTTTGAACCCACCATCTCTGGCATATGGGGCCGGCACCCTACTCCTTTGAGCCACAGGTGTCAAGTTTTAACACTGGTTTAAAAAAATAATAATCACATACTCCCTGCAGAGTTGTGCCTCAGGCCTGAAACAAAATTCATAAGAATTGAATCTAACTCATCCTTGTTCTTAGTCCATGTGGGCTAATAAAATTAGTATTCACTGCCAAGGCTTTTAAATAGGGGCCCATTTACTGGTTTCTAGTGGGCAAAGTAGGAAACTGTGGAATCAATCCATCATCCCCTCTCCTCTTCCCATCCTCAGTACTAATTTAGGACCCTCTGAAAATCAGGGGCACTTCCCCCTGCTTAGATCTAGAAGGGCCTGAAAAGGCAGGAATGACCCCTCTCCTACCTTGGTGTGGCCGCTGTCCTAAAGCCTAGAAGTCAAGTGGGCTCATAGGCAGCACTCAGACAAACACAATCACAACCAACCACAGTGATCGGGCTTATGATTATGTGCCAGGCTGCTTTCCGCTCACTTTCTCTGTTTTCATTGTTGGGAAAAGGGTGATTGAAGACTGTGCCAGGAGCACGTTTGTTATTAGCTCTTTCTCTCTTAATCTAGCAAATAAAACAGTTTCGCATGTTTTATGATTAGTACGTATTGATGAATGCAGGGTAAGTTTGTGTTCTTAAAATGTTACAGCATATACACATACATGTGGTGTATTTTCTTTTCCTTATTTACAAGACAAGATAATCTCAGCAGTTAGGCTTATTCTCACTAAAAGTAAAAATAGACATATGCATAGGAGAAAGAAATGACAGTGTGTTGTGTTATATTCTTCATCGCTGGAACAAAAGCATGATATGCTGAAGAAAGGTCTGCATAAGGAGAGAAGAAAATATACCAAGTTTAAATATTGCTATTATAACTATATAGCAAATTTCTTGCCTAGCTTTACTTAGGGCATGATGGGATTGCTACTGAGCATTTGGCAGAAAGAATTAAATGTTTGCATTTTTATTGCACCATTAAATGTCCCTGCTGTGAAATACATTCGAAGTAGGACAACACACTTCAGGAAGAGAAGCCACATTGTAGAGGGTGTAGGGTCCTTCATTCTCAAAAAAAAACTGGCCACTTTGCATGCATTTATTTTTTAAGTTTACAACCAATTCAACTTTTTTGAGGTTTCATTCATGAGAGCTTAGTGATAATAGACAGTAATCTATGGCTGCATAAAAGCACACTCATACTATTTATTGTCAATGTTCTCGGTAGCAGCCAGCTTGCATTTGAACCCTGAGATTGGATACTTAACCTACTGACTAAATATTGACCATATAAGCACAAAAGTAAATGCTTCTTGAAATGTTTACTTCAGTAGAATTTTATTTCCTCATAGCTACTTTAGAGACTGAAAACATTCTCAATATTGGCTACGAGATGTAAAAACAAAATAAATTGAAAAACTCAGCCAATGGTCACTGTAAATTAAATATTTACTGATTATTTAATTTATTTTTAATGGGATTTCAAAGCAGAAGTATCATATATGCTCAATATAGCATGGACACTATTTGAGTAACCTTTTCAAAATGTTTTTATTTTTAATTATATGGATACATAATAGTTATGTGCATTTCTGTGACACATGCGATATTTTGATACAAGAATATAATGTATAATGATCTAACCAGAATTGGTAGGGTATCCATCACCTCAAGCATTTGTCTTTTCTTTGTATTAGGAGCATTCCAATTCTAATCTTTTAGTTATTTTGAAATATATAATGAATTGCGGTTAGCTATAGTCATCCTATTGTGCCATTGAACACTATCTCACACTCCTTCTCAGTGTATTTATTGACCATTGACCATCTCCTTTCTGTACCCTCCTCCCCACGACGCTTCCCAGCTTCTGGTAACCATCACTCTGTGCTCTATCTCCATGACTTCATTTTTCCTTTTTTTGCTCCCACATATTAGTGAGAACATGCAATATTTATCTTGCTGTGCCTGGCTTGTTTCACTTAACCAAATGTCCTCCAGCTTCATCTGTGTTTATGCAAATGACAGGATTTCACTCTTTTTATGGAGAAATAATATCCCATTGTGTATATGTACCACATTTTCTCAGTCTATTCATTCATTGCTGGACATTTACGTTAAGTCCATATCTTGGCTACTGTGAATAGTGCTGCAATAAACATGTGAGTGTAAGCATCTCTTTGATATACTGATTTCATTTCTTTTAGGTATACACCCAGCCGTACAGCAGTGGAAGTGCTGGGTTATATGGTAGTTCTACTTTTAAGTTTTGTTTGCTTATTATTATTATTTTTTAAGACAGAGTCCCACTATGTCATCCTCATTAGAGTGCTCTAGCATCATAGCTCACAGCAACCTCAAACTCTTGGGCTTAAGTGATTCTCTTATCTCAACTTCCCACGTAGCTGGGACCACAGTCGCCCACCATAACACCCAGCTATTTATGTTGTTTGCTTTTTTAGCAGGCCTGGGCTGGCTTCGAACCCACCAGCCTTGGTGTATATGGCCAGCGCCCTACCCACTGAGCTACAGGCGCTGTCTTGTTTACTTATTTTTGGCTTTAGAGATGAGCAGCATTATCACAGCTCATTGTAGCTCTAGGCTCAAACTCCTGAGTTCATGTAGTTCTCCCATCCAAGCTTCCCACATGGTTGGGAAGATAGACTTATAACATGACATCTGGCTAATTATTATTATTATTATTTTTTGTAAAGACAGGGTTTACACTATGAGGTGAAAGTCCTAGCTTCAAGAGATGCTCCTGCCTTGGTCTCCCAAAGTGCTGGAATTACTGACATGAGCCACCAAGCCTGCACCTGTTTTTGTTTTATTTATTTATTTATTTATTTTTTGAGCAACCTCATGATGTTCTTCATAGTGTCTGTACTAATTCATATTCCCACTAACAGTGTGGGAAGGTTCCCCTTCTTCACCAGCATTTTTTGTTGCTTGTCTTTTGGATAAAAGCCTTTTTATTTAACTGGGGGGAGATATCTCATTTTAGTTTTAATTTGCACTTCTTTGATAAGGGTAACATTGAGATTTCTTTTCATATACTTGTTGGCCATTTATATGTCTTCTTTGAGCAATGTCTATTCCAATCTTCTGCCCATTTTTATTAGTATTATATATATTTTTACTAATGTTTGAGTTCCTTATATATTTTGGTCATTAATCCTTTGACATATGAGTAGTTTGTAAATATTTTCTCCCATTCAATGGGTTGTCTCTTCACTTTCTTGTTGGTTCCCTTTGTGGGGCAGAAGCTTTTTATCTTGATGTGGTCACATTTATCTATTTTTGCTTTGATTGCCTGTGCTTTTGAGGTGTCACTCAAGAAATCTATGTCCACTCCAATGTCCTGGAATTTTATGCTAGTAGTGTAATGGTTTCAAGTCTTAGACTTAAAACTTTAGTTCATTGTATTTTTGTATATGTAGAGAGAGGGGTCTAGTTTCATTCTTCTGCATATTTAAGCAATCATTTTTAAAGTATGTGCTGTTGTACCTATTTTAAAACTAAAATGGAGGTTCACCATATACTATTATCTAGGAGTATATATGGGATGAAATAAATTCTGTGGCTCCCCCCATTGGTCCCTGAAATGAGGAAGAAGGGGGAGAATAAAGGAAAGAAAGAGAAAAGGGAAGGGATGAGAAGAGAAGAGAAGAAAACCCAGTAATCACATAGCTCAACTATTTTCTTTCAGTGTATTTTTCTTTTATTCAAGTTTATTTTAATTCCAGAGCATTAGCTTTATTAGTAATTTTCCTGGGAAGACTCAGTTTTTATACTATTTGTTATGGGTCTCATAATTCATCAGTGGTCAGTATAAATAGGATGGATTATAGTATATTCTGGGAAATGAAGTTGTGTATTTGTTACAGCTATGCATGGTGGAGATTGGAGTACCTAAACATTCCCTTTCTATACTCTGGTACTTGTCCCCAGCTAACACTCTGTAATGGAAATGCTGATGATATTATGATTGGAGACGGAAGCTATCTTGCCAGAATAATCATTGCATCGCTCTGTTCCTTCTGGTTCTTTCACTAAATCCTGCACTTTTTGACACAAATGTTTTCTTTCTTTACCTGAGAGTAAATATAAAGTTGAGGAGTTAATCATCTTAGTAATCTGAATATCCACATGTCTCTTAGTTTTTTTGATTGACAAGTATCATTTCAGTGGTCTAATTCCTAAAAACACAATAGGCTATGAATCAAAATAGTACCCCTGATAGAATAAAAGTGGTATGGAAATCTCACCCCTCAGGTGATGCTCTATACAAAGAGCAGCCAGGTGAATGAAATTTTTGTGGGATATAATTATCTCATAATAACTATTTTCCCAGCAGCACTGCATCACAATCAGGCCATAAAATGTGTTTTCGTGTCTCAGGAAAGAAGATAGAGTAAGCAATTTGGAATATTACAAAACAGGCTCAGTTGAGCAGTTTAATTTGCATGGATTATCCTCATCTTCTAAATGTCTCATTGACCAATGAGAGTCCTCGGTTGCCTTAGTCCAGAGAGCCTTATTATTTTATATGCATACATTTGCATAAATTGAGATTAAAACGTTGTTCAAAGTATAATAAAGGCAAAGAACTATTAAAATCTTAACTGCTATAAATAATATATTTTTATAACTTTTAAGATGTTTTATTCTACTGTATTTAGCATTCATCTCATGAACTTTTTTGCTAGCAAAAATATGCCAGATCATTTAGACCAGAACCACACTATAATTTGATCTATGTAAATGTTTTAAAAGAATCTAATTAGATTGTGTGAAAGAAACTTCACTGTACTATTCCTAATATGAAAACAAACTTTATACAATAGCCAGGTGAACTTGAGTTAAATTAAATACTTTCTGTAATTTCCATGTCTATTTTAGAAGACCACAAAGTTCTAAACATAATTTTAGCCCATATAACAAACAATTTTGTTGAATTTATATATTACCTTGAGACCCTGAGGATGTAAAAATGAATAAGAGTTTGTAATTTCTCTTAAGGAGTTTATGGCGCAGTGCCAGGTACTGGTTCCGTATTTTATGTATCATAAGACACAGAAGGAGAGGACATGGAAAAGTCCAGAGAAGGAGCCCGTTCCCTGGTGTGGAGGTCGAGGGATGATTTCTTAAGGGAGCTTGATACTTAAGGCTGAGGTCTTGAAGATGGGCATGTGTTGTCCAAAAATGAGAAGATTATTCAGAAAGTGAATGAAAAAATATATAAATGTGAAAGGACAAATGTGACTTTTTAGTGTTGGGTATAATTTACATCGTAAAATCCCGTTGTTTTCGGTGTTCTGTTCTTTGAATTTAAAGAAGTGTGAGCAGTGGTGTAACTGTCACTACACCCTAAATGTGGAACGTTTCCACCACTGCACGTATTTCCCTGTGCTCCCTTGTAGTCAGTCTCCTATTTCTCCCTCAGTCCCTGGTAAGCACTGAAATGTTTTCTTTCCCTATAATTTTGCCTTTCCTAGAATATCACATCAATGAAAGATTACGGTATTAGTTGTTGGAGACTGTCTTTGTCTACTAGCACAATGCGCATGAGAGTCGTTCATGTTGCACGTATCAGTAGTTTATTACTTTCCTTGCTTAGTGGTATCTCATTATATGGATGTAATTCTGCTTGTTACTCCATGCCCAGTCGGTGAACATTTTGGTTCTTTTCAGTGTTTTAGATTACGCATAGAAATAAGGCGTCTGTCAACATTTGTATACAGCCTTTTGTAGGAATACCTGCTGTTTTGTTTTCTCTTGGGCAATTTCTAGGAGTGAGATTTCTGGGTCATATGCGTGACATTTTGATGCAGCCAACAGAGGGATGAAACAGCGTGAGCTTCTCACAACTCAGTATCACTGTAACATAAGTAGGTAAGAGAAAGGAAGAAGTGCAAAGAATGGGCGAGACCAGATTACTCAATATTCTCACTTTATGCTAAGAAACTCAGAGTGTGTTCCCCAGTCAACAGGGAGGAGTTCCAAGCAATGATGTCACATGGTTACATTTCCATTTCATCTGTGGCATCGAAGTGGAGACCAAACTAGATGGAGGATGTGCTGGGGTAGATAGGAGGCTGGAGTTGGCCAGAACAGCCAAGAATTCTATTATTAATAGAGGATCTTACAACAGTACGTATTCTAGGTAGATGACTGCTTTAAAATGAAAACATGGAGAATACTCAAGACTTCTAATGTTAAATCCCAGAATATTGAACAGTTAGTAAAACGTGCTCACTGTCAACGCTTTTTGAGGAATTAAATGGCCCTCTCCTGAGGATCATTGCCTGAGCCGGGTAGATTTCTCTGGGAAGAAGAGACTCCTCTGAGTGGAACTAAGCAAGTCTTCTTAAGACAGCCAGGCATTGGCACTGATGTCCAACACTCCTCACATACCAGGGTTTAATTATACCTGCAATCCTGACAAGGAGGCATCATTATCATGCATATTTGCTACAACAGAAAAAAGCAGAAGTTTTAGGGTAGCAGACCCATGTGCCTATGAGAGCTGCTTACTGCTCCCTGCTATCTATGATAATCATATTACAATGATTACCTGAGATGAGTTGCTTAAACTCTGTGAACTCAGATTTCTTGACTATAAAATGAACAGCATAATATCTACCTCATAGGCATTTTAGGAAGATTGAATGAAATAATATATAAAATGTTCCTACAGTCTGCTGGTGGTCAGCCAATGTTTATTTGCTGGAACTTTTTCACACTTTTCTCTAAGCAAACACAAGGAAGTGTTAATTACTAACTTGTAAATCAAGCTCGAGGAATTAAAAGTCAAAGAAAAAATCAAGCAAACACATTCTAAAGATCAACAGTGAACTTCTAACAATCCTTTTAAAATGCATTTTAAAACAATGCAAGGAGAACTTTTATCTCGAGTTTCCTTCATCTGTTTTTAATGAGGTTTAAAAGAGATGATGTATATACGAAACAGCCACCAGGCATTCCTTCTCCTTCATGGTTTTCTTTTCTTATAAAGGGAATATAGTAAAATAATTTATATTAAAATTCATAATTGGACTGGGATGTTTACCCTGGCAAGTTAAATCTTAGTAAAGGTAAGTTTGGAATATTTGAAGGACTGCCATCTATTAGGAAGAATAATTTTATTTTATTCCTTTACCAAGACCAGAATGGACTATTAAATTAATGGCAAGGGAGATCATTTTGGGAGAAATATAAAACGGAACTATTCATTAGAGCTGTCCAGTGAAAGAGATTGTTTTTTTATTATGTATAATTTCTATAACCATCTGTCAGTAGAGGTTTAAAATAAATTACTGCGTTGCAAGAAGAGGTTAAACTAGACGTCCTAATACAATTTCCTATAATACCGTCTATCATCCCGGGTCATTGGCCTTTATAAAACTATGTGATTCAACGATTCTCTATTTTTACTTCTTCAGAGTTTATAAATAACTGATTTTAACATTGCTTCATTTGAAAACCATTCTCAACTTTCAAATAAAATATATTATTGCTCAAATGTTTCTTGTTAATGTCTGGATTTCAAGTAATGTTGACACTTGGGCTACCAAAATATCTTTTAGGTCATTAAGAGTTAATGGAATTCTGATTTTCTTTTAAAGCATAATTTACTTCATGCCATTATGTACCTTGCTGTTCAATACGAGGTCTTCAGAGGACCTTTACCCCATGGATATTAACTTATGTGATATGTGCGTACTCATGTAAACTATTTTTACAACATGCCTACGTGTTATTTGCATGTAGCCCTTGGTAGGTTGGAATCATTCACAGCATCTTATTGCACTCCTGAAAAGAGGAGGTTGAGGTGTTTTAAATGCACCTGTCTTTATTTTCATTAGTAAAACTTTTGCATAAAATTGATTTTAATTTTGAACATTGGAAAAATATGTGCTTGTTGGAACTATTAGTGTTTCTTCATTTCTCATGTACTGCACAATAGACTACGTTCCTTTTGAAATAACTCTCTATCAGTTCATCCTTTGTATGCCCACTGCTAATACCTTCACATTTCATGCCTAGAATCCTAACCTTGTTGTGCCTATTCTGATTCATTCTAAAACTGCTGCAGAATTAAGCTTCATAAAATGTTTTCGTATAAAACATTGTATATTAAACTTCTCAGCAGCTCATCGTTACTCCTAGAGAAGAAAAATAAAAATAAAACCATTTAATAAGCCAGACCTCAGTCAAGCCTTCTGCAGTATGATTTTGCCTGCCAAAAAAATCTTCTTTGCTACTAAACTTCAACTCTTCTAGTATGATCAGTTTCACTCAGGAAACTATAAAAATGATGTTGAATCATTTAGTTCCCACTCCAAGTTGCCCTTAATGTAAAGTGGTGATAGCAACAGCATGAAACAGACAGTTACACATTGTCTAGTACAAATCCTTCCTGTCCCTGGTCCCCATCTGTGCTCCTGTCCCATAATTTGCTACAAATATTAAGTGAAATAACATAGCACAGAGCTGGGCAGATGATGGGCGCTTCATAAATGTCAGCTCTCCCTGGGCATAACAGTTCTAGAACACTGGCTAACAATCCACACTTCTTACAAAAGTTAATTCATGGGAATGATTTTATAATTTGAAAATAATAATTATTAATAAATGCAGTTCCATTCTACGGGAAATTGTAAAGAACTATTCTTGACTAAAAGCAGCCGTTCAATAACTTAGGTATGAACTGGGTCTTTCTGTATGTTTAATGCTTAGACAAATAAAGAGAATGAGGAAAAAATTTACTTTTGTTCACTTTACATCACCCCACCCAAGAAAAACCTTATGAGCCAGATAAAATTTATGAAATTAATTTAGGTATTTTGGAACTTATAAAAAAAGGCAATGATTTTAAAACATGGAATTTTATTAGAAGGTAACAAAGTAGTAGCTAAGAGAAAATTTAATTTTAATATTCAAGAAGACTAAAAGAATACTTTTGGTGATTTTTAAAAAAATTTATGAAGCACAACTTGCTTCCTAATCTTTATCACCAACTAAGTTCATTTACCAAATCTAAATTTCTAAGTTCTGCATTTTTAAAAAGTACTTATCATAGGATATTAAATTAATTGTAAGTGTTGTAATCAACTCTGATATTCACCTTCATCATCTTGGTCTGAAAGGAAACAGTCATTCTGCATGAATCATCCAGGCCATGTGAAAACACTTCTGCCTGTAAATACACTTGGTGCTCCTCCTCCTCCCAGGTTCCTCACACTCACACCACTCACCAGACCTCCCCATCCACTGGTGAATTTTAAGCTCCGGAATAACCTCAAGTTTTTTTTCCCCTCCACTGGTCAAAATTCAGATCGCTCCAGGTGGGTGCTTTTTCCTCAGTTGACTTTTAGAACAAATGTTGTGTCTGTGATGATATGATTCATAGTACAATTCCATGAGTGTCTATTATTTCCTCTCTGTGACCCGAACTTTTAAGGTATTTTTGACTTTGAGAGCTAAGTGATTGAAAATGTAAAAAAAAACAAAACAAAAAACTTTTCGGATATTTTAACGAAAGGGTGCTTGTGAACGACACACAAACTTCAACTTGGTAAAATTTCAAGTAGTTGTGTAGAGTGAGGTAACCTCTAGGCAGTATAACAGAAGCCCAGAAGCTGTTTGGGGGTCCTTTGGACTTACTTAGTCAGCCCTGGAGCTTCCGCTGTGGGGTCAGCTGTCTTTCCTTATTCCTGCCGGCTATCACTTCTCCCCTTCTTTGACTTACCAACAGGTTCACTAATGGTATCTTTTATTCTACATCAGTTACCATTGTATGTGTGTGAGAGAGAGAGAGAGGAAGGAGCCCAGGAGATTTCAGCATATTGATAAATGAAGAGCTGGCCTCCAATAACATCAGTTTTAAAGGAAATACTGTTTGTTGCTTTCCCCCTCATGTGTAATGTATAATAAGTATTCATTGGCTGAGCCTGTCTATGGAGTAGTTAATCCATCCTGCTTGAGTAATTTGCTGATTTATGAAAGAGACAAACCTCATCCTCCCCACCACATCATCACCATGTAAGGGATGGGTAGTGAAAGGCACAAATGTGGGTGCTGTAGTATGGCTGCTTTACTTTTGTGCTTTGATCACCAGCAAAAGGAGTGCCTGTGAATTCTCCTTTTTGCCACTAGCACTGGGAACTCCGAGGAGAGGAGAATAAGAAGCAGATTAAGGCAGATATTCTTGGTGATATAGAGGCTATTTATTGTTTCTTTTTCTCATCACTTCTGAGTATTTTGAAGATAAGAACACAAAGAAATAATTGCGTGTAGTATTTATGAACCCAGATTCTCCATTAATCTCATTGTTTTTATAGGAAAGCAGAGAAATTTAAAAATATAAATTAAAAGGTCAAATGTTTTCAGAGTTAAAATCCCTGAAATTAAAAACTCTAAGACTAGTATCTGAATAGCCTATGCAGATAGCAGTATTAAGATTCTTACATACTAAGCAAAGGGGAACATATAAAAATACCTTGAATTAAGATTTGCAAATGTGAAAGCACTTAAATATAAAATATTCTAAAAATGAGCACAAACGGCTTCAATCTGTATCTTATTCATTTGTCATTCATTTTTTCCATATCTTAAAAGGTAAATATAAGTCTTACTCTTCATAACCAAATTCAAAATTTTCAGTGAAGAAGGAATACTGCCAAAATACAGAATACAACCAAGCAGTGACATATAGGCCACCTCTGTAACAATTCCAGAATAATTGAAAGTGATTTCATTATCTATTTGAAATCTATCTAATTGAAAGTGATTTCATTATCTGCTATGAAGTAGAGGAAAGCTAAATGCCAAATACATATAGTTTTCCAAAGCAAATGAGATCATTTAAATGAGCTCTTGGCAGAACCAATAGCTGCTCCGTAAAATGATTAGATCGTTTTATGTTCCTTTTACCATTTACTTCCTGTAAGAAAAAACTTGTCTCTATTTGCTTTTGTTCGTGGACTTTTTTATAAGAGGAAAAACTTTAATCTGCTAGTAAATGTTAACAATGTATGTCTGTAACTGAAATCACTGCTTTTGGCAGGTATAAAAATGACAAAATCAAAATAGAATATACCAGGCAGTGTTCTAAATACTGTATACATTTTAGCTCATTAACATGTCATCTGTTACAGTGGTAGAATTAGTATGTATGTATTTATTTTTAATTTCAGGTTAATGTGAGGGTACAAACAACTAGGTTACAGTATTTGCATTTGTTAGGTAGAGTCCCTGTTGTAGTTGCGCCCCGCACCCAAAAGGTATGCCATTGCCCTTACATTGTGTCCTTAAGTAGGAGCACACCATGCCCTCCCTCTTCCCCTGCCCCCATCCCTCATCCCCCTGTACCCCGACTGGAACTAATGAGTTTTTCTCTCATGTTGGCGTGTATTATATCATCTACTGCCTTTGTATTAGGATTGAGTACATTGCATACTTGCTTTTCCATTCTTGCGATACTTTACTAAGAAGAATGTGTTTCAACTCCATCCAGGTAAATAAGATGTAAAGTCTCCATATTTTATGGCTGAATAGTATTCCATGGAATACATATACCACAGGTTGTTATTCCATTCCTGGGGTCATGGGCATTTAGCTGCTTTCTGCATCTTGGTGATTGTAAATTGGCCTGCGATAAACAATCTAGTGCAAATGTCCCTTTGATAAAATGATTTTTTTTTCTTTTTGGGTAGATGGGATTGTGGGATCCAATGGAAGGTCTATTTGGAGTTGTTGGAGGATTCTCCATACTTCTTTCAAAGAGGTTGTATTAGTTTGCAATTCCACCAGCAGTTTAAAAGTATTCTCTTCTCTCCACATCTATGCCAGCATCTGCAGCTCTGGGACTTTGTGATGTGGGCCATTCTCACTGGGGTTAGGTGATATCTCAGACAGTTTTGATTTGCATTTCTTTGATGACTAAGGACAATGAGCGGTTTTCATAAGTTTGTTAGCCATTCACCTGTCTTCCTCAGAGAACCTTCTGTTCTGTTCATGTCTCTTGCCCAGTGATAGATGGGATTTTTTTATTTTTTGTTGATTGAGTTTTCTGAAGATTATAGTTATCAACTCTTTGTCAGATTGGTAACATGCATATACCCTTTCCCATTCTGAAGGTTGTCTATTTGCTTTCATTGTTGTCTCCTTAGCTGTACAGAGCTTTTCAATTTAACTGCATTAATTTGTTAATTTTTGTTGTGATTGCCACTATGTCTTCTTCATAAAATCTTTCCCTAGGCTGACATCCTCAAGAGATTTTCCCACACTTTCTTCCAGGATTTTTATCATTTCATGTCTTAGATTTAAATCTTTTATCCATATTGAGTTAATTTTTATATGTGGTGAGAGGTGTGGGTCCAGTTACAGTCTTTTACATGTAGTAAAACCAGTTCTGCCAGCACCATTTATTGAACAGGGATTCTTTTCCTCAGTGGATGCTTTTGTTTGATGTATTGAAGATCAGATGGCTGCAAGGGACTGGTTTCATCTCTTGCTTTTCTAGTTAGTTCCATATATTAGTCTTTATTTTTGTGCCAACACCATGCTGTTTGATAGTTGTAGACTTATAATATAACCTAAAGTGTTAGAGTGGTAGAGTGATGCCTCCAACCATGTTTTTAATACTAAGAATTGTACTGGCTGAATTATTTTTTTCTGGTTTCACACAAAATGAAGAATTATTTTTTCCCATTTCTTCAAAGTATGATATTGGTATTTTAATGGGTATTGGATTTCTTTGGGTAGTATAGATATTTTAACCATGTTGATTCTTCCTAGCCAAGAGCATGGGATGTTCTTCCATTTGTTAAGGTCTTTTGCTATTTCATTCTCTTAAGGTTTTCTACTTCTTTTTGCAGAGCTCCTTCACCTCTTCAGTTACATATATGCTTAGGTATTTCATTTTCTTTGATGCTTCTGTGAAAGGAATTGTGTTCTTGATTTGCTTCTCAACGTGCCTGTTACTGGTGTATACAAACACTACTGATTTGTGGACATTGATTTTATATCCTGAAACATTGCTGTATTTTTTGTCACTTCCAGGAGTCCTGTGGTTGAGTTCTCTAAGTCTAAAGTTATATCATTGGCAAAGAGGGAGAATTTGACCTCCTCTGCTCTCATTTAGATGCCCTTAATGTCCTTCTTTTGCCTGATTCTATTGGTTATAAATTCCACCACAATGTTGAATAATAGTGGTGATAGTGGTCATCTTGTTGGGTTCTAGTTCTAAGTGGAAATGCTTGTTTTACTCCATTTAATATGATATTAGCTGTGGGTTTGTTTCAGAACACTGTCATATCTGCCTATTCTCTTAAGTGTTCTTGTTAGAAAAGGATCCTGAATTTCATCACATGCCTTTTTTTTTTTCCAGTTTTTGGCCAGGGTGGGTTTGAACCCACCACTTCTGATAAATGGGGCCAGCACCCTACTCCTTTGAGCCACAGGCGCCTCCCCTTATCAAATCTTTTTCTGCATCTATTGAGAGGATCATATGGTCCTTGTTTTTGCTTCTGTTGATATAGTGAATTACATTTATGAATTTGTATATGTTAAACCAGCCTTGCATCTCTGAGATGAAGCCTACTTGATGATGATGTATAACTTTTTTAATGTGTAGCTATAATCTAAGACTACGGTTTTGCTAAGTATTTACGTATCACTATTCATCAGTGAAATTGGTCTGTAGTTTTACTTTTTAGCTGGTCTTTTCTTGGTTTTGGTATCAGAGTGATGTTTGCTTCATAGAATGTGTTGGGGAAAGTTCCTTCTCAATGTTTTGGAATATGTTCTGCAGTATAGGTACAACCTTATCTTTGAGGCTTTGATAGAATTCTGATGTAAAGCCATCTGGTCCTAGGCTTTTTTTGTTGGAACATTTTTTATTGTTTCTTTGATCTCAGTTCTTGAGATTGGTCTGTTCAAGAGATATATGCCTTCCTTGTTACATCTAGGGAGGTGGTGTGATTCCAGGTATTGGTTCATTTCTTCCACATTGTCAAATTTCTGGGCATTGAGTTTCTTATAGTAGTCAGAAATAATCTCTTGTATCTCTGTGGTATCTGTTGTCATTTCCCATTTTTTGGTTTCTGATTGAGGTTATTAGACATTTTACTTTTCTTCTTCTAGTTAATCTGATCAAAGTTTTCTCAATTTTATTTATATTTTCAAAGAACCAACTTTTTATTAATTTTCTGAATGATTCTTTTGTTTAGACTTTCATTTATTTCTCATTTAATTTTGATTTTTTTTGTCTTCTATTAGGTATGAGATTAGATTGCTCTTTTTCATTTCCTTAAGAGTATTAATTAGGTTATCGATGTGCTCTCTTTTGGTTTTTGGATGTAGGCAACTAATGCAATACATTGCAAGCCTCTCACAGGTTTGGGTAACCTTTAACTTCATTGTTGCTATGTTCAAGGAATTTAATCATTTTTCCTTTATTTCTAGTTTGACCCAACTGTCATTCAGCATAAGGTTATTTAATTTCCATGCCTTTGTGTGAGGATGAAAATTTTTGTTGGAACTGAGTTCCATTTTTATTGCCTTGTGGTCTGAGAAGACATACAGGATAATTTCAGTTATTTAAAATTTTTTGACGTTTGATTTCCATCCTAGGAAATGGACTATTTTGCAGTGTATTCCATGGGATGGTGAGAAGAATGTATATTCCTTAGCTTTGGGATAGTGTGTGGTATATATCCCATTAAACCCATTTGTTCTAGGGTCACATTTAGGTCCTATGTATCTTTATTTAGTTTCTGTATAGAGGATATGTCCAGTTCTGTTAAATTCTCTTTCTTAATCCTGGAACATTTAAGTTTGGGGCATAAATATTTAGAATTGAAATGTCCTCTTGTTGTATTGCTCTGTTGACCAGTGTGAAGTGTCCATCTTTGTCTTTTTTGACTTTAGTTTCTTTAAATACATTTGTATCTGAAAATAGGATTGTGGCCCTTCCTTTCTTCTGTTTTTCATTTGCCTGAAATATTGTTTCCATCCCTTTACCCTGAGTCTTGTTTTGTATTTTAAGGTTAGGTGTGTTTCCTGTAAGCAATATATAGATGGCTTGTGCTTTTTTATCCAATTAGCCAGCCTATGCCTTTTCGGTAGGAAATTCGAACTATTTACATTAATTGAGATAATCTGTAACTGTGGGAGAGTTCTAGTCATCTCATTTTGTGAAAGTCTGTTGGTTACTTTTATCCTTTGCACCATTGTAGAAGGAAGGTATTGTCCTTTAGTTTCTGGATGTTTACTTTCCTGGTGATCCATTGTGATGGTTAATGTTGAGAATAAGTCTAAGTACTTCCTGTCAATCTGGACTTGTTGTGGCCAATTTCCTTAAAGTTTGCATGTCAGTAAAAGATTTGATTTCTTCATTGATTTTGAAGCTTAGTTTAGCAGGATACAGAATTGTGGGCTGAAAATTATTTTGTTTAAGAAGGTTAAAAGTAGCTGACCATTCTCTTCTGGCTTGGAATGTGTAAGCTGAGAGGTCCAATGTCACACTGTAGGTCAGTTGGTGCTTACTCCTTGCTGCTTACAGAATTTCATCTTTTGTCTTGACTTGGACAGTTTCATTGCAATGTGTCTTCAAAATGCTCTATTTGTGTTAGATGACCCATGGTTCAATATCCCTCTAAAATAAATGTTCAGAATCTTTAGTGAAACTTGTGAAATTTTCACTTAGGAGATCTCCAATAGGGCCTTAATTCCTTTGGGATGTTCTTCTTCCCCTCAGAGATCCCTATAATTTGTATGTTTTAGTGCTTCATGAAGTCCCATAATTCTCTGAGTGACTCTTGTGCTTTCTTTCTCTTCTTTTCTGCCTCTTCAACTACCTGAGTTGGCTCAAGAGCTTTATCCTCAAGTTTTTAGAATCTTTCTTCTTCATAGTCTAATCTGGTATTGATCCTGTCTACTGTATGTTTAAGTTCCCTGATTGACTCCTTCAATTCCTTAAGCTCCACCATATTCTTTCTATATTCTTCATATCTTTCTTCCATTTTTTTTTTTTGGTTTTACTTTTCCACTTTATAGTCAATTCCCTTTATTACCTTTGCCATCCATATTTTAAATTCTCTTTCTGTCACTTCCATTAAATCTTCATAGGTGGAGTCCTCTACAGTGACTACCTCATGATCCCTTGGATGGGTTCCTCTGTTCTGTGTTTTCATGTTACCTGGATTTTTCTGTTGGTTTCTCCTCATGTATGTTTTCTTCTTATTCACTTCCTTTCTCTAATTTCTCATCTCACTGCTCCTTCACTTTAAATTACCTGTCTCTGACCTTAGGTGTTGAAGTTGCCTTTAGGTATAAGACCAAAAGGAAGAGAAGGATAAAGAGCAAGAAGTGAGAAAGGAAAAAAATGATATAGGCAAAAAAAAGGTTGGGTGAAAGGAAAAGGAGAGAAGGACAGAAAGATGAAAAGAGACAGGAGAAATTGTAATGTCTGGCAGGTTGCTTTGGCCTATACCCAAAACTCTAGGACTTTGAGGGTCTGAGCTGGGTAAGTCCCTCAAGGTCAGGATCTCCTTACCAGCCTGGGCAAAAATAAGACCCTACCTTTGCACAGTATAGTTAAAAATCAACAATATGTTGCAGTGAGCATTTACCAATATCATCTTTACAAAGGCCAAAGCTAAAAGGACACCTTTATCAATATCATCTTTACAAAGATGATACCTTACCAATATCATCTTTACAAAGGCCAAAGCTAGACCAGTTGCTTAAGGCTTCTTTGAGCCAGACCAGTGCTGTGATCCTCAGCTCTCAGAGCAAAGGAAAAAATAATAATGAGAATAATTGACAAAAATTAAAAATACAATTATATAAACTGAAGGGAAAAAAGGGATATCTTAGTTGTTGTATGAGAAATTTGAGGATAAGATGAGAAAAGTAGAAAAATCTCTACCAAAGGAGAGAAGAAAGTAGTGAAATAAAAAATAAAGAATGAATGCTCACTTCAGCAGCACATATACTAAAATTGGAATGATACAGAGAAGATTAGCATGGCCCCTGCGGAAGGATGACACACAAATTCGTGAAGTGTTCCATATTTAAAATAAAATAAAGAATGAATGGAAGGGGCTGAAAAACCATAACCAAAATGGATGAACCCTTGCTATTGATGAAAATAAAAATGAAAATATATAAATAAATACAAATACACCCAAACCAAGCCAAACAAAAAATAATGACAGCAATAACAATAAAAACTAAACAAAAAATTGGAAAATAAAGCAGAGAAAAAAAAGAGAGAGAAAATATATATGTGAGTACCCCTCCCACACACACACTCACATATAAATTGCAGTATATTGCCTGGACACCAGGTGGTGCTGTGTTGTAGGAGATGGAGAATATACATGCTATTTTCAATGTACAATACTGGAGCTGGAAGCTACTCTCCAGTTTCAGAGAAGACTCGAACCTGTATTCCTGACCTACTTCCCTCTCCCGTCAGGGCCTTGTCATTTTATCAGTACTCAGTCTCCTTTGGATTAGGATCCCAAAGCTCTCAACAGATCCCTCAAATGACACGACTTACCTTTCAAACAGCGACTCCTGATATAAGGTGACCAGATTTTAACATTGGTGGTAAAGCGGGACACCATTTACGGGGGGCGGGGCGGAGCAGGGGCAGGGCCTGACAGCAATGCAAACTTTGATAAGCAGTTCTCGATAATCACTTCTCAACCATTATTTGTTATTATTACAGTTTAACATTATAAAATTAACAAAAATAACATAAAACTCATATCCTGGCGAAATAGCCACATGGCAGCTGAAAACCGTATATTCCCTTACTGTTCTCCCACCTGTTTGTGCATTCTTTCCAAAAATCAGGACTTTCTGAAAATGCCGCGGGACAAATGCCATGGGACAAATTGTTAAAAATCGGGCCTGTCCTGCCAAAAGCAGGACGTCTGGTCACCTATCCTGGTAACAAAGTGGTTTTCCTTTGGTGTAGGGACACTCAACTTACCCCAAGCATGGCTGCCTAAACTCAGCAGGCATGCCAGAGCCAGCCAGCCTTGTACTGAGATCCCACTTACTATTTCTCTCTCAGGCCTTTCCCACAATGGTGGCCTGCTAAATAGCCAAGCCTGCCGAGGACCTTTACCCTGCCTGACACTGTTCAAGTTCCCTTTTTTATCCAATCCTTTCCAAGGCAGTCCAGTGAGCCATCCAATTGAAAAATAAAAACTGCAGGACAGCCCTTTGAGGGCTGCCCGCTGACCTCTGCCCATTCCCCAGCTCCTGCCCTCTGTGCTGGTCCTCCTCAGCTCCAGACCTCCTTGTTGGCTCCTGGAGTCTCTGACTGCTTCCCATGCCTACAGGGCGATGTTTCTGGGTAGATTCCCCAGCCGGAGGTGGCCAAAATCCTCTGTCCCATCGCACCGAGAGTAGCTGACAAGATGTCTCTAGTCCGCCATCTTGCTCCTCTCCCTGGAATTAGTATTTAAATAGAAAATTCTATTAATGGTGTCCTTTGTTCCATGTGAATGTAAAGGAATTAACAAATCTCTAGAGTTCTTTACTTACAGTTCTCTGTGGACACAGACCTTATTTTCCTTGACCAAGGATATTTTAAATATCTAAAAGGGGAAAAATATCTAAAAGGAACATTATTTCTATAGCTTCCATACTTGTGCAGCAGCACGGGTAAAAGCTCTCACACACTGAACACGCGCAGGTTAAAATTTGTTCTTATCTACTGCCATCTCTTCCATTTATAAACACTAAGCACTTTATATAAAAATGTTATATCAAATAGTCATGTATTGACAAGCAGCATGCAAGAAATAGTGTTCACTGAGCTGAATATTTTGAGTCCACGTATTTCTCAGGATAGCATCTTGCAACGCAGAGTGATGAAATGCAAACTGTTTTCCCATTCGTGTGTGTTTATTACCCCTGAGGAGTCAGAGAAGAGCACAGGGGAGGAGCATTTGCTCCATGTAGAATATGATACAGCGGGAGACAGTCACGTGTGTTTTCACTTCTACCAGTTCCTCCAGTAATCCTCAGAGGAGGTCTTCTTATTATTCCCATTTTACAGAGAAAGAAACTGAAAAGTTACATAGCTGGAGAGCGGCAAAGTTAGTCTCCAGTCTGAAAGCTTCTGTCCCCAGAGCCTGCCGGCTCACTCTCCATGTTATGTGATCTGTGCCGTCACCAAGTGTTTGTTGAGTCCCTTCTCTGGTGAGGTGCTCTGTCCCTAGAGACAACATCATGGGAATTTTTATAGTGTCGTGTGTGAAACACTATAATAAAGCCATGAAATACGAGGTTTCATGGAGTCGCAGCCCATGGACAGGCTCAATGTGTATATTCAAAGCTTAATGGGAAACTTTGGTAAATTATATAGTATCGCTGCCCTCCTGGCCTTGCATTTTTAGCAAGTTTCTTTTTTTTACATTGGTTATAAATTGCAGTTCTCATCTCTGTCAAAAACCTAAGGAAAAGTTTATAACTTTACATAGGTGAGACCAGACAATATCATTCTTTCAAATTGAAAGCCTAATATTCATGCACGATATTCACAGAAGAGCTTCTGAAAACTGTAATTATGTTGTCATTTTCAGACAAGAAAATTTATCATATTAGCATAGGAAATAGCCACATTAAAAAATAATATTAACTAACATTTATTGACTATTTATCACGTGCTAAGGACTGTTCTACCATATTTACATCCAAAGTTTAATTTAATTGTCAGTATTCCTTGTAAGGTGGGCATTATTATCCCCAATTTAGACAGGAAATTGAGACCCAGAGAGGGTAATTTGCTCAAGCTAGCATAGCTGGTTAAAACTGAGCCCTGTTCAAATAGATGTGTGGTGCTTAGTCTCCTAAGCCCTGTACTATAATGAGTTTAGAGTCTGGAGCTACTGTGACCGGCTTGCAGTCTAGCTCATCTGGTTCTTTACTTTGTAAATAGAGACAAGGCCCTTACCTTTTCTGTGCATCAGTTTCCTGATGAGTCAAATAAGAATTATAATAAAACCTTCTTCATAGGGTTGGTGACAAGGATTTTAAAAAGTAGTTGCAGTTAAATCTCTTAAAACAATGCCTACCACAGTGCAGATACTCAAAAAAGTATAGTTACTGTTGTTGTTGTTGTTATTATCGTTCCCTTCTAGAAGATAAAATGACTACATGATAGTGACTAAAAGCACAGAATTTATAGCACTTTTTTCTTTGGTCACCATCAGCATATTTGCTAAAGTGACTATTTTCCCTGAGGCTGATAATGTTTTAAGTACTACACTTCGTCTCACAGATTTCAAATCATACTAATATTTGATCTTTCCATCCTTTATCAGGATTCATCTGGCTTGAAATCAGAGTAATTCTAACTTTACTCCTTTCCTCAGATCTAAAAATCAGTGACCAGAGCAAGAGACCTAAACTCCAGATTCAAAGTCAAAAGAGTAAATTTTCATTTCTAACGTTTTTCCTAATATCAGGTTAAAAATTTCCATTCTCTGGAGAGATCAACTTATCATAAACTGCTTAACACAAACTGTGACCTTATTTATTAATCACCACTGATGTTTTTAACAAATTCATATTAGCTAACGCATTGTCACATAAAAATTGAAACTTAATGACAAAAAGTAAATATGAGACTGTCTTATACTCCTGTCATTGTTCATCTGTTGGCACAGAAAACCTCCAGGACGCAAACAAATTGCTCTTACTCCATTCTATATATTCTTGCCCTTGAGTGTAATAGTCATCTTCCAGAGAGGAAGAGCTTACTCACAAAGGATTAGGGGAAAGCTATTAATATGTGTGTATAAAAATGTAAACATTTATACCCAAACACATACACACACACACACACACACAGAGGAGCATAATTCAGCATAATTCAGAAATGACAAATCTTGGGCTTCGGTGCTATAACAACCAAGTAAAACTACTCAAAATGGCTATGAATCTGCCCATCAAAAGACTTTTTCATGTTATGTAATCAAAGGAGAAAGTATTGAACCAGAAACAAAATTATTGGAAGAGCAATAAAATGGAGTTTGGGATAACTTACTACCATGAAATATTTGATGGATTTCTGCCCAGAGAATGTATTTAAAGTGTATTAAACGTCTTCATGAAACATCTACAGTATACTTTGGGTCTTAAGAATGAGAACTGCAAGACTAGCTTTAATTGTACTGTTTTGCATACAAAACTCTAATGTCCTTGTAACAATTAGTTTAAATTCCTGTGTTTCCTCTTCTCATTTTGCTATACTATCTGACTTTTATCAGCCTTAGTAATTTTCTGTGATAGTCCTTGTTAGAGCAGGAAAAATGTTCTTGAAGAAGCTGAACAAATGCAGACAAATATTTGTTATTCTCTCAGGGATAAACCCCAGAAAGAGATTAACATACAAGGAACAGAAAACAGTGCTAGGTAAACATTTGATTTCTGGTGGAAAGAAACAAGGGCTGAGAAGCAGCTGTTGTGTGGGGAGCAGGATCACCAGCAGGTTTGCAGTAAGCGGGGGAGTCCCACTGGAGATACTTTGTTTCAGTGAATAGAATGTATACATTTTACCCGTGTATTATTTTAAAAGTTGAAGAAGCTAAGACGGTGGTTCTCAACCTTCCTATTGCCACGGCCCTTTAATACAGTTCCTGTGGGTCATGACCCACAGGTTGAGAACGGCTGTGCTAAGAGAATTCCAGGATGAGATGCCAGAGGAGAGCTAATAATGAATTGTTTTTCTCCGAATTTAATAAAATTACCCCTCCCCCATTAAAATAGCAAAAGTGTATTCTCAGTAATGAAGCAAAACAAATAGCAAACCCTCAAATCATAATCTTTGAATAGTGGTAGTCAAGGAAACAAAGGGTTCCAGAAATCATCAAGTAGCATCTCCACCCACCCACCTCCACTACTCACTCCCTCCCCTGCCAAAGCAGTGCAGGGGACACAGCCCTACAATGGCATAGGTACATCCACCTCCAACCCATGATTTGAAAGAAACTCATATGGCGAGGAGCTACCCCAACTCATGAAAAAACAGAAAACCTCTTCAGAGAAGAAAAAAATGGCTCTAAAATCTCTCCTACAATTTCAGCAACTTACAAAAGCAAGGAAGAATGACCAGGATCAGATGTGTGTTTTATTTCCCAGCATAATGGCAAGCTAAAAAAGAAAGGTAAAATGGACCTAATTATCAAGAGCAAATTGGTTGCCTGCAATTAGTTGAGATTTAGTAGAATGGAAGATAAAACAGAAGGTAAATTAGACAAGCTCGGCTAAAATGACAGATGGCCCTATGAGAAGAGATACAAAGAACCAGGTTGTCATACTACTTCTCGGACTAAAGAGCCCATGGCCAAGTCCAGGACGTTATTGCTGACCTCTTTCTTATCAGATTGTCAACAATTCCAAAGTTTTGTACTACCCAGCATTAGCAAAGGTTTGGTGAAATTGTGAATCTCATACCTGAAGGGAAGGTAAACTAATGTAAACATTTTGGGAAATTATTTTGTGATGTCTATCACAATTTTAAATGTCCATGTCCAGAAATTCCACTCTTAGGAGCTTTACCTGCAGTCATACTGGCAAAAAGCATATGAGCCAGAAATTTTCTTGAAAATTATATGGAACAGCAAAATAATGGAAACAACTCCAACAATACTCGGTGAGGAAATGACTCTGTTAAATGCATCCAGTGAAATACTTTACAGCAATTAAAAATAACATACTGTCGAGTTTGACGTGAAGAGATTTTCAGCTATTGCATTAAGTTAAAAATGTACAGAATACCATGTGTATTGTAATGAGTAAAATAAAAGAATATGCATACATATGTGGTTTTTCTGGAATCATTCCCCCCCAAATGTGACTATTGAGAAGAGGCCCAAGGGTTTGGGGCAGGGACAGAGGAGTAACTGTTGCTTTCAGTTTTATACATTTTTATTCTGTTGGAAAATGTTACTGTACACAGGTGTTGTGCAAGTTGTGTTTGTTCTCAAGGGCTCACCAGACATGGCAAAGTAGAAGACAGACTGCTGGCCCCAACTCACGGTGCCAGAAGCATACCTCTATTACTCTCACCGAGTTCTTCTCCTGATAGTACCTAACTCGGTTAATAACTCCACCATCCTCCTATAAACAGTCTTCAAACTGAGTCATTTTTCAAAATTAATTACTTTTTCCTAAAATACAAAAACAACCCACTCTAACTGAAGAAATCTTGAGAAAAAAAAATAAGGAAAATAAGACAATGCATATTGCCTAAAATGTTTCAATTCAGGAAAGTTACTGTTGAAAGTTTGTGTATGTCCTCAAGAAATAGATGGTAGATAAATTAGGTAGGTGGATACACACAGAGATATATTCACACACTACACGCACGCGCACACACACACACATGAGCCTGCTGATTATCCCAGGAGCCTTGCTTTCTCCACTTAACGTTCCTTGAACAAGCTAACAAATATTTTTCCACTTTATATGCCATAGTGACTTACCCCACCACCCCTAAAACATTTGGGTTGTTTTCCAATTTCTTCAACATCAGCTATCATGCCATTAATGGCGAACATTCCTATAGTTTCTTACTGGGTTAGTGTATGACTTCCTAGCTAAAACAAATCCATAGCATGTGAGAAGAGATGTATTCAACAGTGGACGATGTGGAAGATGGCTGATGCTAATTAGACCTGAGCTGTTGAAGGGAGAGTGATACGTCTTTAATTTAGAAATAAGAGAGAAATTTCTTTTCTTTTTTTAAATTAAATCATAGTTGTGTACATTAATACTTTTATGGGGTACAGTGTGTTGTTTCCAAATACAATTTGAAATACTTTCATCCAATTGGCCAACATAGCCTTCATGTCATTCTCATAGTTGTTGTGTTAAGACATTTATATTCGGCTCGGCGCCTATAGCTCAACCGGCTAAGGCGCCAGCCACGTACACCTAAGGTGGCGGGTTCGAATCCCCAGCCCGGACCCGCCAAACAACAATGACGGCTGCAACCAAAAAATAGCCGGGCGTTGTGGCGGGTGCCTGTGGTCCCAGCTACTTGGGAGGCGGAGGCAAGAGACTCGCTTGAGCCCAGGAGTTGGAGGTTGCTGTGAGCTGTAATGCCACGGCACTCTACCCAGGGGGAAAGCTTGAGGCTCTGTCTCAAAAAAAAAAAAAAAAAAAAAAAAAAAAGACATTTATATTCCACAGTTAGAAGATTCACATGTACCCTTACAGGATAAATCATAGGCATGATCCCAGCAATCACCCTCCCTCTACCCATCCCCCCCCAAAAAAAGAAATAAGAGAGAAGAGAACATTTAATGCTATTTTTCTGTTAAAATTTATTGAAAATAGGAGGTGTATTCCAAAGTGGTCCATGTTAAGGGATAGAAAAAATAGGATGAGATAGTGCTTAAAGTAGAATAAAACATAGCCAAGTAGTTATGTTGTATGTGATGACATTTTAAGTGCTGAGACATTTCTTATGCAAAATATCTATCCAACTTATGCCTGATCCTCATTTAGGAGTTGGTTACTTCATTAAGTTATTCTACCTAACACTTAAGTGGGCATATTAAGCTGTAATTAGTCATTTAGACTTTAACATTAAAGCATTTATCTAACATTGTCTTTTATAACAACTATACATATGTATATGTGACATATATGTAACATTAACATATGTATGCAGGTATAGTATATATTTTATAAAATATGTGTTTTATATTATATATTATACAGTATGTTTTATATTACATATATTTGTAAACTATGTATGTTTTATCATATATATATATATATATATTTTTTTTTTTTTTTAATGGGGGGTTTGGAAAGATTTGTGAACAATTACCTGGGAAGGGTGAATCTAAAATAGAGAACCTGATAAATTAAGACTAAAAGCCCTCGATGTCTCAGAAAGAGGAAACCTTACAAAATGTAAAAATACCAACATTTACATAAGGTTTATCACACTTTGAGACTTAAATAACGTAACATTGGTAGCATGCTGACTGGCTAGCATGCTTAGCCTAGAAAAATCTGATACCCGTTAATTCTGTCATTCACCCATCTTATTTTTGTGGGCATATATTTAAAAGAAGCAGCTAGACATTCTTAGCCAATAGGAAAATGTAACACTCAATGCCGTTAACAAAACATGAAATCAAAATAGAAAGCTGTATACATTAGATTTGTACACAAACTATGAGAACTATTTAATTGGTATTTGTAGGGCCCAGATTTCCATTTGTCATTCACGTGTCCTTTGTCTTTTGTTTTGTTTAGCCATTGTGCCCACAAAATTCAAGCAAAGAAAAATTTAAACTGTGTGCATATTTAATAAATAAAAATAAAGTCAGATTCAGTTCAGCAAACCCAGACACTTCCTCGGTCTGTGGCACTAAGATAAGCTGTGAAAGAAACAAGAATGAGTGGACATAGTTCATGAAGCCTAAAAGCTGACTGTCTTATAGAGGAGATAAATGTTAAATAAGTAATTAATTTTAGGGTGATACACAAGATAATATTTACAATGTACTTTCATAGAAGTATGTATTATATGGAGTTGTGGTCACAGTCACAGAGAGGAGGGAGCACACGGGACTTCAACACAGGACCTGGTGATCGGTCATCCCAGGTAGACTATTAGGGCAGAGAATTACAAGTGGGAAGGTGTGGAGTTGTGGGATGCTGTGGTGTTTTCCAGGACCCTGAGCTTTTGGGTGATGTAGAAATAAAAAATTACAGGTAAAAATAAGTAGCATTCTTAATGCCTAGATAAAAATAGGTTTCTAATTTGATATTTTCTCATTTTATTTAGTTTTTACAAATTGCTTAAAAAGATTTGCCATATGTTGCAGTAATGTGTCCAAAAGGCTTCATGTCTAATTCCTTTCATTGTATTTAGCATATGATTATTTCTGTTTTATTTTTATACGACAGATAAAATTGTACATATTTACTCTGTACAACATGTTTGGAAGTTTATATAGGTCGTGGAATGACTAAATAGGGTTAATTCCCATATACGTTACCTCACATAGTTATTTTTGTGGGGAGAATACTTCACATCCACTTGACATTTTTCAAAGTGCAATATATCATTAACTGTGGTCACCATATTGTATAATAGAATCATTGAACTTATTCCTTCTTCAAATCGAAATTTTGTACCTAATAATCCACATTTTCCCAACTCCTATCTCTCAGTCATCCCAAACCCTGGTGAAAACCGCTCTACTCACTTTACTTCTTTCAGATCAAATTTAAAAAATTCTGCAGATGAGAAAGATCACGTAATATTTGTATCTGAATATCTAGATTATTTGACTTTACATAATGCCCTTCAGATTTACCCATGTTATAGCAAATAGCATTCTGTTATGACATTTTTTTGATTATAGTCTTATCTAGCTGAATACTTAGGGTGATTCTATATTTTAGGTATTATGAATAATGCTGCAATAAATGTGCAAATAAATTTTTGACAGGCTGATTTTGTTCATGAACTTGCAAAGGGTTTTTACCTCCCGAGGCTCAATTGCTTACCACACAGAAAGTCTATTGCTGAGACAATGAGGATTGCTAAAGAAGAAAAGGATGTTTATTTGTCAATGATGTAAAGTAGGAGATGGGAGGAATGCCTCAAATCTGCCTCACTGACTGATAAGGTTAGGGGTTTTTTTAGAGGTGAAATAAATAATGCACAAAGTGAGTGAGCATTATTGCCTGTTCAGGGTGCGGTGCAGGGCACACATGCCCAGTGAGAAATCACACCAGTACATGTACCGCATGATCAAAAGTGGCAGATAAGCCCAGCCCAGAGTGGAGATGGCAGTAGTGTGATGAGCGAGAGGTTGACTCTGGTCCTCCTCCAGCCTTGTGCATATGCCGGTGGCAGAGAGGAGATTGCTCAGGGGGTCCCTCAGCAAACTCGGAGTGGAATGCCACTTATTTTGATATCTGTGAATAATTGAGTGGAGTAAAGCGTTATAGTGATCTGTGACTGCAAGGAAATTCCACCATTTCTGTAAAACAGCTCAAAAGGGAAGGGATCAATGAAACAGAACGTTACAAATTTTGGGCCAGCACATTTTAACTGGTCTGGGAACTTGTTCCTTTCCAATTTAGATACCCCCCCCCCCAACTTTTTTTCTTGCCTAATTGCTCTGGCTAAAATCTCCAATACTCTTTTGAATAGAAGTGGCAAGAGTGAATATCCTCTTTGTGTTTAAAATTCTAAAGGAAAAGCTTTCAGCTTTGTCTGAGGAGTATGATTTTAGCTGTGAGTTTGTTACACATGCCTGTTTTAATGTTTTGAGGTATATTCCTTCTATCTCTAATTTTGTTAAGAGTTTTTGGCATAAAAAGAAGTTGAATTTTGCCAAATGCTTTCTACATGTTTATTGAAATCATCATGTTATTTTTGTCTTTTGTTCTGTTAATGTGTGGAATCCCCTTTATTGGTGTATGTCGAGTCTAGTAAATGAGGTGTTTAATATGTTGTTGAATTTGGATGACTGTGTTATTTTTGCATCTATTTTTATCCATAATTTTGACCTGTAGTTTTCTTTTTCTGTAGTGTCTGTCTGGTTTTGGATTCATGGTAATACTAATCACATAAAAAGATTTTGGAAGTATTTTTTCCTCAGTATATTGGAAGAAGTTGAGAATAACTGGCATTAAGTCTTGAAATGCTTACTAGAGTTCGATGGTGAAGCCATCACACCCTGTGCTTTTCTTTGATGGGAGACTTTTTATTACTGATTCTATATCCTGATGCATTATTGTTCTGTTAAGACTTTCTATTTAAAAATTTCTATTTAAAATTTTCTATTTCTAATTATGAAATTTCTATTTCATAATTCAATCTTGGTTTTATGTATCAAGTAAAATATCAGGGTTTTTTAGATTGTCTAATTAGCTGTCATATAATTATTCATAATAATCTCTAACAAGCCACCATATTTCTGTTGTATCAGTTTAAGGTCCCCTGCTTCATTTCTGATCTTACCTGAATTTTCTCTTTTTTTCATAGGCTAGGTAAATGTCTATTTTGTTTATCTTTTTTTAAAAAAAAACTTGGTTTTGTTGACTTTTTCTAATGTATTTCTAATCTCTATTTATTTTTGCTCTCATCCTTATTATTTCCTTCTTTCTATTTACTTTGGGCTTGGTTTGTTCTTATTTTTATAATTTCTTGTGGTACAACATTATTATTATTTTTAATTTGAGATCTTTCTTGTTTTGGATGTTGACATTTGTTTATATGAACTTCTCTATTAGAAATGATTTTCCCATAAACTTTGATTTTGTTTTAATTTTCATTAGTCTCTGGAAATTTTTAAATTTCCCTTTTAATTTCTTTACTGACCCAGAGATCTATAGCTCCCTTGACCCAATATTTCTCTCTTATTGTCTCCCTTATTAAAAAAGTGATTTTCTTTAGTGACATGCTTTGAGTCCTTGCTTTTTATTTTCTCTGTGTCTACGTTTTTGTTTTGTGATTATCATGAGGCTTACAGAACCATCTTATAGTTATAACATATTATTTTAAGCTGCTGGTGACTGATCCTCCACCCACACAAGAAATGGCACTTTCACTGTGCTTCTGCCACCACACACTGCTTCTGATGCCATAGCTCCCATCTTTTCATAGTGCGTGTCCCCTAAGCAATTATAGTAGCCATTATTTTCAACAGTTTCATCATTTAACTTTTCTACTGAGAATATTAAATTTTCCATTCTGGCCACTTATTGTATTCCCTCATTTCGTTGAAGTGTTTCCCTTTATTTTCGTGAAGTTTGCTGAGCTTTCTTAAAACATTTGTTTTGGATTCTTAGAGAATTCATATATCTTCATTTCTTTAATGTTAGTCACTAGCACCTCAGTGTGTCCATTTGGTGATGTCAGGCTTTTCTGATCTTGATCCTTGTGATCACATATCAATGTCTGTGCCCTTGAAGAAGTAGACTCTTGTTTTAGTCTTGGCAAATGAGCTCTTTCTAGCAAAACCATGTGACAGGCTCTGTACTGGATGGACCAGAACCCTGGTTCTAGAAACCTAAGGCACACGGTGTGTAGCAGCAGGCACGGCACTAGGGCAGATCAGAAGCCCATGGCTACTGGGGTCTGTGACTGCTGAGGGATGTCCCGAGGCCAGGGCCATTGAATTGGCCTAGACCTGGTTATAGGCCAGAGTTTGAAGTTGCCACACAAAACTGAAGCCTGAAGCTGGGTGGTTCTGCCTGGCACTGGGATATGTCTACTGGCTCAGTTTACAGACAGCAGCCTGGAGTATGTGGCCATGGGTGGTCTTCTTCCTGTTGGGTTTTACTCTGACAGGCCCAGTGTCAGGGTCCAAGGCAAAGTTCCGTGCTCACTTCCATCTCTTTTCGTCACATAAACGGTATCTCTCTCTGTGCTCTGTTGCCTGGGGCTGGCAAGGGACGATGTGGGTAGTATAAAACTGTCGTTTCTGTGCTCTTTCATGTGTCTTTTCTTATTATTGTGCCACTCCTAGGTAGTGTGATCTGTCAGCTGCTTTCCTTAGCCTTTGTGAAGGTCTTTGAGTGCACAAATCGTTATTTAAATTGATGCGTGTGGATAGGGATGATTGCTGGAGAGTCCTGCTTCACAATCTCACTCTGCTTCTCTCTAGCATATTAAGACAAAAGTTCCTTTAAAATGCTGTTTGTAGATTTTTGAGACATGTTATGTACATATGCATTTTATATTGGCTCAGCTTAAATATGTTTTAAACGTTGATTGGTATTTTGGTTTTATTTCTTTTATGTCAGAACTGAGCAAGTTAAAATATATACACACATTGTAACAAAATGTTCTACAGATTTTTTTTTTCAGGACTGAATGCCTAATTGTCAAGAATTATTTTTGTGTAGTAGAGACTGAAGCCACCAATGGTACAGAAACATAGTAGAAACAAATGCCATTGTTCGAATTTGCCACACAAATTCCTTGCCACACAAATTGTCATTGTCCATCTCTCTAATGAAGTTATTACAAAGTGACTTATTTGTTGGTATTTTTTTTTTACCACTGGAGATGAAGAAAGACTAAAAGATGGGGTAGGCAGGACCAGAAAAAGAAAGGAATTTAACTTTGCTTCGAAGTATAATGGAGAGTCATTAGGGATTTTGAAATGGAACAGAAAAATTATCTACTTCATGTTTTTAAAAAATCATTCTGTTTGTCATGTGAAAGATTATTAAGGAAATCAAGCAGGAACCAGAAATAGCAGTTGGTGGTCTATAGTTATAACTCAAGAGAGAAATGATGGTGTTGTGGTCTGATGTAGTATTATTAGAGATGATGAGAAAGAAAGGAATTAGATTTGTTAAGGATTTTAATCTGTGGAGATGAAGAAACCAAATAAAAAATCACTCTAAATTTTGTAAAATTTTATGTTCTATGTTCAAAAATAGAAAGATTTTGGGTGAACAGTTTGGAGGTCAGGGTTGCATGGAGAACCAGAGTTTATGTTTTAGACATGTTAAATCTTAGATGTCCATCAGAGATCCAAGTGAAAATGTCAAGTAGTTGCGTGATTTGTGAGTGTACAGCCAAGGGAGCACTCGGAGCTGGAAACACACATTAACAATAGTCGATTTTTATAATGTCTGAAGGTCTGAGTCTAGATGAAATCATAGGAGAGAATGTAAATAGACCACATGTGGTTTTTAGAAGACTTGGTTACAACACCAAGGAGGATAAGAATAATGCTTATTATACATGAACCCAACTTTGTGGAAGAATATTACAACGTATAAGCCTTTCCAGTCCATATTAGTATTTTCCCAGTAAATGTTTCCTTGTTCGTTTGTACCTTGCCCATGAGATTTTTTTATTTGCAGTAATGTCTAGAATACAGCACAAGACAGTGCATGTCTACAATAGTATTTTAATAAGCACATTCTAGGCCTTAATAGTTGTCTACCTTATACTGAAATGATAAACATAATAAAAACAAATAAAAATCGAAGCTCTTACTAGAAGTTACATGACCAAGTGTACACAAATAGTGAAAAGCTAAACATTAAGGTTTGGTCTCCTCATTCTCAGCCCAGTGACTTTTCACCAAACCTGAAGGCCGTCTGAGTGTGTGACTATTCCTGAACAACCATCTCTAGCAAAGGAAGATAATTAAAGTCTTGTTTTCTGATAAAAAGGAAGCCAATTGGTTTTTAATCATCTTACCAACAAAGTTAATAAATTAATATTTTAATGGTACCAGAGTCTTTACTTAATGATTTCTCTTTAATCATCTAGAACATGAGCAAGAAAAAAAAAAGTTTTGCTGAGGACTAAAATGTATTTTATGTACAATACCACCACTGCTAATATATCCAAAGCAAATTCAACTAACTTTCTTTAATCATGGATTTGATCAGAATACTTGAAATAAAAAGAGGACTGGTACTATTTTTGTGCTTAATTTTGGTAATTAATAAATATTATGCTATGAATCTTAGATAATAAAAATGTCAGCTGAAACAAAAATTGAATTCTATACAAATTCAAACATTTACAAAAGACCTAAGGATATTTAGATGTCCGCTGAATATGGAAAAAAAATTAAAGTGTCCAATTTTTATTATCCAAATAGGCTAATGAAGCATCATTTCTCTAAAACACTTCATAGGATAGTATTAAAAAGAGATTTTATGGTCTAATACATTTAGGAAATTGTGAATTTAACAAACCCAGATTTTTCAGAACTTGTAATGTGCAACAGTTTATTGTTGATATCTTAGGGTTAAATATGTAAAGAAACATTACTCAAAATTTCATGTCTATAGGTCCCAGCTTTTTTCTCACTTTTTATAAAATCACTACTAGCAGGGGGTACTTGGAAAATCCTTCTCCAAAGATTGATCGAGACTGAAGGACAGTAGAGAAGCACACCCTAACCTCAGTTAGAGAAATTTTATTGTCTGTGACCTTGAAAGTCATCACTTCTGTGTTTCTTATATTCACATCAAACCTTCATATACTTTCAAGGTGAGGGAGGGTAAGTGCTGTGTTAAATGAAGAAATCAAACTGGCCCCAGACAAGACTGTAAAGTAAGCAAAGTCTACTTTTGGCTCACTGCCTTCAGTGTCATCACATTTTCTTCCCACTGCTGACAACTTACTCAGGTTGTCACTCCTCCTCCCCACCTGAGGATACTTTTCTAAAACCTTTTCCCAGAGGGTGTTTAAACATGCCAATTACTCCTGTGTCTTACTTTTCCCCCGTCCCAGAGGGGATGTCTGCTTAGGATGCACCACCTCTTGGAGCATATTGATGGCACCATCATCTTATAGACCGAAAGCTTCGTCTAAGGCCTTAGCCAATGCATGGGTCTGTGACAGAGAACAAAGAAGTAAGGCGTGTTACTCTTAAGCAAAGGGCTCCTTTGGAACATCTCAAATTATATCTCATTGGACATTGTCTCTTTTACCTATTACCAGTGTCAGTGCTGTAAAAGCATATAATTTCTCAGAAATAGCACAGGTAAGGAAACTATAAAAGTTACTGCCTACTGGAATTGGAAGGGCTGGGCATCAGACGCTTGGGTTTTACTCTTGTCTCAGTTACCAGTTGGCATTGTAATTCCTGATGTCACAGTGTGTGATCTCAATGGTATGCAATATTCTTTCAGCAACTTTATAGTACATGTAAGGAAATTAGACTTGGCCTAAAACTTTTCATAATGGCCCTGCTGGTATATATTTCAAAAATGGATCATAGACTGTTAGAACCAATATTAGCCTAAAGGTCACATAGTATCATAGAGGTCACGCAGGCAGGATTAACTCCAAGTAGAGGAGAAACTATAACCTGAGGGCGTAAATCTGGACCAGGGACATCACTGAAGTAGATTTTGTAGTCTTGGCATGACAGCCACCAGTGAAAGGAGCTGCAGTTAGGGCTGGGTCGGGATCACAGTGTACATGTTCCTCAGTCAAGAAACTAGAGTTGAACCCTCCTTTTCTTGGGGTTGCACTGCTGTCCAATGAGTGCATGGTGAGGGGCGTACTGCTAACACATACACAACGTGCCCTTGTCAACTAGAGCTTTGCTTTATATTGGTGCAATTTTTGGAAAAAAGAAATAAAAAAAAGAAACTAGAGTGGTATTTCTATTGTTTAAAAATTAGTGATATCTTAGTACCATAGTTTTGTACAAAAACTAGAATATGTGTCATGAAAAGCTTGCTGAAAAATTATTCAATTACACAGGGAGAAAAATAATCTCCCTCTTTCCCAAAAGAAGCAGAAATGAGTTCAAAACCTTGGCGTACTGTGCTTGGCTTCCTCATCTCCTCACTGGCACTGCCAAGGACATCTGCTTCTTTCCTGGTGTTTATATGCCCAAATCCCTTTAAAAAACTTTATAGACACTGTTATATTCAGAAAGTTTGTCTCTAAACCTTATTCAAATATGCTGACAGCCTATATTAAATATAATCTTGATGTAAAATAATTTATAAAGAATTTTCCTCTACGTAAGTCATGTAATACAGGAATGATCTCTTGCAAGTAAGAGATAGCCTCTTAGGCATTTCTGTATCGGAGTCCCAGGCCAACCCCTTACCAGCCCATGACTTAGATGAGTTGCATAATCTCTCAGTGCTTTATTTGCCTCGACTCTTAAATTAAGGATGCTGAAAGAATTACGGTAGGGAGTCATTGTGAAGAATGACCAAGCTTGTAAAGAGCTTTAAAACTTCTTCAAAGGTTAGTGATTGTGTAATATTAGTAGTAAGTATATAGATATTCCCTGGACTGTTCTTTCAATTTTTCATCATTTGGCATTTTTCAAAATGAAATTATAGAGACTACCTCCTCCACTGCAAATGCACCTATCATTAATATTATTACTGATATTGGAGTCATTATATATAATTAGACATTCTTGAGAAGTGAAATAACCTAAACTCTACAGAATATTTTAAACATAATAAAATTATTACTTCAATTTAATAATTTATCAAATATGTCATTGAATTTGAAAATTAGCATTACATTTTCTGAATGTTTAATTATGCATTAATTTTAATTTTTTAGTTTTTTATTTTCTATATTTTAGAGACAAGAAACATTTTTCCCCTTCATTTTCTTATTTCCCAGAAAGTAGAGGACTGGGCATCTGGCAGGCTCTGTGTCTTTTCCACCTGAGTGACACCTTGGTTTTGCATTGACTTTACCTCTTATTGTTGATGCATCAGATATTAAGGAAAGAGAGTGAGTATGATTAAATTGTTTTCAATCTTCTTCCCCATTCCTTATGTTCAGTTTTGTAATAAAGAGGCAGATACCCTCCACATTACCACAGAAAAAAGCAAATGAGAAAAGCAGTGGGATAAATGCTTGCTGAAAAGAACACTGGTTTTTATCATATTCTCTGCGTGTGAGTCACTATGACAGTTGCAATTGAAAGACCACCAGAAAGGACTGGAGAGAAAACCTGTGTAAATGCAACACTGTATTAAAGCGTCATCCTGGGCCCTTGCTATGGTTTGCACATTTGTGTCTCTCCAAAATTTATGTTGAGTACATTGGTTACTTTTTCTTCCATTCTTGGGATACTTTGAGAAAAAGACATGAAGGCTATGTTAACCAGTTGGATGAAAGTAGTTCAAATGGTATACAGAAACAGTACACTGTAGCCCATGATAGTATTAATGTACTGTTATGATTTAATAAAAAATTTATGTTGAAAATTAATCCCCAATCTAGGAGAGTAGGCCTTTGGAGAAGTGACTTAGTACTGGTGCTCTTATGGAAGGTCATGAGGAAGCAAGTTCAGTGGCAACATGGTGCCTTCTATGATCTGAAAGCCCTTACTTATATCTAGTCTTCTGGATCCTTGATCTTGGACTTCTCTACCTCCAGTACTATAAGAAGTACATTCCCGATGCTTTTAAATTGCCCAGGCTAAGGTATTTTGTTATAGTAGCATGAACAGACTAATGACTCCCCCACATTCTGAAATCCTAACTTAGGCTGCAGAATTGACCTCAAGTGAGGTTAAGACATCCTGATCTGTGCCAGTGTATCCATTTAGAAACAGACCAGGTTAGTTAAATTGTCTCAGAGTGTGCATTACAGAGAGCAGAACTTGACCTTGTGCAAGCACTGATTGCAATTTCCAATGAGCAGAGTGTGAGGTTCTCTACTTGGGGGTGACTGAGTGAGTAAACGTCTGTCTTTTTATGAGAAATTACTTTGGCCTACTTTCTTAAGCTTACAGTCTTTACATTCTCATGGCACTGATTTCTTGTTTCAGGCATAGTCAGATCTGATATTAATGCCATATCTTTTAATTGGTGAGTCCTCCAAAAATCACTTTTCTGGCAAGCAGCAAAAAGAAGTCAAAAAAGGCAGCAACTAGCTTCATGGATGATGAGCTGCTGGGTCTGGAGGAGCAAAGAGAGAGAAATTCATGTCCAGGAAAAAGAAAGAGATGAATTCATCAGATAGAATAGGGCTATGAGTGTAAAAGATCAAACTACTCGTAAGAATATGCCATATATGATGAAACCTAGGGAAAAAAATAATGTTGGGATATAGAAAACTCTTTCCAGGAAAAAAAAAAGCAATGGGTTAGAAGAAAAAAAATGTAATGCTAACAAATTACTTGGCTTAATACTTAACAATAGTCATAATGTTATAAATGTCAATTATTAAGGGAAAATGATTATCCCAGTATACCAAGAAGACAAGGAAATGGGAAGCAGGAATGACCACCATGCAGACATGCAGATAGGACAATACTAAGAAGGTAAATTTGCAAAACACAATGTCATCAGATAGTGGCTAAAAATAACAACAAATCGCAAGATTAAAAGATTACTGAAATGTAAAAAGTTAGCATCATTTTAAATGATTAGAATCATAAAGGGGCAAGATGCCATTTGATTGCTTATTTAAAAATATGTACATATATTACTTTACTAAATATTTTAAATGTTAAAAGAAATAGTATTTTTATAACTTAATTTACATTTTTTATCTCACATTAAATTTTATGAATGAATTTTTGCAACGGATTTTTTAAAAATATTAGAAGATTGTATTTACTGCATGTATTTACAGAACAACATATTGTTTTGAAGAATATGTATTTATCATGAAATGACTAAATCTAGCTAATTAACATATGTATTACCTCATATAGTTATCATTTTTGTGGTGAGAAAACTTTAGGTCCACTCTCAGCATTTTTCAAGAATACAATATATTGTAAACTATAAATATAAAATTTCAGTTAGAGGAAGAATAAATTCAAAAGATCTGTTGTACAATATGGTAAGTAGTTATGTTGTACAATATGATAAATATAGTTACCATATTGTACAACAGATCTTTTGAATTTATTCTTCCTCTAACTGAAATTTTGTATCCTTTGACCAGCATCTCAGCCCCCAAATCCTGTAGACCCTTCTAACCACCCTTCCATTCTCTACTCCTGCAAGATTGACTTTTTAAAATAATCTACAGTTGAGTGGGATCATTCAATATTTGTCTTTGTGTGCAGGCCTCATTTCAGTTGACAATCTCCTTCAGGTTCATCCATGTTTCACATGTTATATCTTAAAAAAAAAAAATTATAGTAACATATTGACATCCACTGAGGGAATATGCCCTTTGTAGAAAGAGTTTACATAGGAGAAAGTGCAGAAAGGCAGTGGAATTAAACACTGAGAATACTCAGAGCTACAGCCTTAATGGTTCAGTATGAATTCCCATCACTCACCAGAGAGACATCTGACTTTCCATTCTAACTCTAGCAGCCAGAGCCAGGAGCAGGAAGAGAAGGCAGAGAAGACAGGGGTGGCCAGTCTCATTAGAATTTAACTGCTGGTCAGGCTGAGGCAAGAGAATCGCTTAAGCCCAGGAGTTTGAGGTTGCTGTGAGTTGTGACACCATGGCACTCTACCAGGGGTGACATAGTGAAACTCTGTCTCAAAAAAAAAAAAAAAAAAAGAAAGAAAGAAAGAAAGAAAGGGAAAGAACTTAATACCATTTTTAGCACAAATATTTTACTTATAAGGTTCTATTTGACTTTCAAGCTTTCTCAAAATATGGTCTAGGACCTTGTGACAAGTGAGTAGTATGCCATGTGTGAAAAGTGGTTGTGGTTAAAAGCTCAGGTGATGAAATGAATATGATAGCCACCGGGGCATGTACACATCGGATTTTCACGTGTCAGAGATGTTTTCATTGCCACCACAGTAGTGAGTGTTGTTGGCTTAAGTGTGTTGGTAGTTAGTTGATGCAGAATACTGGCCACATTGTTTTAGATTGCTGGGGGATCACATCTTCTATAATATCCACCAAGAAGAGTCACACTAAATCAGATTCCCAGTTGTTAACTTTACCTTTTCAGGAGAAATAATAATTGACTGATAAGATAAGAAAATTAGAAAGAACAGGCAGAGGTCATTAGGTTCACTGGCCTTCCATGATTTGACTTATTATTACTTATTGGCCTGGAGGTTCTTCTAAATTAATTTTGAGTATATCTTTCTTAAAATGTCAGTAGCACAAATTGATACTTAACATGATGTTTCTCATCGATGTCCCATTAAAAGTAATTTGATTTTTTCCATTAATTCTCCATTCTCAAGTTTGCTCATAGTATACAGGAATATTTTCCTCTTCTGAGGTAGTCCTCACATCAAAGACATAAAAGAAATAGAATTCTCTTCTACTCCCTAAATCCCAGGAAAGATTTCATTCAGATCCCTCTGAAAAGCTAGATGTTGGCTTTGTCTTTAAAATGTTTGTATTTTTCTATTATAAGATAAAATATTAAATGTATAGGATACAGAAGGAGAAATTGTAGAAAATTTTTAAAGTAGATTGAATATAGTCAAGGAATTTAACAACTGGAGAGAAGAGAAATTCTGATGCCAGAAGTAATCAATAGAACCTATATAAATAATTCAGTCTACTCCTATTGGAATTAGCTCTATCTTTTAACAACACCCCGTGTCTACATTAAGTTGCATGTCTGTCCCTGTGCAAAAACAGTTGTTATATTTATGATTGCTTATGTAAGTAATCACTAAATAACAAAACTACTTCTCACAACTTAGAAAGTACACAGAACACTATTAACATTTCCTAGGAGAACACTAGGAGTTTCAAAGGATAACAACAACAACAATAAAAGGCTATCTCATTTTGGTAGGTCTTTAATAGGATAAAGGATAATAATAATAGCTTTTGAACTTTTCATGTAAATTTTTGATAAAGCAGTAAAATTAGAATCCTTCATAAAATCGTTTGCCCATAATTTAAAATGCAACATTTTTTTTCAGTAATTAAAAAAATGATAAATGCATTTGAAGTCTATCTTGTCAGTAAGGAAGAATAAATAACTCACTTCTGGGAGAGCATTTCAATTTTCCAACCATCTGAACCGCATTTAAGGAAGGACTTTTTGCAAGGTAAGAGTACTAAGTAGAATGCTAGTTCCTGAAAAGAAAAAAAAAAAAAAGATTTTCTATTTAATCCATTCGCGAATACAAGGAGACCCATTCTGATGGCTTGTCAGAGCTTTCTTTCCATTTCTCTTTGCCCAGCACACCCATAAACAGAGAGCCAATTTACAGGACTATAACAATGACTCTGTCCATTGCAATGCAGTCATACCCAAGGTCAGCCATGTAATTTGCCCAGTGCAAAATAAAAGTGTAGGGCCCCTGTTTTAAAAAGCAGGAGAAAAAGGAAGTGCCACTGAAGGTACCAAAATTTAATGCTACTTTGCTTTCTTACAAAGTCACTCTCTTGATTTGTCATAGTATCTTTTTATTTGCTACTTAATGTTGTTCTAGGTAAAATTAGAGTTTTGAATTATTAGCTGAATTTTATCATTCATTTTTTACATTGTGCAATGCCAGTTTTAAATGCACATCTAAGGAATATTTAACTTGTAGGCAGAATGACTACAAGTGTATAATTCATATTCTGTAGCTTGGACATGTGCATGCATTTTGTTCTTACTAGGAGTGCAGTGACACTGCACAAAATTGTTTATATTTCACATTTTGATACATTCCCATTCTACCAACAGTCTTTAGGTTTGTGTTACTGATAAGTCAGGAAGATCTGAAAGGAAAAAGAAACATGGGTTCTGTTATTTTTCCTTTTCCTCTATTTTCAGCATAAGTGATTGGCCACTAAAGGGGAGTAAAATGAGTAGAAAGGCTAAGATAAGGTTCCTGGGTCATTTATGTTTCTTAGAACAATGCTGCCTCCTTTCTGCATTTAGGCAAGTTCATAGGGAGTGTCCTATCTGGGCTGTCAGCGTCCCTACTTACTCAGCCAGAGACATAACATGTTTACCTTTTACTCATTTTGACTATGGCCGAACCCCTTCACAATGTGAGATCAACAGAATTCTATGCCCATGAGGCATAATTAAATATGAATGGGGTAACAGAAAATGGGCAACAGACACATATATTGCATGAATAGCATTTCCTTAGCTAATGCCTATATTCCACTGACCCACCATGCTTCAATTACAAAACACAAGTTCAAAGATAAATTATCAAAAATTTCAAGATGTCCCCATCAGAGCGTTGAACCAAGACTGAGGCCCTTCTGTGCATGGGACCATATGGAACTGCACCCCCAAGAAGTCTGCTGTGGTTGTATTAAGAACCTCTGCCTTGTACTTTAGGAAGATTTCACTTCCATAGGTGGTCCCTTGCCTTCCCAGTAGATGAAGTGACATGAGGAAAATGTCTCCAGAAGAAGTTGATGAGTATTTTCATAGTACCTTGTTATAGGGATTATAAATATCTGACAACTTTAGAAGGGAGATCAAAAGCAATTAATAAAGGGTTAGAAGTAATCAGAAAATTCAGACTGATAAAACCACATGCTCAGTCTGTTGATCAAGACCATTGTTGGGTGTTATTAATATTTTTAATTTAAATTACTTTTCAAAAAACTAAATTACTTCTCAGCTTAGAAAAAGGTGGTATGTGAACTCTGATATTCATAAGAAATATCAGTGTTCTATAGATTTTTCAGTATCAAGTCTTAGAGACATTTTTTCTGTGCTTTGTTGATGCTATCCATATTTACACTTGTTTATGTTCTAGAAACTTTGAATTGTGAGCTTTTATAAAATATCAGACAGTGATTCTTCACAATTGAATGTCTCTTTCTGTTTCAGTACATACTACAAAATTTGGTATCATGCTAGATAGACTATGGACATGAGACAGTAAACCTGTGAGTTACTGAAGATTGGCACACTATTGGCAGCAGGAGAGCAGGCATAACATGTTTTACTGCCTTACTAGAAGAAAAGAAGGATAGGAGGTTAAAGATAGAGAACTAAGGGAGGCACCTGTGGCTCAAAGGAGTAGGGCACTGGCCCCATACGCCAGAGGTGGCAGGTTCAAACACAGCCCCAGACAAAAATTGCAAAAAAAAAAAAAAAAGATAGAGAGCTAAGAATATTATAGCTTTCTCCAACTTTGAAATAAATAAGATTCACAAGGTTATAGAATGATAGACTTCATGAACACTATAAATGACACAGGTTGAGAGCACTCCCAAATGCTATATCCCACACTTACTAGCTGTAGAATATTTGGCAAGCTACTTGAACTCTTCGAGTTTCAACCACCTTAAAGTCAATGCCTAACTGACAGGATTGCTGTGGGGATTAAATGAGTTACTAAAGAAGGGACATTTGTGGCTGACACACAGTACACAGTCAGTAACATATAGTTTCTGTTATTGATGAGATGAGTGGATAAAGGTGTTAGTAGTGGGGGTAGTAGGGGTAGGAATAACTGTCATAGGAGTGATGAAGTAGTTCTTGAGATCAAGAATTGAGCCATGTAGTGGACTAAGATAAAAGAGTTAGTCTAAGGTTGCTCATGATGGACATTTTAAAATCACCTAAATAAAGGCATGAATATTCTAATGTATAGTTTTCCCTCATAATGTCTGTCAGATTGTTTGGTTTTTGCCCATGGCATAAGTATAGTCACTATTACAAAGCAATGTTTTGGCATGCAATATACAAATGTGTCTAGCCAGGCCACTTGGGCATATGCACTTCTGTCAAGATTCAAAACAGAAACACTTTTCCTTAGGGAGCATTGATATTGACTCAGTAGAACCCCAAAATGACTAGATCATGGCTGTGGAGACCCTGGAATGACGAGGCTGGGTGTATATCTTCTTTTTTCATCCACTCAACTAGTGTTCATTTAGCAATGCAGACAGCAAGGAGCTATGTTATGGGGGTTAGAAATATTAACCAGATAGGAATCTTCATTTTAAGGGCATCTAGCCCTTAAATGAGATGTCTCATTTTAATAAGACATCTGTGGAAGTACCTACATCATAAGACAGAAAATAAAATGTTCAGACAGTGCACACACAAGTTTAGAAGAGAAGATAGGACGCTTTCTCTGTGTGCAAATTATGTGATTCTGCATCAGGAGAACTAGTTGCATTTGAGTAGAATCCATGAAATAAATAGTTTATTAGGCTAAAGATAAACTTGAAGTTTAAAATGTATTACATAATGAAGACAACTAGTTACAATGTATTATGGGAAAAAACAAATTAATAATGGCCAGAAAAAACCCAGTATATTTAGTAATAAACATAATGGGCAGAATTTGTACATTTTTTGAGGTGAGAGGAACAGGATTTCAGGCGGAAGAACAGGGTATGTAAAGCACAGGAACCACGAAGCACGTGGGTATCACTGATGAGAAACAAACGATGTGTCATTTAGAGCACTGCTTTTCAAATTTTAATATGCATACGATTACCTGGGGATCATGGAAAAATGCAGATTGTGATCTCATAGGGTGGGGCCTGAGATTCTATGTTTTACTAAGTTCTCATATGATGTCAATACTGCCGTAAATTATCACATGTTGAGTAGCAAGGTTTTAGAATACACGAAGTATAACCGTAGAAAATCAAGCTTGGAACTCTACTAGGGGAAACAATAACGAGGCCAAGAAGTTTGAGCTTTATTTTGTAGAAAATAAAGATTTCTAAAAACAAAAGTTATTTTTATCAGTACTGAACTCTTGTAAATTTAATGAACTGATGTGTTGAAGATGGAGATTTTTTTTTCTGAATTGAAAGTGTTTCTGAAACAATAATAAATAACCTATATTCTCCCAACCAAATCAGAAGCCTGGGAATGTGTGTGTATCCAGGGACCTGCCTCCTTAACCACCTCACATCCTGGTGGGCTGGGGTGTTTTGGAATCACTGAACCACAAGGTCCCTTGTTATTTTCTCAGATGTGGATCACTAAAGACCTCCCAGGACAAGGTTCTAGGAGACCTTATTGCTCCTCAGCTTTCATGGTTAACAACTGGGTAAAAACAGGTTGTCTTATAAGTGACATTTAAAACTAGAACTAAGAACCAAACAATACAGTAAGTTTCATGGTCACGTGTGATTTCTTTTTCATGCGTGCAACCATGGTTTAGTATTTATGATCTGATTTCTCCCTCCGTTTTCCCAGTTCGGTGTATTGCACTACTTTGTATCCATTTGCTTAACCAGAAATCTGAGAGGCATGCTTAATTTTTACATCTGCCTTATCTCCCCTATTCAGCCATTCTCTAAGTCCCGTAGAGTCTCCTCCCCAAATATGTTTCAAATCTAATGATGGCTCCTTGTTCCTGCCACCCTCATTCTGTCGTGGACAATCATTCCCACTTCCTCAGACTCCTATAAGGCCTTCCGAAATTCCTTGCTATTTCCTTTCTTTTGCCCTGTCCCTCAGTAAATTCTTCTCAAAAGAGCAGTGAGTTAAAAATATTAACAAAAATCAATCAGGCCATGCCTCTGATTTCAAAGGCTACACATTTAACTTTGAATAAAATCCACACTCCTTACTATGGTTTTAAGCTGATGTGCCTTCTTTATATCGCTCTGATTTTAAGTCACTCTTCCCATATCGCCTCACCCCCCAATAATACTTCAGCTGTTTTGTATTTGTATTTTGTATTGAGCTTATTGTTTTTTCCCATACTCCAATTAGTTCTTTCTTGCCTCGAAACCTTTATACACATTGGCCATTCTGACTGAATTATCATTTCAGAAAGTGAAAGGGGATGGGAGGCTATTAAGGAGGCGGGTCCTTGGTTATAGACACCACGCCAAGGCTTCTGATTTGGTTGAGCCACCCTACGTGTGGGTCACTGCAAAAGTTTTGAGGCAAACTCTGTTATGCTCATTATTTCACTTGAAAGAAACCCAGTTGACGGTGTCCTTTCTGAATCACTTGTGCAAGTTTCAACTGGCTCAGCTTATCAGCGTTACTGGGAGGGCTTCATTTGCCTCTGGCCAGTTGGATTTTATACGTCTTGATTTTTGTGTAGCTCAAAACTTTTGTAGTGAGTACCTATGACTGAAAGTCCCTCACATTCATCAAATGTTTCATTGTAGCACTCTGCTTCCCTCTTGTAGCTTTTTAAAATCTATCCCCTTGCTATATTTTAAATTCAATAAAGGCACAGCCTACATCTTTTTTGATTAAACATTATCGATACAGCATCATATTCATTCATCTATTAAAATATTTGTCAAATGCCTAAGATGTTCTAGAGCAGTGGTTCTCAACCTTCCTAATGTCATGACCCTTTAATACAGTTCCTCATGTTGTGGTGACCCCAACCATAAAATTATTTTTGTTGCTACTTCATAACTGTAATTTTGCTGCTGTTATGAATCATAATGTAAATATCTGATATGCAGGATGTATTTTCATTGTTACAAAGGGGTCGCGACCCACAGGTTGAGAACTGCTGCTCTAGAGATACTGTGTTAAGTTCTAGAGAAACAGCAGTGAACAAAAGAAATAAAAGTCCTTGACTTCATGGAAGTTATATTCTAGCAACGGGAGACAGGCAATAATAAATGAGGTGGTAAAGGAAAGTTTGTCAGACAGTTGTATGTGCTATGAGGAAAAACAAGACAGGTTAAAACAACAGGAAATAAGGAATACGTGTAAGGGTTCCTGCTTTCAATGGGAGGTGACTTTAAAGGTCTCATTCTAACACAATAGAAGAAAGTTGAAAAAAATGCATTTACACACACATATTTACACAAACATAGAGCTCTTTAATCAATTTAACTAGTCACCATAAAAATCTTATAATTGCATAGGACTGAAAGGGTACATTTAGTATACATTTTAAGATCCTATCTGGCCCAAATAGCCAGAACAGTGAAATGCATTCTCAGAGTTCAAATGATGCCAAGAAGAAGCTATGGATGCCAGTCAAATCCATTTATGTTAGTCTGAAAGTTCTAAATAATATAATTAAATAGAGAAGCAAGCAAAAAAATGAAAACAAAAAATGCTTAAATACTAGAAAAGAGTAAAAATTATTTTAAAATACTGCAATTATATTCATGGAAGGCCAATATAATCAAGTAAAAATCTATGAGAACTAAGAGGTAGCCAGCTAAAACATAAGAATTGGAAAGCTAGAAACTCATTTGGACAGTCCCACTCAGAACAGCAACACAACATATTTGGAATTTTGTTTGTTTAATATTAAGGAAATAATTTTACTAAAAGATATTTTTCAAAACTTGAATGATTTCAGAAACATACTAATTCCGTGTAAGGGAAGACCCAATCTTTGAAAATAATGTAAGCTCTTTCAAATCATTCTGTAAATTTAACACAACCCAAATCAAAAGTCTGGTTCATTCATACAGTGGAATGCTATTCAGCTCTGAAAAGAAATTATCAAGCCATGGAAAGACATGGATAAATGCTTATTACTAAATTAAAGAAAACAGTCTTAAAAAGCTACGTACTATATGATCCCAACTATATTACATTCTAAAAAAGGAAAAACTCTGGAGGTAGTACAAAGTTCAGTGCTTGTCGGGTTGGAGGGAGGAAGTGGAGAACAGGCAGAGCACAGAGGCTATTTAGGGCAGTGGAACGACTTTGTATGATGCCATCATGGTGGACATGTGTTATTATACACTTGTCAAAACTCCAAGAACATGAAGTGATCCCTAAGGTCAACCGTGGACTTTAGTAATGATAATGTATCAATATGGGTTCATCATTTGTTAACAAATGTACCACATTGCAAGTTGTTAATAGGGAAACTAATAGAGAAGATAGAAAGAAAAGAGAGATATGAGAACTGTACCTTCCGCTCAAGTTTTCTATAAATCTGAAACTGTTCCAAAAATAAAGTCCATCAATTTCTTTTAAAATGGGCTAAAGGTAAATACAAAAAATTTACTAAAAAATGTAAAGTGATTAAAAATATGTAGAAATACATTTTTTTCCATTAGCAATTAGAAAATAAACATTCAGATGAGGAAAGGGTACTATTTTTGCCTTTAAAAATAGCAAAGAACAATGTACAGGAGTCTCCTAGGATCATACTGACTTAGAGAAATAAGGCTTTTGCACACAGCCCATGGAACTGTATTTGAGGAGGAGCCTTCTTTGCGATTTGCTGAATTGTATCAAATTATTGAAGAAAAGCCTAGCAATTGATATAATAATTCCAAATCTATGCATTTATATTAAGGAAGTAGAGAAATTAGCAAAGATATGTCTACCACAGTTCATTTATAAAAAGAATATTATAAATAACCTAAAAGTCAAAATAGGGATTAATTAAATATATTTTGTACACAAATATAAAATGTTTACTATATGTAAATCTATACTTAATATGGAAAAGCATTTGTTATATTGTATTTAGGAAGAAAAACAGTCTGAGAGCCTTGTTATAGTTTTAAATAACATAGACACACAAAAAAAGTGTGGAAGATTCCATGATTGTCATGACTACGGCAGGATAGAGGAATAGCTGTGACTTTTATTTTTGTGCCTTATATTTTTATTTCATTTCCATCCTTTATCCACTATTAATACACTTCTGATGTGAGTTTTAAAATATATAAACTCTCTATAAAAGAAAGGTGATAATTCCAACTACTTCAACTACTTAGAATTTTAGCACTTTTTAGATCTGAAAAGGACCTCACAAATTATTTATTATATATAATGTATATAAGTTATATGCATATATTCTATGTTATACATAATAATTTCAGTAATTGGATGCATAAAGTGGTTAAGTGAACTTCCCCAAATTGAATTACATGCAGTTCTGGGACAACAACTAACGTCGTTGAACTCACAATTTTCTTTCAAGCGCAGTGGCAATCCCCACATAAACTCTTTAGTAGAAGCCCCTTCTAAAAAAACTTCTATATATTCATAAATCGTAAACAAACATATATTTTTGTGTGACTTTAGTGTTTTCTAAAAATTTATTATCTGTATCTCAATCCTTAGTTTTCTTACATGGCACAGTGGCAATCTTGAAATAATCCTTTGGAGAAATGAGTACAATGAAAAAATACATGACGATATCTGCGAAACACAGCAATGAAAATCTTGAAAATGAAATGCACAATTTTCTTGACTTTGTTTTTATAAACTTTATGTGATATAATTGGAACCATAAATCCTATAAAATAGTTAGCAAAATTCAGATGTTTTCTATTTCCACCAGTGAAAACAGTTTAGATCTGTTATCAGCTACTTTGATCACCAGAATGATCAATATTTAAAAGACTATGTCTACATCTAATAAATTTTTAAGGGAAATACTGTTGCAGAGAATTCAAGGCATGTCTCCTAATTCTATACATACTAACACATTGTGCCATCCACTAGAGATTCATTACTTAGAATAATTTATGGAGGGGCTGGGAATAAGAGCAAAGCAAAGAATGGATACTAAAATTGGTAGTGCTTTTCCTTGTACATATTGATCTGATTTCTTAATAGTGCTATTCTAGATAGTTCCTTCATAGTAGCAGAAACCACTATCATAAAACTATGTTTTCAAGATGTATAAAAAATAATTTTTATAGGGTAGCACCTGTGGCTCAATGGAGTAGGGTGCCAGCCCCATATACCGCAGGTGGTGGGCTCAAACCCAGCCCCAGCCAAAAAAAAATAATAATAATTTTTATAACTTTTGCTTTATTGAAATAGGATCAAATGTTTAAATTTGATTATTACAGTTAAAATATGTAGCTGCTTATATTAAAACACAATTATACAAATTTTAAAGTCTTTACAGTATTTTATGTTGAAAATTTTAAAAATCAAATCAGCCTTTTTAAAATACTCCCTTCATGAGTAGTCTGTATCTCATTTTCATTTATGCCACTAATTTTCCACAAGTAGAGGCTTAGAGTTTCTTCTGAATATTTAATTTCCTTCTAATGGTAATTGCTTCCAACTATTAGCATTTGTCTTGGGGAAAATTATTGCTCCTTTAAAGCAAATGTAGTCTCGAACCTATAATGAATGATGATACTGTCCCTAAGATCATATTTCAAAATATGGAGGCGTTTAATGTGGTATAAATAAAATATGTAGATGATTTACTAAACTGCATTTCAGTTGACGTTTTAGAGATTCTAGTATCATACTTCTATACACAATTGTTTTGGGGGTTATTTGTGTGGTTCCAGGTAAATAAAGCCGGCCCCTAAAGCATGTGGCAGAAATGAGGAATCGCATGTGTGTATGTGTGGCCTTGTATGTCCCTAGATGTACATCTGTGGATCTGCACGTTTTTTATTAGCAGAGAGTTTTAAGACATGAATTTCACCATCAAAAGAGGTTAAATTACATCAATTTGTGCCTGACATTTCTACAAGAAGGCTTATTTTAAGTTTGACCAAGTGCATTGTTTCAGGGTACAGGCAGATATCTCCGCAGCAAATGTGATTTAGGCCTGATGGTTGTAATTCTGGCTGACGTCAGCAGGGTGCTCTTTCTTGTTTATGAAAAATCTATAGTATTAGCCTGAATTATCTTTGAAATGCCTGTCCTTGGGCATGTTTCATATACTGAAAAGATTATATTTCATATGTAAATAAAAATTATACATATTTACTTATAGTCATTCATCATATATAATATTCATCTTTTGTTAAAGGCAGACTCATTTTCTGGGAAGTGGAATAAATTGGCTAGTTTCATTCATGGATTAATTGACTCATTGGGCAAACACCATTAAAATGCTTGCTGTGTGATAGACATATTGTTGGCTACAAAAAAGACTCTGATTTGATAATCACATCCCAGAGGTGCAAAGTATTAATTTTTTTAAAAATGAAGAAGTGGGTAGCAGTATAGATAGAAAAATATTGGCAACCATTATTGATAATTGTTAAGTTTGAGTACTGGGTACATGGCGATTCATTATACTATTCTTCATTTTTTGAATATGTTTCACATTTCCTATAATAATGAGGTGCTTTTAATTAATGAGTCCTTTTTCAGGATTTATTCTACCCAATTAGGGGTGAGTATCTCACTCTTCTAAAAAGAAACAAATGGACTTTAAATTGTTTTCCCTTCAAATCTTTTTCTTTCTAAAAATGTCACACCCATTGTTCCCAATTAATCATTGTTCCCAGCATCAATTTTTGACATTTACTTGGAAAAGAAAAAAGAAAAAGATACCCATTCAGATTACTTATCTCCAGAGTTGGGGTTCAAAGTGGGGTTAGGAACCCCACTGTGTTGAACTGTTCTACAGAACCACTTCAGACTTTCCCCAGCCTCCCAGCCATTAAATTTTGTCACATCCTCATGGCCCTTTCCTTTCTGGATATTGTGTTACCATATTTTCCTCTTTCTTTGTTTCTTTCATTGTATTTTTGGGAAAGAGAGATTATGAATTACACCTGTATTAAGTATGTCAAGTCATGCCTCATTTTTTATTTGTATAAAGACCTTAAAGGAAAGGAAAAAAATATCTGAAAATTAAGCAGCAATGAGAATGTATTAAAATTTTGACAGAACCAGAATTGCAGTCAGTGCTCATTTCTATAACATTAAAGTTTGAAAATATTAAGAACCTAGGGGTGGTACAACTATAGAATGAATATAGTAAAAAAATTAAATCATGTATTTAAGTTATGGGTTTCTTTTTTTCTTTTCTTTTCTTTTCTTTTTTTTTTTTTTTTTGAGACCAAGTCTCACTATATTGCCCTCAGTAGAGTGCTGTAGTGTCGCAGCTCACAGCAACCTCAAACTTCTGGGCTCAAGAGATTCTTTTGCCTCAGCCTCCCAAGGAGTTGGGACTACAGGTGCTCTCCATAATGCCCAGCTGTTTTTTGTTGTTGTTGTTGTTGCCATTGATGTTTAGCAGTCCCAGGACAGGTTTGAACCCATCAGCCCTGGTGCATGCGGCCAGGACCCTAACCACTGAGCTACGGGCACTGAACCTAGTTTGGTGTTTATTTAACTCTATTTTAATTGAAAATAACTGTACATATTTACAGGATACAATGTGATATTTTAATATATGTCTGGATTTGGGAATGATTATATCAAGAGAATTAATATATCTATCACCTCATATATTTATCATTGTTTAGTAGTGAGAAGCATTTAATTCTATTCTTTTAGCAATTTTGAAATACACAATACATAATTATTAATGATAGTTACCTTGCTGTTCAATAAATCTTGAAAACTTATTCCACCTGTCTAACTTTGTAGTTTTTGGTCAACTTCTCCCATCTTGCAACCCACCTATTCTCTGTCTCTGGATATGTAAGGGTGGTTTAGTTTTCAAAAATGTCATAAATGCTCTTCAGAAAATTTTGGAAAATAAAAGCTCAAGCTTCAGACCGGGAGAAAATATTTGTAAAATATATATATGATAAAGGACTGATATGCAGAATATTGAAAAATCTCTCTGAACTCAGCATTAAGAAAATAACGTAATGTTTAAAAAAAAAAAAAATAGGCAGGTTGGGAGGACATGGTGGCTTACTCCTGTAATCCCAGCAGTCTGGGAGGCCAAGGCAGGTGGATTGCTTGAACTCACAGGTTTAAGATCAGCCTGAGTAAGGGCAAGACCCATCTCTAAAAATAGGCAGGTGTTGTGGTGGACACCTATAGTCCAAGCTACTTGGAAGGCTGAGGCAAGAGGATCACTTGAGCCCAAGAATTTGAGGTTGCTGTGAGCTGTGACATCACAGCACTGTATAGAGGGTGACAAAATGAGACTCTGTCTCAAAAAAAAGGAAAAAGGCAGTACGTTTGAAAAGATACTTCTACATGGGTCATGAGGAATTATTTCAGATGATGAAATTGTTCTATATATTGATTTTGGTGGTTATTTCATGACAATTTTATTTCAAGTTCAACAATGTGTTCAGTATCATTCGTAGAATTGTTCATCTAAAAATGATAACTTTTACCAAACATAAATTTATTTTAATTTAAAAAAAATGAAAGGGAAAATAAAATGTTTTCAGAACAAAAACATGAAGTTAAAGATTAAATTCACAGTATTTTAAATGTTATTTGAAATTATCAACATGGGAAAACTGCAGTCTTTCTAACTCTAGACTTAGTTTAAATACTTAGCCTTCAACTTGCTTCTCTGAAAACATAATACGAGAAATTTCCTGTAGAAGGTTTATTGGGAAATTCTCTTGGGAAACACACATAAGAAAGTAAATTTGTCAGGATTTTACAGAGAGACACTACTCACAAGAAGCTCTGAGAGACAGGCTGATCCTACGGAGCCTTGTGGGGCTCGGATGGCCCTTCCGAACTGCCTAAATTGAGGCAAGAGGCCTGGCTGGGCCTTTAGTCCCTCTGCAGGCAGTCATTGGCCACACAGGGTGCTAGGGAAAAGGCATTCCTGGGGCCAAGGGCAATTCCCAGTGAGGGCCTCAGTCATTTTCCGTTAGCAGCCAGTATTTACAGCACCTTGGGTTTGGGTGAATCCACTCTGAAAATAGGGCCCGGGTTCAGCATTTCAGTATCTACTACTTGGAATTGCTTGCAATTCCTGTTTTCGAATTATATTTTTATTTACACATTTTTAAAAACAAATGTCTAAATATTCTATCATGTGTATCCAAAGCCATACTGTATATTACAGTATTGATTGGAAAACAGACTAAATGCCTATTAATAGAGAGTTAAAGAGCCCATTACAGATTCATAATATAGAATATTAGAAAACCATTAAAAAATATCAAGGAGATTTATTAGTAGATAAAGATCTTCAGGATGATAGTGTTATGTGGAGCAAAAAAGCAGGAGATAGACTAAAAAATATAGTGGCTTGCCTTTTGTGTAAAAGGGAGGGTGTCAGAGAGTATCTAATTTTATTTACTTATGATTTCTTGAAGAAACTCTGAAATAATCCACAAGAAACAGTAGCCTGAGATGTATTCCTTGTGGGGATGATGGGAACTTGTCTCACTGGGGTTAAGGGTGGAAGGGAAACTTTTTCTGTTTTTTAATTTCAAGAGATGTATTATCTATTTAAAAAATTTTTTAAAAAGTTTAAAAAAAGTAAGTTTGAAAAATACTAATATATGCATCGGGCTATGACAAGAAATTAAAAGGCAAGTAAAATCTTTCATTGGCCAATCTCAATGTCAGAATAGCATTCTAAACAAAAGCCATCATCATATTTGCCTAGAAAATCACAGCCACACCTACTACCTTGTCTTCTTGCTTTTGTTGTTGTTGGTTCAATGGATTCTCAACACAATTGCCAGACAGACAGTTTAAAAAAAGAAGTTATAGCATGTTAGCATGTTATACCTTCACTCAAGGCCTTCATTGTCTTCTTGTCTACCTCAGGCTAAAAGCTCAGATCCTTGCAGTGACCTACCAGACCTCACAGGATCTAAGCCCACCTCTCCCAATCCCTACCTAATCTTCCCATTCCCTGGGAAGGGAAGATTCTCTGACATCATTCCCTGCTGCTCTGCCCTCTCTCACTTTCTTTAAGACATGGCAGGGCTCCTTCACCTTCTTCCAGTAAGACAAACATGCTCCCACCTTAAGATGTTCGTATTGTTTTTTAACCCCAAAATATTCATTTCTTAGATGTTCACATGGCTTACCCCCGGTCTAGTAGAAATATATAATAAAGTATTTGTATAATGCGTTATCAGTAAACAACACTTACCATAAATGGAGCATGCAGGACTGGAAGTGCTCTAGGTGAGGCCGTAAGTGAGTGGTGAGTGTCAGTGAAGGCTTCAACATCACTGGACACCACGGTACACTTTATAAACCCTTAGACTACACCTAATTAATAAAGTATTTTTCTTTAATAAATTAGCTTACTATGATTTTTTACTTTATAAACATTATTAATTTTTTGACTCACAACAATAGCTTAAAATGTAAACACATATACCTGTACAGGAATATTTTCTCTGTGTTCTTAGTCAAATAACATTCTTCCATATAAAATTTTCTATTTCTTTCTTTATTTATTAAAAACTAAGACACAGGGAGGCACCTGTACCTCAAAGAAGTAGGCCGCTGGCCCCACCATATGCCGGAAGTGGTGGGTTTAAACCCAGCTCCGGCCAAAAACTGCAAAAAAAAACAAAAACAAAAAACTAGACACAAATACAAATTAGCCTAGGCCTACACAGGCCTGCACCAATACCACTGTGTTCCACCTCCACATCTCATCCCACTGGAAGGTTTAGGGGGTAATAACGCATGGCTCTGTCATGTCCATGACAACAGTGCCTTCTCCTGTAATAGCTCCTGAGGGACCTCCTTTTGCTATTTCACAGCAAACTTTTAAAAATATAAGTCAAAGGAGTATACTCTAAAATAACAATGAAAGGCATACTATAGTAAACCCTAGGCAATAGTATGTTTCAGCTCCTTTATAATCTTATGGGACCAAGGTGGTATGTGCGGTTCATTGACTGAAATGTTGTTTTACAGTGCCTAATAGTACCATGATGGTAGAGAGGTTTGTATATGTTGTTCAATGAGTTCACCCCAGTGTCAAAAATGGGACACAACAAATAATAGGCTTTTAAAATTATTTGTTTAATTAATTGATAATTTACTCAATAAGTAAGAAATATTGTTCTCCTCCTATGTAGACACACTGGGTTAGCTGTACAAGAAAAAAATGTGATGCTTGGTTTTGTGTTGAACATAATTTATACCTAACTTTTTTTTTTATTTTTGGGAATACTCATTTTTTTCCAAAGTTTCAAAAAATAGTCAACTAATATTTATAAATAAAAATATAAGATAATTTCAAAAGATAGATCATGCCAAGTCTTATAGACAATAGAAAAAAAAGAAATCCTTCCAATTCATTCTACTACATCTGGTTATACCTGATATTAAAATTGCAAAAAATACATTGTTATAAAGGAAAATTATAGACATATTTCACTTATAAATCAGGATGCAATATCCTGAACAACATATTAACAAGTTGAATTAAAAATTATTGTTCAAATAATGTACTTTGGTCAAAACTAAATCCAACTTATATGAGAAGTAGTCATTATTTTCTTTATTTTTATTTTTTTCTTTTCCTTTCCCCCACTGCTCTCCCTCCTCTCTCTCTCTACTCTCTCCTTCCCCCACCCCCCACTGTGTCATTAATTATCATTAATTGTCCTAATCTCAAAGCTAAATACATAGGATTTATGCTTCTCCATTCCTGTGATGCTTCACTAAGAATAATGTGTTCCACCTCCATCCAGGTTGATACAAATGCTGCAAAATCTCCATTTTTTTAATGGCTAATAGTGTTCCATAGTATACATATACCACAACCTGCCAATCCATTCCTGGGTTGAGGGGCATTTAGGCTGTTTCCACATTTTGGCGATTATAAATTGAGCTGCAATAAACAGTCTAGTACAAGTGTCTTTATAATAAAAGTTTTTTTCTTTCCTTCTGGATAGATGCCCAGTAATGAGATTGCAGGATCAAATGGGAGGTCTAGGTTGAGTTCTTTGAGGTTTCTCCATACTTCCTTCCAAAAAGGTTGTGTTAGTTTACAGTCCCACCAGCAGTGTAAGTGTTCCATTCTGTCTGCATCCATGCCAGCATCTGCAGTTTTGAGATTTTGTGATGTCGGCCATGCTCGCTGGGGTTAGATGATATCTCAGGGTTGTCTTAATTTGCATTTCTCTAATAATTAGGGATGATGAGCATTTTTTCATGTGTTTGCTAACCATTCGTCTGTCTTCTTTATAGAAGTTTCTGTTCATCTTTCTTCCCCATTGATGTATGGGATTGTTGGCTTTTTTTCATGTGGATTAAGTTCTCTATAGATCTAGTTATTAAGCTTTTGTCTGATTCAAAATATGCAGATATCCTTTTCCATTGGGTAGGTTGTCTATAGCTAACTTTTGCCATAATCTTTTGAAAATAGTTTTCAGAAATAGCCAATAATATTAGTGCTTTTCGAAACCAAGTTTCATGAAAATGTGATACTTTTAACTATACTAAGACAGCTCTGTAATGTTGATTTATTAATATTTTCACAGTTATCTAAACCTGTATTCCATTCTTTCATATTGATATAGTTACTCTGAATATCTCTCATACCTATCTATTTTTTAACAGATTCTATTTTTTCATAGACCCTAATTCTGTATCATCAGTGCAAGAAAGTATCTTCTGTTTTCACTAACTGATAATGCTTCTGTTACTAATATGTACAATAACTTAAGTATAATTTCATACCATAAATATGAGCCAAATAAGTTTCCTTGTAAACAGTACAGGTATAGAAAATTACAGTAACAAGAAGGAGATTTACTAGAAATAATGAAGAGATTTCATTGTTCCTTGTAAATAGTACTGATATAGAAAAGTACAGTAACAGGAGAGAGAGTTACTAGAAATAATGAAGGCCAATGGTGTAGGACTTGTAGGACTTCTTTGCATGAATATATAACCACTGCTTTTAAGGAATAATAGAAGGCTGACTTATATTTAGAGAAACTACATTCAGGAGTTAATTATCTCTTGGAAATTATTTTTAAACAAGCTGTTTAAAAGGCAACAAGCCATAGGAATGCTTAAAATACAGATAATCTAAAAAAGAAAAAAACACATACTCCCTATGAAATAGCAGGCATTACAAAATATAGGTGACCTTTCTTATGCCTTAAGAAAGGCAATTTGTGGTAATAGAGAAATGAAGATGGAATTTCAGGAAATGCAATTCTCAACAAAACTGTAAGCTCTGTGAAATCAGAGAGCTTGTAATATTTGGAAAATTTAAACAGTTAGCATATGTAAATTATGTGCTGCTGTGTCATGCTGAGGCTAAGTACTTAGCTATTTTCTGTTGTTATTATCATCATTTTTATATCCCCTACATAGCATCTAGACTTTACCTTAGTCTACAGAAATTTTTTAGCAAAATAATTTTAAGTTGAATTGTAATGACTGAAATAGTGATTTTTCTTGCCCCTGAGCTACTGCTCGGCCTTCAGGTCCTATGGTTCTGTACACAAGATGCCCACGCTCCTCCTGTTGGTAACCACCACTGTGGTCCAACAGTCCACCAGAAACCTGCTAGCCATGAGCCACCATTGTACCTGGCCCCAGGTGCAGTGAACACCCGAAGTGTTCACACCCCTGACCAATGTCTATATAGCCTTGTCCAAATGCTAATGCCATGGGGAGACTTAGGCAGAGCAATCTTCCCTAATCCCAGCCTCCTTGGAGAGAGGCTTGCCAAGCCTTCTACCTGGCCCAGCAATAGCAACCTGGGAGCACAAAGACTATCCAACACTAGCTAGACTATGACGATCACAGGGGAACAGGACAAAATAGGACAGCTGTAGGATTCCAGTGCCTCCACCCCTCTCCTACCAGGTCAGTATTCTGGAGTAAGTAAAAAAAGCACCATCTAGGGAACTCTTCTGTTTCTCATTAAGGAGGAGAGTTCCCAGGAAATAAGAACAGGTATGCCAAAAGCCTATCTTCCTTGAGCTGAGCTAATAGATTTCAGATGAGCAGAAACAAGCACAAGAACTCTGGAAACATTAAAAAGCAAGTTAGTTTAACATCCCCAAAGGATCACAATAGATCTACAGCAAAGGATCACAACCAAAAGTAAATTGTCAAAATATCAGAAATGGAATTCAGACTATAGATGACAAATAAGATAAGTGGAATTCAAGAGAAATTTCAAAACACAAACAAGCCAAAAATTATTTCAGAATATCAATGAAAAAATGAAAAGGTCACTAAAAAGATGAAATAAGATTGGATATAAAAAAATTTGAAGACATGAGTTTAGCAATAAAAACAAAGTTGGGGGGGCATCAGACTACCAGACTTTAGAGTCTACTACAAGGCCATAGTGATCAAAACAGTATGATCCTGGCACAGAAACAAAGACATAGACATCTGGAACCAAATAGAAAAACATGAGATGAAACTAACATCTTATAGACACCTAATCTTTGGTAAACCAAACAAGAACCTACACTGGGGAAAAGAATCCCTATTCAACAAATGGTGCTAGAAGAACTGGATATCCACATGTAAAAGACTGAAATTGGACCTGAATCTTTCTCCACTTACAAAATTGATTCAATATGGATAAAAGATCTAAATCTGAGGCATGAAACAATAAAAGTCCTCAAAGAAAGTGTGGGGAAAATACTTGGAGATATCTGCCTAGGGAGTTTAGGAAGAAGACTTCCATGGCAATGTAAACAACAACAAAAACAAACAAATGGATCTTAATTAAACTTAATTGCTTCTGTACATCTAAGGAGACAATAACCAAAGCAAATATACAACCTACACAATGGGAAAGGATATTTACATATTATGAATTGGACAAAAGCTTAATAACTAGGATCTACAGAGAACTCAAATTTATCAACATAAAAAGAACCAACAATCCATTAGCTCACTGGACAAGAGAAATGAATAGAACCTTCTCTAAAGAAGATAGATGAATGGCTAACAAACATGAAAAAGTGCTTATTGTCCCTAATTATCAGAGAAATGGAATTCCAAACCTCCTTGAGATATCACCTAACCCCAGTGAGAATGTCCCACGTCACAAAGTCTCAAAGGTGTGGATGCTGGCATGGATGTGTAGAGAAGGGAGCACTTCTGCATTACTATTGGAACTGCAAACTAACACAACCTTTTTGGAAGGAAGTATGGAGAATCCCCAAAGAACTCAAACTAGACCTCCCATTTGATCCTGCAATCCCACTACCGGGATCTAACTGGAAGAAAAAATCCTTTTATCATAAGGACATTTGCACTAGATTATTGCAGCTCAATTTACAATTGCCAAAATATCCACCAACCCAGGAATGGATTAACAAGATTTGGTATATGTATACCATGGAATACTATTCAGCCATTAAAAAAGATGGAGACTTTACATCTTGTGGAATACATTATTCTTACTAAAGCATCACAAAAACGGAGAAGCAAGAATCCTATGTACTCAATTCTGATATGAGGACAATTGATGACCTAGTAGATGTGAGGAAGGAGAGTGAGGAAGGGGGTGCAGAGAAGAGGAAAGATGAGGGTGTGGGAGGTCCTGGGCCATGACACACCTCTTGGGGGTGGGGCACAATTATAAGAAATGCAGTACAAATGCTATCAGTTTAACTGGTTCTTTGTACCCTCGATGAATCCCCAATTAAAAAATTAAGTTATTTAGGGCCTAATGCTTTAATAAGCTAGACCAAGCTGAAGAAAAAATCCTAAAATTTGAAGGCAAGTCAGTCAAAGATGCAGAAAAAATAATAAGAATGAACAATTACTTAGAGACATTTGCCTATATGAGTTTAGCCAATATACAAATTATAGGCATCTCAGAGAGAGGAGATGATGAAAAAGCAAAAAGCATAGAAAATTTATTCAAGGGAATTATTGAGGAAAACTTCCTCAGTATATCTAGAGATTCAGATATCCAGATGGAAAATAGTCTTTGAATATAGGGAAGATTCATAGCAAATAGGACTTCTCTAGGACATATAGTCATTAACCTGGCCAATGTCAAAATGAGGATAGAAATTCTACAAACTTTAAGACAAAAGCAATAACTAACCTACAAAGGAAAACCCATTAGGCTAATGGCAGAATTTTCAGCTGTTTATAAGCCACAGGGATTAGGAGGGCGGCATTTTTTTGTCATCTTAACCAGAAAGATTGATTGCAAACCAAGAATTTGTATCTTACTAAACTAAGTTTCATAATGTTGGAGAAATGTTCTAGACAAGCAAACATGACGGAAATTTATTGCTATTAGACCTGCCCTGAAGGAAATGCTTAAAAATGCATTATTCATGTAACTGCATGATAGATACCCACCAGTGTAAAAATACCTGAAAGTTAAAACACATCTCTTATAAAATAATAGCACAGGAGGGAAAATAAAACAATGAGGTATCATCCATCATGATGAACAAAATATTATTACACATATCAGTACTATTAATAACACTGAATGTATATAGTCTTAATACTATACTTAAAAGATACAGGGTGACTGACTGGATTATAAAAACAGTTGTATGCTGTCTGCAGGGACCACATTTAAAATGCAAGGACTGGAACATACTCATAGTAAAGAGACTGAGAAAAGTACTTCATACAGATGGAAAACAAAACCATGCAGGTGTAGCCATATTCATAGTCGATAAAATAGGCTTCAAATCAACAATAACATAAAAAGAGAAAGATGGTCATTATCTCATGTTTAATGATAATGGCATAAATTCAACAAGAAAACAAAACAACCCTAAATATATATGCACTTAACACAGAAGCTTCCAGATTTATAAGACAAATTCTATTACATCTAAGCAAAACATTAAAAAAAATAATAAAAATTTTTTAAAAGGCATGAGCATCATAAATACCAGGGCCTTCAGCAACCCACAGACAGAACCAGACAGATCAACAAAGAGACATAAATGGAACAGTAAAACAAATAGACCTAACAGACTTTTACAAAATATTCTATCCCCAAACTACTGAATATACATTTCTTTTCATGAGGACCTAGGACATTCTTCAAGATTGATCATATCTTAGCCTACAAAATGAATCTAAGCACATTTTAAAAAAACAAATCACCTCATGTATCTCCTTGGATCACAGTGGAATAAAACAAGAAATCAATTCTAAGAAAAACATTCAAATCTTCACAAAGTCATGGAAATTAAACAACCTGCTGCTGAACTATCCTTGGGTCTGTAATGAAATTCAGATGGACATGAAAACCTTCCTTGAACTGAATGACAAAAGTGACACAAGCTTCAAAAATTTATGAGATACTGTAAAAACAATTGTAAGGGAAACTCCATAGCCTTAAATGCTTACATTAAATAAAACAAAAAGATCACAAGTTAACAACCTAAGGTTTCATGTCAAGGAACTAGGAAAAGAAGAGCTAACCAAACCCAAATCTAACAGTGGAAAAGAAATAACAAAGCTGAGAGTAGAACTAAATGAAATGGAAACAAACAAAATAAAAACCCACAAGGAACCAGCACAAGAAGAAGTTCACCGTTTAAGAAGATAAACAAAATCAATAGGCCACTACCCAGCAATATAAGGAAAAACATTTAAGTAAGTTCAATCAGAAATCAAAAAGGACACATTATAACACATACCACAGAAATATAAAATATCTTCATATCCTTTCTAAAAATAAATGAAATTTAAAAAATAACATCTGTGAATAGTATTAGAACCTCTAAATGAACTAGAAAATGTGGAGGATGTGGATAAATTTCTGAAACACACAATCTCCTGACCTTGAATTGAGAAGAATTAGAAATCCTGAATACATCAACAATGAGCAGCAAGATTGAAGCAGCAATAAAAATTTTCCCTCTTCCCCCAAATCCCCTGGACCAGATGGATTCATGGCCAAATTCTATCCGACCTACAAAGAACAGGTAGCTGCCCTGCAGAAATTATTCCATGACATTGAGAAGGAATTTTCTCTAACTCATTCTATGAAGCAAGTATTACCCTAATACCAAATCCAGGAAAGGACATGATAAACAAAACTACAGACCAATATTCCTTATTAACGTAGATGTCTAAATCCTCAATAAAATACTAGAAAAACCAAATTCAACAGCACATCAAAAAGATAATTCACCGTGAGCATACAGGTTTCATCTCAGGGATTTAAGGATGGTTCAACATACATAAATCAATAAATGTGATTTGCCATGTAAACAGAAGTAAAAACAAATACTATATGATCATCTCAATAGATGCAGAAAAAGCATTTGACAAAATCTAACATCCTTTCTCAAAGAAACCTTCATAAACTAAGCATAGAAGAAATAAACCTCAAAATTATAAAATCCATGTATTACAAATCCTACAGCCTACATTATACTGAGTTGGGGTAAGTTGAAAGCATTCTGTCTAAAAACCAGAAGAAGACAAGTGTACCCATTGTTAGTACTGCTATTCAACATAGTTCTGGAATACTTAGAGCAAGTAGGCAAGATTAAGAAATAAAAGGCATCCAAGTCAAAAAAGAAGACATTAAATTATCCTTAGTTGCTGGTGATATGATCTTGTATCTTAAAAATATCCCTAAAGACCTGCCCCAAAGACTCCTAGAGATGGAAAATAAATTTGGAAGTCTCAGATTACAAAATAAATGCACAGATAAATATCATTTCTATATGCTAATAATACTCAAGCTAAGAGTCAAATTGAGCACCTAATACAATAGCTACAAAGAAAATAAAATGCCTAGTGAAAGATCTCTACAAAGAAAACTATAAAGCACTGATGAAAGAAATCACAGATGACACAAACAAATGAGAAAACATGCCCTGCTCATAGATTGGTAGATTGATAACAACATTGATAAATTGTCCATACTAACCAAAATGATTTACATATACAAGGCAATTTTTATCAAAATACCAATGTAATATTTCACGAAACTAGAAAAAATAATTCTAAGCTTCATTTGGAACCAAAATAAGAGCCCAAGCTGCCAAAGTAATCTTATGCACAAAGAACAAATCTGGAGGCTTCAAATTATACTACAAGGTTATAGTAAACAACACAGTATGGTACTAGTGTAAAAGTTGAGTCATAGATCAATGGAACAGAATAAAGAGTACCAAAATAAAACCATCTAGCTATAACCAACTGATCTTTGACAAAGCAAACAGCAACATATACTGGGGAAGGAAACCACTATTGAGTTAATAGTGCTGAAAAATTGAATAGCCATCTGCAGCAGCGTGTAACAGAAAAAATTTCTTTCAACATATATCAAAATTAAGTCAAGGTCAATAAAAGGCATAAATGTAAGGCATGAAAACATAAGTATTATATAAGAAATTAGGAAAAACTCTTCTAGACATTGGTCTAGACAAAGCATTTATGATTAAGACCCCAAAGGCAAATCCAGCAATAACAAAAAGAAATAAATGCGACTAAATTAAATTACAAATTTATGCACAACAAAGGAAACAACCAACAGAATAAGTAGACAACCTAGAAGGTATACACCTCAAAATATACATCTGATAAAGGACTTATATCCAGAATCTGCAAAGAATTCAAACAAATCAAGAAGAAAAAACCTGACAATCCCTTTAAAATGTGGGCAAAACACAGGGATAGAAGTTTTTCAAGAGAAAATTAAGAAATGGTTAACAAAACGCATGAAAAATGCTCAATATCACTAATCATCAGGGAAATGCAAATTAAAAACTGTAATGAAGGATCACTTTATCCCTCTCTGAATGACCATTAATAAAATGTCAAAAACAAAACAAAACAAAACAACCAGATGCTGCCATGGATGCAGTGAAGAGAGAATGCTTATACACTGTTGACGGGACTGAAAATTAGTTCCACCTCTATGGAAGATAGTGTGGAGATTTCTCAAAGAAATCAGTATAAACTTACCATTTGATCCAGCAATCTCACTACTGGGTATCTAACTAAAGAAAAAGAAATCATTTTATCAAAAAGACATGTACACCCAAATGTTTATCACAGCACAATTCACAGTAGCAAAGATATGGAATCAACCTAGGTGCCCAGATATCTACAGAGGAGTTGATAAAAAAAAAATGTGGTATATATATGTGAGTCACCATGAAAATTTTGAAACAGAGCTGTTATGGCCTATCACGGCATTTCCAAGAAATGCAGTCAGCAGTGTTCTTTCTGACTCACCCATCCAAGTTGCAGCTTGCTCAGCTTATTGATGTTGCTGGGAGGTCTTAATTTGTTTCTATCTATGACTTTTACATTTCTTGATTTGTGTATATTTCAAAACTTTTATAATGAATCACATATATCATGGGGTAATACTCAGCCATAAAAAGGAATGAAATAGTGTCTTTCAAATGATTTGGACCTGGAGAGCATTATCCTAAGTGAAGTATCTTAGGAAAGGAAAAACAAACACCGCATGTACTCACTAATAATTGGGAATTACATGACAGGTGCACACAGGCATGAAGAGATGTAAAGGACATTGGGAACCAAGAAGGGGTGCGGTTATACGAGGATGAGGGTAAAACCTTACCTACTGAGCGCAATGAACGCTATTCTTAGTAGGGACACACAAAAAGCCCTCACTTAAGCATTTACAAGATATCTATGTTAAAAAAAATTGTATCCCCCTAATATTTTAAAATAAGAAGAAATTATGGCTCGGCGCCTATAGCTCAATGGGCTAAGGCGCCAGCCACGTACACCTAAGGTGGCGGGTTCGAATC